>NC_064811.1:176448322-176517565 GCF_023721935.1 Panthera uncia
TATAATATAATATAATATATGTATTATAATAATATTATATTTAAAAATATAATAATAATTCCAGAACAAAATATATAAGAATACATAAATGACTTTGGAGAAGGAAATGTTTCTTGAACAGGGAAAGAGTTTTAACAATAAAGTTAGAAATTGCTAAATTACATCACATAAAATGATGGACTTCTGTTCACCAAAAAAACATCAAGAGAAAGAAAAGGTAAGAAACAGAATGAAAAATGTTTACAATTCATATATCTGACAAAGGTATTATAAGTTGAATAAAGAACTCCTACCAAAAACAAAATAAATAAATAAATGAATAAAAAGAAAGAAAGAAAGAAAGAAAGAAAGACAAAGAAAGAAAGAAAAGGAAAGGAAAGAAAGGAAACCCTCTGGACAAAAACTTGAATAGATCTTCATACAAGAGGATAAATAAATGACAATAAATGTATTGTTTCTCTAGTATCAGACATTGGGAAATTGTAACTTAGAAATACAATGAGAGGGTGCTTGGGTGGCTCAGTCATTCTGAGTGCCTGACTCTTGATTTCAGCTCAAGTCATGATCCCAGGGTCGTAGGATCAAGTCCCGGGTCAGGCTCTGTGCTGAGCATGGAATCTGCTTAAGATTCTCTATCTTTCTCTGCCCCTCTCCCCCACTCACATTCTCTTTCTCCCTCTCTCTCTCTCTCTCTTTAAAAAACAAAAGAAAAAAAGTTTTTAAATACAATGAGGTACTACTACACACACATAATGTAATAAATGTTCAAACCTCAATGTTCCTCCTCAATATGGAAAGCACTGAAAACTTTGACATCTTAATTCTTCTCCACTCTTCGCTGTAACTTTTTAATATGACTTTTAATTGTGATTCTGTCTCAAAAAAGTATAAAACGTTATAGTTTTGTCATCTGAGAAAAGAATCAGAAATTGATAATGAAAATTATAATTCAAGACTTGATGAATCATATCGTATGGTTGTAAACAGAAATATGGCAGGGTATAAATAAGCATGTATTCCGGATTTTATCCATTGTCTCCATTTGTCTAGGTAGCCTGTTAATAATCATGTCTCCTGCAGCTAGGGAGAACTGTAGATTGGACTTCCAGCTGTCAAAGCTTTAATAGTGCTTTTTATTTTCAGAGCAGCTACAAAAATATTTGCTCCATTTCATTTGCAATGTTCATTTTGCTGAAAAAAAACTTCAGGAAAAAAACCTGGAGTAATTAAAATGTTTGGGTAAAATGTTTATATATATATTTTTTCATTCTCACAAATGACTTCACATTTGATTGGACTTCGATGCATTCTATTGCAGGTTTTTAGGTCCCCTTCAGCAAAAGGTGTTCATATTACAATGTTATTGCTTTCACCAGTAACAGTTTGGTTTTGAGACATACAAGTTACTTTTCCATTAAATTACAGACTCAGACTAAATGTGCTACATTTTCACCATGGAATGAACACTGTGGATTCATAATTAGTAGAGCTAGACCTAAGTTAGTTTTCACAAGCTTTTTGCATATCTATTTTGTCCCCTCGAGACTGCAAACTTCAGAGGTGGGGCATGGGACTGTGCATATCTGAAATTATTTCTCAAGAGAATTGAAGACAACACTCCTCTTTTAGGCATGTATTCTTTTGATCAATGGTCCTCAATATTGGCTACACAAAGTATCTCCAGGGATACTTTTAAAACTCCCTATGACTAGGTATTATAGCAGACCAATTGCGTTAAAAAATACTGAGTGTGGAGCCCAGGCATCAGTATTTTGTTTTAAAAATACTCCAATAAGATTCCAATGCGCAGGTAAAGCTGTTAACCAAAACTGTTAGATGCTTTTGTGAGTAGTTATTTCACCTGGCATAGGGAATGACGGCCTGCCTGCATTTTAACAGAGGATAAAATCGAGTTTCAGAAGAGAAATACTTTGTGTAAATTCCTGTTGTGAATCTCGGCTTTATTAGAATAGTGAGGGCACCAAATGAGAGGGTTCAGTCTTCCTGGTTATAAAGACAATCTACCTACCTCAGAGAGGGCCAGTTCTATTTATAAAAAGCTACAGGTCTTTTTCATGACTAAGAATTGCCAGGCAAAAGGTAACAGTGGACCAGTTGGCCATTAATAAGTAGAAAGAGTTGCCTAAAATAGAAGCCATAGGAGCTGTACATGCCTCAAAGGATGGTTCCAGAGGTTACTTGGGTCTTGACATGGGATATCTCACCTTCAATGACTGAATGAACTGAAGTGATATATTCTACAGAATGCTGAGAGATAATAGGACTTTGTGAGGCCTCAGGAAACTGTAAAAATTGCGAGACTTGAAGATCCTTGTTTTCACTTTATGGGTAACATAAAGTTGATGTTTAATGGGAAATATTTCTCTTTCTTAACATAACGTTTGAGAATCTGTCAGGCAGAAGTTTTGGAAGTTTCAACAAATGTTGAAGGACTGGCTGTAGCTAAAAGTGAATATGACATAACCCTTCTATAAAGTAATCTCAAGGGCAAATTTTATTTTGGGAATTCCTGACACAGGATTTGGAAAATTTAAATTTATTTGTCCCAAAAAGTCTGTAAAAATGTTCAGTACCGGGCTTTTTCTGGAAAATACGGTGTTTTTTTTGTTTTTTTTTTTTTTCCTTTACCTTTGCGGTTGAGTAATTTGAATCCTTTCTCTTGAAATGGAAGATCCAGTCAGGCCATGCGCCATCAATCCCAAACAACTTAGGACAACTCAAGCAATGTCATCACTTACAATTCACCACAAGCAATTCATCTTTCAGTCACATTCTTACATGATCACCATCTGAATGTTCCCATTTTTGAAATTATTTTAAAATTTCTATTGTATGACCATACCCTTTTAAAACACTCCCCCTACCCCCTGCCCATGATACCCTCTTCCATTTTTGTGGAACTTCGTGAGCAGGTACTTCTTACCCTCTAACAGCCCACTCTTGTCTTCACCCCCCTTGCAGTTCAGTTTGGATTCTAAGGCTCATTTAAAAAAATTTACTCCCCTGCCACTGTTCTAATGGTCTTTAACCCAACGAAACTCCAAGCCTTAATGAACTCTAGTAACTACATTCTCAGTACTTGTACTTGAGCAGCTGATGACATCTAGAGGAAATGGATGGCAGGTTTCAATGTAAACCGTGCTACTAACCTCAATCTGACATATGGTACTGCCAGTCACAACTGACATATCTTTCTAGTTGCCTCCATGGTTTGGATTGGAAAATCTTTAGAAATGGTTACTGGTGGTTCTCTCATTTAGAAGACCCTCAACTTCCCTTGTAGTCTCATCCAATGATCCTGCTCCTTGTGACACAGAAAAAGTAAAATACATGCTATTATTTTGTTAACTATCATATTGACAAAACCAGCTGTGGCTACACCTACTTTTGAAAAATTTCCTCCATGTTACAATAGAAGAAGTTCTCTTGTTTATCCACATCTAATTCTTTTATGTGTGCCTTGGGTTCTGTCACTTACCTTTTCAAGGTCATTGAATTATCATTTATTCCCCCTCTTATAAATCTCTAATTTCTCTTATATCATCGTTTAGAGCATATAAACAATTTACCAGGAAGGAATTTGGCATTCTCAAGGAACTGTGATGTGATGAGCCGGTCAGAGAATGGCACGGAATGAGTTTAAGACATGGGAAGGGGGAGACATATGTAAGGACACATAGGCCATGTAAAGTTTAGATTTCATTCTCAAAACAGGAGAATCCACTGGAAGTTTCTAAGAAAGGAAATGATATGATCTGGTATAGATTTTAAGAAGAGCACTCTGTATTTTGAGAAGAAGGTGAAGGGAGATAAGAGCAGAAGGAGTCGAGAAGTTAGGAGGGTGCTACACTAGTTGAAACAAGAAATACTAGTGCTCCCTTAGGAGTGGTAGCTGAGAGACAAGTGTCATTGACATATTTTAAATATATGTTCATGGAGGAACTAAATGCCATTGCAGATGGTTTAGATACATATTGGGAAGGAAAGGAAACATCTGGAAATCAGACGAGAAGTATGAACTGAGAACACAAATTTGAAAGCTGCCATAAGGTATAGTATAGTGTTTCTGAACCCTGACCACCATTAGAAAGAATAGAGAAACATATAAACAAGAAAAACAAAGAATAAAATTAAAAAGCAATGTCTTCTCTCTCAACATGCACACACAGATTCCTAGAACACTTTCCAAAGCTTTTGATTGAATTGTCATGAGATGGGAAGGCTTAGCCATGGGTATTTTTTGTTTTTGTTGTTTGCTTATTTATTTTGAGAGAGAGCACAAGCAGGGGACAGTCTGAGAGAGAGGGAGTGGGAGAATCCCAAGCAGACTCTGCACCATCAGGGCAGAGCCCGGCACAAGGCTCCATCCCACAAACCACGAGATCATGACCTGAACTGAATTCAAGACTTAGATGCCAAGCCGACTGAGCCACCCAAAAGCCCCAGTCATGGGTATATTTTAAAGCCCCAGATAATTGTAATGTGCAGTCAGTATTCAGAGCTACTGCTGAGCATTGTAAAGAAAGCCATGGCAATGAAAGGCATCACCAAGAAAGCACTTAGTGTTAAAGAAGAAAGAGGACCAAGTCAAGGGCTAGAAGAGTATCAACACTTAGACACTTGTTACAGGAACAGAAGACAAGAATAAACAAAAACCCAAAGTGGAATACTCTGAAATTAAGGTGTCATGGAAGCTAAGAAAAGGAGGGGGGTAATGTTTCAAAAAAAAGAATTAGCAAGCAACTGAATGCTGCTGAGAGAATGTGGGGACAGAGTCTATACATAACAACTAGCAAGATGGACTGGAGTGGCTTTGACAAGAACATTTCTGCATAGCAGTTATAGGCCAGATTGGCATAGATCTAGGTGAGAAACTGGGATTGACAAAGCAGAGAACTCTCAAGATGTTTTGCAAGAAAGAAGACAGGGAGAGGATGTGAAAGCAAAGGAATGTTTTCTATATGTTTTTGCTAAAAAGCGGAAAGCATTAGGGCATGTTCCTAGGCTGATGGGGATGATCCAGTGTCAAAGACATTGATGATGTAGAAGAGGTGAGAGTAGATAAAGAGGTCAAGCTGAGAGTCTGGCCTTTCACAGAAACTGGGAGAGAAAGAGGATGGTGGAGTGTGCAAGTAGGTTTTGCCACAATGGTGAGAGGATGAGGGAGTTCAAACCAGGTAGTTCTATCTCATTGAACATGAGGTAAACTTCTCAGTTGATTGTGACAGTTGTAGAAGGGTTGTGAGAGATTTTAGGAAAGAAGGCATGAAATAGAGATTTATGGGATATCTATATCTATAATGGGATTGCCATGTGGTATCATGCTCTTGAAGCTTATTATCATACATTTAAAGTAAAAATAGCTTGTGTGCGTGCGTGTGTTTTCCAACAACGTTCAGTGTTTCTGGAGAAAACATTGGTATATTCTGGATTTTTTCTTCTTTTTAAGGCAAGTATGATGGGTTAGAGAAGAGCAAGGAAGTAGAAGTCATTTCTCACAGAGGACTGACAATAAGGATTCATAGAATTACAACTGGTAAAGGTACAGACATAATTGAGACAGTAGTAGGGTTTATAAATATGATCTATCAGTAATTAATCATCGTGACCTTGGAATATTTGAATAATGTGAAGTAGAAGAACAAGAAGGAATGCTTGGAATGTGCGTGTTTATGTTTCACATTTAGGTACACATTACTATGTTGACAAAAGTCTTCATTTGTCTGGTGTAAAGGTCCGGGAGTGTAATTTCTGGGTCATGTGGTGGCTGCGTAGTTAAGAAACTGCCAAAATTTTTTAGAATGGCTATATCATTTTACATTCCCACTAGCATTATATGAGTGATATGGCTTCTCCACATCCTTACCAGCATTTGGTGTTGCCAATTTTTAAATTTTATCTATGATAGGTATATAGTGATACTGTAGCTTTAACTGGCATTTCCCCAGGGGCTAATGGTGTTGGGTATCTTTTCATGTGCTGATTTGCCACTTATATATTTCTTCAGTGAAATATCTTTTCATGTCTTTTGCTCCTGTTCTAATTGTACTGTTTTTATTTTTATTTCCTGTTGAGGTTGACAGTTCTTTATATGTCCTAGATACTAGTCCTTTGTCAGATACGTGGTTTCCAAATATTTTCTACCACGTTGTAGCTTTTCATCCTTTTAACAATATCTTCAGCAAAGCACACGTTTTTAATTTTTATGACATTTAATTCATCGATTTTATGAATTTTATGACTTTGAATTCTGGTGTCAGTAATAAGAACTCCTAGTCCAACATCCAAAGATATTTTTCCCATATATTTTTTCAAAAGTTTTATACTTTTACATTTTACATTTAAATCTGTGATGCAGTTTGAGCGCATTTTTTTTTTTTTAATACGGTGTTAGGCTTAGGGTGCAATTTTTCTTTTCTTGCCTGTAGACCTGCAGTTGCTCCTTCGTCAAAAAATCATTGGGGCGTGTTTGTGCGAATTGTGTATGCTTTGAAATAAATATTTTGAAACCTATTTTTCCCATGAAGGGTATATCACGTGGACAATATCTTGAGAGTAGATAGATGAGGTGGAGAACTAGTTCTCCGTAAATGAGGAAGTCATTGAATCAAAAGTGTGAGGCTTTGGTGGGTAGCTATCCAACAAGGATGTTAAAGGCATTGATAATATTGACGAGAGCCGAATGAGAAGTAATCAGGAGATCAATAGGTGGTAACCGGGAGGAGGGTTGATACCATATTTGAAAGAGGTTAAAGTCAAAGGGCCAGGGCAGTCTGCTAAAGAAAAGAGGAGCAGGGGCTGAAAGACAGCTGTGCAGAATTTAAGGGAAAAAAAAATCCACTTGAGATTGGTTCCAGGAATAGTTAAGTGCAACTCAAGGCAAGGACACCTAAAGGGCACTTCGGAGGAAAGACTAGGGATGGAGTAGAGTTTGCTAATCAGAGAGAGAAGTTTCTGGAGAAGGAGAGGGAGTGAGAGATTGTGTCAGAGTTGGAGGCAGCTGTCTGGCATTGTGAGTCCAGGTGATAACAGGTGATAGCAGAGAGAGGCTGGATTTCCAGGAAGGCCTGAGGGAAAGTTTTGTGGGACATGGAAGCCATCTCTGAGACGTTCTGTTCTCACTAGGGCCTAAAGTGATCTAATGGCCCACCCCGAAACCCCTCCCCAAGCACAACCATTTGTCCTCCATGTACCCTATCTTGGTGAAGGGTGCCATCTCTCAAGCTGTTGCTCAAGCCAGGAATCCAGGGTCATATCAGAATGGATGTTCCTCAAACACATATCTAGTCTTGCTCTTTCCACTTCCAAAGTATTTCAAAATTTTGTTTAATTTTCTGTATTCTTATGGCTTGCGACCTAATTCAAACCATCATTTTCTCCCACCAGATCATACTTGGTTAGGTTTTGCTCTCTATAAATCCATTATTACTCACATTGTAGCCAATGTGGTATTTTAAAAGTTAAATTTTGATCATTTTACTCTCTTAATTAAAACTATGCAATTGCTTCTCTTGCTCCTTAAGACAAAATCCAAAATCTTGACGTGGCTTACGATGCAAGGCATCAGGTCATTTTGCAGAATCATCATCTTTAAAAAATTTTTTTTAATGTTTATTTATTTTCGAGGGGGTGGGGAGGGGCAGAGGGAGAGGGAGACACAGAATCCGAAGCAGGCTCCAGGCTCCAGGCTCCGCGTTGTCAGCACAGAGCCTGACGTGGGGCTGGAACTCACGAGCTGTGAGATCATGACATGAGCCAAAGTCAGACGCTTAATCGACTGAGCCACCCAGGCGCCCCTGAACCATCATCTTAACCCATCTTCCCTTCCTCAGTCTCTGCTCCAGCTGCCCTGGCCTTCTCTTCCCTTCCCCAGGTTGCCATGCGTGTTGTACTCAGGATTTTCATACGCACTCTTCCCTGTTCTTGGAACATGCTCTCTGTTCCTCTTTAGTGAGGTTACCAGATTTAGGAAAATGTATAGGATGTTCAATTGAATTTGCTTTTCAGATAAAGAGCAAATCATTTTTTAGTGTTAAGCATGCCCCATGCAATATCTAGGTGGCTTGTATTTTATCTGGCAACCCTATTCCTTAGTCTATCCAATTCCTCACCTTTCAAATCTCAGTTTAAATGTTACTTCCTCCCTAGTCTTTTCGGACTAACTTAGGTTTCACTTCTTACACATTCTCATAATATGCAATATGGATATTTATTTAATATTTGTCTTTCTCATTAGATCCCAGGCTCCATGATTTAAAAATGTTGTTTGGAAAAAAAAGGAAATATAAAATAAAATAAAATAAAATAAAATAAAATAAAATAAAATAAAATAAAAATAATGTTTGTCCTCCAAGTATTGAGGACACAATATTGACACAAGCTAGGAACTCAATAAATGTTTTGGAATGAACATTTAGCAAATAATAATTAAGCCTGGGCCTCACGGAGTATGAGTATTACCCACGCAATAGACACTCAGGTAATCCTGTGCTTCCATTCCAGTGTTAAGGACCATCAAGTGAGTAATCCGGGGTAAATCTATGTTTGTTCGATATAAAATTGGGATGAGAATACCCTAATCACAGGGTTGTTGTGAGAATTAAATGTGAAGGTACACAGTAAGTGTTCGAACAAATGTATAGCATTCTTCTTTCCTTATTCTCAATTTACAGAACTTTGAGGCAGCCTCATCATCCATCTCCTGTAAGTTATTTGAAAATCCCCTCTGATGCAAACGGCTTCGTGTTGCAGCAATCAACACGCTAAGTCCCTGCCCGCCCTTTCCCTCTCATTCTGTTGACTCACAGATCAGGGCTCTCATGACTCACAAATATCCTCTGTGCCACGAGTTTGCTGCGGTAAACGCATGTGAGGAAGTGAGGATTTGGCCCTGTGGGGTCCACGTGCGTAAAACTGCTTCACGTCTTTTGGTTTTGCTTTATTTTTAGTCACTCTCCATGGCCCGTTGTCTGAGGCATGGCAGCAGGGGCTCAGCTTTCCCTGAACCTGCCTACGTAGCACATTGAGTGAAATCTACTCTACTCTGTGGTCTTGAAATTCCCTCTGTGTCCCAAGTTCATAAGTAACTGGCACTGGAGTACTGCTCGCTCAATTTCCCAAGCTCCTTCCCCTCCATTCCAGGTCTCCCAGGAGTCCAGGGTACAGTGTGAGATGGAATGAAAATGGAATCTGTGTGTCAGGCTTCCTATTCTGTGCCTCCTGTAGGAGTGATAGGCTTCAAGAATTGGTTGTTTCCGTCTTTACTCGTCCATACAGGTAGTCACGGAAGAAGAGAACACGGCACCTGAGTTATTAATTTAACAAAAACGGATTCCTCACAACTGTCTTGCTACATCCATCCTGTTCTTTCCCTTTCTTCCTTCCTTGCTTCCTTTCCTAGTTCCACTAGATCCTTCTTCCTCTCTTCTTATCTCCACTACCATTTTTCCACATCCCATCATCTCTCCCTTTCTCTCTTTCCATATCTTCTTTCCTCTTTTTTCCTTCCTTCCATATTACAAGAAAACCTATGCCTTTATTTCAGACTTGTAATTTTTTTTTTATAAAATACCCAATGCAAAAAAATCTATATATCTCTAACTCTATCAGATAGTAGAAGAACTTCCCAGCCAAAAACTCTGCTGAGCCCAGCCCTGAACGTCACCACAGCTCCTTTACTGTCAACCGCAGCATAGCTTTCTGCTCTGTAGCTGTGCTCCTGTCATCTGTTAACTGTTAGCCTAATATGACTACACTGGAAACCATGTCAAGTAACATAACTAAAGACTAGGCTAATTCAACCTAAAGTGCAAGATTCAAGAGTAGCACCACCAAAAGATGAAAACTCTTCACCAGCAATTCCCAATCCTTTTCACCCAAATACTGGTTGAAAAATCTTAGTGCGTTGGGAAATACAAGATATGATAAGATAGCTGAAAAATGAACTGGTCTCAAATGAATATACCATGTGTGTGTGCGTGTGTGTGTGTGTGTGTGTGTGTGTGTGTGTGTGGCCAAATGAGTATTGTATTGTCTTTGGCCCTGAACTACTCCTGCACTTCCCCACTGTGACAGGTGCTTTATTAATTTGCATCTAAAACCCGGCACAGCTGGGGATGACACATGCATTTCCTCCACCTGCAAAAGCAGCCTGGAGAGATACAGGAGGGAGGACAGCAATTTTCTGAGGCTGTGATATCATCACTGAATGCCCAGTAATACTGCAAGGAGAAGGCTGTATGTGAAATAGGCAACAACCTCTATATAAAATAGAATGATCCCAGCGATAACCAGGCAGATTAATAAATCGCTTTTACAACAGAAACACAGGAACATGGGAAGGGAGGTCAGCATTTTGATGCCCTCAAGATATGCTGAAAATGAGAAAAACGGCAAGTAATTTTGTAAGCTCTTATCATGGAAATCAGATTTGACCAGGGAATGGTTCATGGTCTCAGACCGAGGCCATCTGATTTCTTCTTCCTTTATTGCAGACTTCTCTTTGAACTTTCATTTTAAAAAGCAGTGTTACTTGTGGAGGCACCTCCTTTCAATCATTTGTAGGGTTTTCAAGCCTGGCACCTTGTTTGGAATATGCAATACAGGTATATATTACATGTACTATAGTTAGGCAGAAAAGATGGACATACCTTCCCCAATATCACATACTAGGGCTATTTCCATAGCTTCAGAAGGCTTGCCATTATAATAGATTCTTTTTTTCTCAGAAACTTAAAAAGAAGGTTAAACTAAAGGAGTTCCATTCCAGAAATTACCCCTGCTATTTAAGATACCCCCTTTGTATCAAAGTTCCCTTCAGGAAACAGAAAACACATTAAGAATTTTAAGCAGGAAGGTACAGTATAAAGAGGAATACAGTACAAAGAGGTTGGTGTTTAC
Source organism: Panthera uncia (assembly GCF_023721935.1). Lineage (NCBI taxonomy): Eukaryota > Metazoa > Chordata > Mammalia > Carnivora > Felidae > Panthera > Panthera uncia. The sequence continues at coordinate 176,459,243 of NC_064811.1, forward strand.
AAAATAGGAAGAAGGACCAAAGGAGAGGACTCTAAGCAGGACCCGTAGGGATGACTTCTAGAACAATTCAGGATGGACTCATTGAGAAAATCACTTCTGGGGTTGTGACTGAAGCCAGGCCAGAATTGGGAACCTACTCCCACAGCCTTTGAACAGCCCAGGAGCTAGAGAACTGATATCTGTGTCTGCCACCCAAGATAGAGAAGATTTCCGCACAACTTCCTCTACACACAGGAAGCTGGAGCCGTGCTATGAAACATAACGAGAGGCACGTTTATAATTTCAAATCTTCTCGTAGCATCAGTTTTGAAAAGGTAAAATGAAACATCTAAGTTCATTTTAACCTGCTTTATTTAACCAAATTGAAGCACTTCGAAATATAAGCCATATAAAAATGTGTGGAATACTTTATTCTCACTCTCTTTTTCACTCACCTTTGTTTGTTTGGGTTTTTTCTTTTTGTTTTTGGTGGGTTTTTTTTTTGTTTGTTTGTTTGTTTTTTGTACAAAGACTTCAAAATCCACTGTGTATTTTACCATTACAGAACATTGTCATTTGGACTAGCCTCAATTTGAGTACTCAGCAGCCACATGGGGCCAGAGACTACATAGTGAGCAGGGCAGGGCTGGGAGAACTTGCTGCTTCACTGCTGCAGAGAAATCTTTGTTTTCACCATGTATTTCTAAGCAGAAGCAGACAAAATATGACAGGGTGATAGCTTCTGCCTCAATGCTGCCTTCCAAATCTCCTGCCATGCACGTGATTGGCAGATCTAATTTGCCTCCAGAACCTTGCCTTCAAAGGGATCCGGAAAATGTGTTCTTTCTGTTTGTTTTGATTTCTAAACTCCTCAGTGAGAATGGTGAAATGAAGTTGGAATAAACCAACCTATGGTATCCGGTGGTTCTTTGGAAAATGGGGAAGAACAATTCCATGGGAATCTATGCATCTCATTTCTGTCATCCTCCAAATAATTTAGGATATGTTACTTTAACCAAAACCAGAAGCTTGGGGCACCTAGGTGGCTCAGTCAGTTAAGCATCCGACTTCTGCTCAGGTTACGATCTCAGGGTGTGTGAGTTCAAGCCCTGCATCGGGCTTTGCACTTTTGGATCCTCTGTCTCCTTTTCTCTCTGCCCCTGCTCATGCTGGCTCTCTCTCTCTCTCTCTCTGAAAAATAAACATTAAAAAAAATAAAGACTTTGAAAAAAAAGAAAGAAAAACCACCAGTTTATTTATCTTCTATTCTGGAGCACGTGTCATTAACCAAGACCTGTTTCATAAAGTTTATTGTGTTTTTATAAGCAGGAACACAATGGCGTACCTCTACAATTGTTTCCTGTAACTTACTCTGTCCTAACGTTACCCCCAACATACAGTTTTGGAGGTTCTGATCACAACTCAGGAGAAGGGCTTTCCTAGTTGTTTTCTTAGGATCCCTACACAAAAGGGCATCGGCACGCAAACTAAATCCATTTTTAAGTGTTTAGATCATTTACAGCATGTACACATTCTTAGAAATTGCATGGGTCCAACTGGTAATTCAACCTGACTTTGTAGCCAGCATAACTCATTAAAATGCACAGTAGCAATGGAGAAACCAGAAAATAAGATGCACGCTTCTGGTAAAGATTCCTATGATGAGAATAGAGGAGCTCTTAGGGATTATTTATAACAAAAATAATGAAATGTTAGTGACGTTAAGGGCACATTTTCTCAGAAAAATATAGTACTCTAGTAAGGAGTCTACAGTTTCATCTGCCCAAAAGCCAATCGATGAGACATTACACCCTGCATCTTTACTCCCACACTCAGCACTTCAATTTATCGCCTCTGCTCAGTGCAAGAACGAGCTAGTAGCTCGAAAACCTGGATAATTTGTTCCGTTTAGACACCCAGAGTTTCATAAAAATCGAGGCCTGTCTCCAAGTCATAAATAGTGACTTTAGATCATCTGGCACTGTCTTGTACCTTGTAGTGTCCTACGTAAACATATTTGGTAGATACTCAAGTTCATATACGATTTGTTAAAGTGAGTACATACAGGTTTTTTTTTAAAAAAAAACATTAAACTGATGCTTAATGCCAAATGAATGAGGAACGATATTTGAAAAGAACACGTGCTAGGCTGGTGATTTCAGGGAAGGATTCAATGGCGACACTTCTCTCCCAGAAAACTGACATCTCCAAGATCTCTTCATAGGCTCCTGTATGGTCTTTGCAGAGGGACCTTGTCCGTGACTGTATTTGCAATTAGCGCTTCCACGTGGGTGGACTCTCAGATCGATGTCTTTAACTTGACTTCTCTTTTTCAAATTCTCTCTTACATTCCAGATTCACATTTCCAACCGATGTGGTGATAATCTCTGCCTTTCTGGCAGGCAAAACTGCAAAGTCCAAAATTATTCTTTTCCTTATACCCAATGCAATCCTCTGAGTTCACTATTTTTGCATATTACCATCACATGAAATACTTATCTCCCTGCCTATGTTGAAAGCTCTGAATAATCTTGATTTCTGTCTCCCTCTTCCTTTATGCTGAACTATTAGCTTAATCCAGTATATTACTCTTAGATATCATATTCACATCAATTTTTCTTTCCTTTATGCAAGTTGCCATCCTAATCCATTGTTGTCATTAAGAAAATCATACAATAGATTTTTTCCATCAAGTATACAGTTCTACAAGCTCTAGCACATGTAAAGATTTGTGTAAACACCATCATAATCAAGATTCAGAACAACTACATCACCCCCAAAAAATCCTTTATGCAATTTCTTAGAAATCATACCCTTCCCCCATTTCTAAGCCCTGAGAACTACTTATCTGTTTTCTATCCAAAGTTTTGTATTCCTTAGAACGCCATTTAAAGGAATCCTACAATATGTAATCCTTTGAAACTGACTTCTTTCACTCAGCATAATGCCCTTGAGATCCATCAAGCTGTAGCATGGATCATTCATTTATTTCTTTTTAGTGCTGAGTAGTATTTCACTGAATGGATGTACCCCCATTTGCTTTATCATCTTCTGGAATACATGAACTTTTTCTAGTCTGCTGCCCAAGGACCCTTGCCATACATCTCCACCTGGTGACATTGGTGCCTTGACTCTCTGCCTTGTACAGTTTCGATCAGAAAGACTGTGCTCCATAATGCCATTATATCAACACTTCCCTTTCCTTTTTATTTTATAAAGTTTCTTCCACTTTAAAAAATAACTTGCCCCTTAATCTCTATTCTATTAAAATCTAACCCATTCATCAAGACCAATTCCAGAAATCTTTTTCTGAATCTTTTTTTTTCCTCATTGATGTTTATTTATTTTTGAGAGAAAGAGGGAAAAAGAGAGAGAGAGAGAGAGCACGTACGAGAGAGCGAGCATGAGTCAGGGAGGGGCAGAGAGAGAGAAGGAGACGCAGAATCTGAAGCGGCTTCCAGGCTCTGAGCTGTTAACACAGAGCCCCACGTGGGGCTTGAATTCATGAATTGTGAGATCATGACCTGAGCCGAAGTCAGACTCTCAACTGACTGAGCCACCAAGGTGCCCCTCTGAATCTTCTGAAGAGTTTGTCTCCCTGAAGGCTTTATGTGTAGTGCTTTGTTTGTTACTTATGTTGATTCATAGCCATGCTTGTCTTATAGATTGAACATGGATATAAGAGATGAATCATAAAGTAAACATGATGTCTGAGAGTACATATTACAAACCAAGATATAATGGATTATTAGACACGCAAAAGCCCTTTAACTAGAGTTTTCCAAAGGCTTTCACAAAGTGGACTGAATGTACATGGGGTGTGTTTATTTAGCCTTCTGTAAACATTAATATTTTCTGATGTCTCTTCTTTGAGGGATTTCTACTTCAATATCCATTCAAATATCTTCTTACAGGATAAGTTCTCTGCCTTATTAATGAGATATGCCCTATCAGTTATATCCTCACTGGATAAAAGGCGTCTAACTCATAGAATTTGAGTCCATTAAAATCTAATTTGTATGTCTAATTACATTTTTTTCCCTTTCTGTATTAGTTTGCTAGTACTGCCATAACAAAATATCATAGACTAAATGATTTAAACAACAGAAATTTATTATTTTAAGTTCTGGAGGCTAGATGTCCAAGATCAAGATGTTGGCAGATTTGGTTTCTTCTGAGGCCTTTCTCCTTGGCTTATAGAATGTCACCTTCTCATTGTGTCCTCACATGTTCTTTCCTCTGTGTCCTCATATTCCTGGTGTCTTTTTGTGTGTTTATTCCTCTTCTTATAAGGACATGAGTCAGACTGGATCAGGGTCCACCCTAAGGCCTCATTTTAACTTAATTACCTCTTTAAAAGCCCTCTGTCAAAATACAGTTACATTCAGAGGCCCTGGGAGTTAGGACTTCAACATATGAATTAGAGAAAAGGGGACATAATTCAGTCTATAACACTTACTTACCAAGCAATTTCTTGAGAACTTGCCTTCCTATATAACTTACTTATGGGGGAAAATAGATTGGTCAAATTCATTCAATTACAGAGACCTGACAGATATACTTCTTATGACAAATTAATAAATTGACCTTCTAGAAAGTCTCTTGTGAGCTTTGGTTACATAAATCAGCATTTACTTGCCAATCAACTCTGGAACATGTATAAAATAAAATTTTTGAATTGTTATGGCAGATGCTAGAACCAGAACTGTGGCAAATGCTGGAAGATAAATGCTTGTTCTGGGAATCTGTTTTGGAAGGTGGCCCACTTTCTCCAGTTACAGTTCTTTGCATTGACTCACACTGTGTAAGTTTCCATTTGAGAATTCTAGTCTCAGTCCCCCTAGACATTTAAGCTTGAACAAGCTATTTCATTTCCTTGATTACAAAATAAACATTTTTCACATTTTACCACATTTCTAATTAGATGTATGAATTATTAAGTGGTATTTCATGGTTCATTGACTTTCCTTATTCATACATAAAATTAATGATGAAATTTAAAATTTATAGCATCTTTCTTTCAAGTTTGAGAGAAACAGAGCAAGTGAGCAGGGAAGGGGAAGAGAGAGAGAGAGAGCAAGAGTCCCAAGCAGGTTCTGCATTGTCAGCACAGATCCTGATGTGGTGCTTGAGCTCATGAACCCTGAGATCATGACCTTAGTTGAAACCAAGAGTCAGACACTCAGCCGACTTAAGAAACTCAGGCGCCACTAAAATTTATAGCATCTTAAGTTTGTTGAAGTAGGAGAGCTCTTCTCTAGCCCCCTTTTCAGAATGGGGGAAAAAAAGTACCACCTCCTTGTATTCTGAGAATGAAATAAGTACTCCATTGCTTAGTATAGGTCTTGGTGTGTGATATGCACTCAAGAAATATTAACATTTTTATAATATAAATTTCTTGAGAAAATTTCTTTTTCTTGTACAAAGCCTCATGCATAGAAAATGAATAATAAATATTTATTTTATTTTTTTTAATATTTATTTTCTTGAAAAGGAATTAGGATTCCTAATCCTAGGAATTAGGATTTACTTTTTTTTTCCAATGACAACAACCTATAAACACAGAGAAATGGTTTATTTATAAATGTCCATTTCCCCTGATCCAGAACTTGTCAGTCAGAGGGGGAAAATGAGGATCAACACTTACTACTCCGATCAGGTGCTCAAAGAATAACCCCAGATACCTACTTATTTCTGGGTCATGATAAGAATTTGTAGTCCAATGGATATAAAAAAAATAGGGCAATGAATTTGATGATATCCCTTTGGTGTTCAGGGGAGATCCCCTTCAGGATATCTTGTTCTTGGAGGAAAGGAATCGGAATGGGGCTAAATTTGCAAACTGTCTTTCAATAATGCTCCTGAATTCATTTTTTGAGAGCTATAAAGACTAGGAAGCAAATGGAAACTTTCGTCTGAAGATGGTCAACATGGGATGTGAGCAAAGCGAGCACTGGATTCTTCACAGGTAGAGAGTTCACCATCTTTGACTGAACGTTGGAAGTCAAAGGAACCTCCATGTTCAGGTGGATTGGGAGGTGGCTGAGGGCTGGAAGGAAGGAGAGATGCATAGCTGCTATCGCCATGGTGGCACAGGGACCAGGGTCATGCAACAAAAGGTACTCCCAAGTTGGTGAAATGGTGTTAAGAAAATATTTACTAGGTTTATAAGTAATTAAGAAAAGTCTCAGCAACATCCTCTTTTTATTCTGTCTGGAGCTCAGATAAATTTAAATTGTATTTTCCATTTACTCATCTGTAAAGAAATAGCCATTTCCATGTTTCAATATTTTCTTCTGTCATTAACATTTCTCCTTATTGGCCATTAGCTTGAAGCTTAATGAAAAGCTAAAGGTTTTATTAATACTGATCTTCTAATGGATTCTACTCATAATCCTGTATTTATAGGTTTTATCCTTTAGCTGCTGACCTGAAGGAAATCATTTTGCTGAACCATTTCTTGGCAGTCATCATGCTAAACAATGACAAGGAAAGGTAGATGACACTGAACTTCTGTCTTTGAATTTATTTACATATTCCTATAACCCAGGTTCCCAATTGTCCTGATTCATTAGTTCCCAAAAAACAAGGTTGATGTAGATTATTTAGCACTGTTTGGATCCTTACTAAACATATAATGTCTGCTTATGCATAAAATAAAAGACATTTTGGTGAAGCAATTTCTGGATTGAAAATATTATAATGTTATCTCATATTTGATCTGGTCCTAAAAATAAATGAGTGAAGTCGCTTTGCAAAGCAATATAAAATAACTTATCTCAGAAAGTTGCCTACTGATCCCAATACTAATAAAATTCTCCTAAGGGGGTATCTTAGGATCAGGAGCTCAAGCTGCTGTAACAAATTACTATAGACTGGGAGGCTTAACAACAAACACTTATTTCTCACAGTTCTAGAAGCTGGGTAGTACAAGATCAGATCCAGGTACTGACAGATCCAATATCTGGAGATGGCTCACTTTTTGGTTTATAGACAGCCTCCTTCTTGCTGTGTACTTACATGATAGAGAGCTCTAGTATCTCTTATTTTTCTTATAATGACATTAATCCCATTACGAGGACCCCACCTTCATGACCCCATCAAAATCCAAAAGCTCCATCTACAAATACTATCATATTGGGGATTAGGTTATCAACATATGAATTTTGTGGGGGATACAAGCACGCTGTCCATAAGAGATGGATCCCAACTGATAGTTTGCATATGCTTAAGGTGTATTTTTTAAAACTTTGTGATATTTACCACAAAATACATCTGTGTCAGCCATGTCCTTCTCCCAATTTCCTGGCCTCTCAAGGAAGAGAGAAGCACATAACTGATTGTGATATTCCTGACCATGTTCTACTCAGCAATCTTACTTTTCTCCTGTACCCCAATTTATCTCATTGTCTTTTGGATATTATTGTCATCAAACACCACAGTACACTTATTAGTAGTGGTAATAAGTGACAAAAAATGTGAGGCCCTCCACAAAGAAAGGATAGAGATCCCAAAGATAATACAAGAGTATTATTCTTGGACTTCCAGGGAAGATGGTAGAGTAGAAGAATCTGAGGCTTACCTCCTCTCATGGATACAACTAAATAACACTCAAATTGGTTTAAAGAACCGAGAAAACAACCCGAGGACAGACAGAACAGACTCTCTGTAGCTAAATGTAGAGAAGAGGTCATTGAAGAGGGCCAAAAGGGCGGAGATGTGGTCAGGAGCCAAACTGACCTGCAGGCCTGTCCAGAGGAGGGAGGGATGCTTCTGGCACAAAGAGAATAGAGGAGCAGACCCCAGACCAGATACTCCAGGTACATGGAATCTGCAAGGAGGAGACAAATTCCCATAACATTTGGCTTTGAAAACTAGAGGGCCCTAACTTTGTGATTGGCTAGCTCAGCTCTGGGAGAGCCTGAGGGTGAGAGGAAACTGAGACTCTGCCCTTAAAGAGACAGCACAACAAATAGTCCTACTGTTTACAGAATAGAAGCAGCACTTTAAAAAATGCCTGGAGTATACTGGAGTCAGATCTGTTTACTACTCTAGGAGAATGTGTTGGAGGGACAGGGATCTTTGGGAGACTTCAAAAACAACAAAGGAATTTGTATGCACCATTTCTCACCTCCATCTCCCAACATAGATACAGGAACAACTGTTGGAACCAGCCCAGCAAGAACACTTTCCATCTAGCTGGATAACAGCGTACCCTGCCCCACACTCTTCTGCAGACACACCCCCTCCATCTGGGCCTGGGCAAGAGTTTTCCCAGGAAGCTGCAGATCTCTTCCCACAGGAGACTAGGACAAACCTTACTAACACCACACGCCTTGCCCCTGATAGAGAATTTAAAGTAATGTTCATCAAGGCACTCACTGGACTTGAGAAAACAGTGGGGGACATCAGTGAGACCTTCAACAAAGAGATAGAAAACATAAAAAGGGACCAATCAGAGACGAAGAACTCAATAACTGAAATTAAACATACACTACACAGAATAAACAATAGACTAGAGGAAGCAGAACAGATCAGTGATATGGAGGACAGAATAATGGAAACCAGTCAAGCTGACAGGAGAGAGAAAAAAGAATAATAAAAAGTGAAAATAGATCAAGAGAACTCAGTGACACCATCAAGCATAAAAATATTTGCATTATAGGAATCCCCGTAGGATAAGAAAGAGGAAATAAGGCAGAAAATTTATTTGAAGAATTAATAGCTGAAAACATCCGAAATATGGAGAAGGAAACAGAAATCCAGATCCGGGCACAAAGAACCTCTAACAAAATCAACCCTAGGAGGCCTACTCCAAGACACATGGTAATTAAAATGGCAGAAAGTAGTGATAAAGAGAGATTTTTAAAAGCAGCAGGAGAGAAGAAAACAGTTGCATACAAGGGAAACCCCATAAGGCTATTAGCTGATTTTTCAGCAGAAACTTTGCAGGCCAGAAGGGAGTAGCAGGCCAGCAGGATATATTCAAACTGCTGAACGACAAAAACCTGCAACCACTCTATCCAATAAGCCTATTGTTCAGAATAGGAGAGAGAAAAATTTCCCAGACAAACATTAAAGGAATTTATCACCACAAAACCAGCCTTAAAGAAATATATAAAGGGACTGATTGAGTGGAAAGCAGGGATAAGAAAATTAGGAAGCACAAAAACAGTAAAATCAGTATATCTATAAAATTTAGTCAAGGAGTCCACAAAATCAAAAGATGCAAACTGTGAAACCATATCCTAAAATGTAGGAGGAATGGCATAAAAATCCAGTGCTTTTAGAACTGGTTCAAACTTAAGTAGTCATCAGCTTAATATAGACTGCTATATGCATACCATGTTATATATAAACTTAATGGTAATAACAAATCAAAAAACAGTAACAGATATGCAAAAATAAAGAGAAAGTCATCCAAATATATCACTAAAGAAAGCCAGCACACCATCAGAGTAGAGAGCAAGGGAAGAAAGGAAGAGAAAAGAACTATAAAATCAACCATAAAACAAGTAACAAGTTGGTAATGTGTACATAGCTATCAATAATTACTTTGAATATAAATGGACTAAATGCACCCTCAAAAGACATAGGGTGACAAAATGGATAAAAAGTAAGAACCATCTATATGCTGACTCATTTCAGACCTAAACACATGCATATTGAAAGTGAAGGGAAAGAAAGCTGGAGAAGCAATAGTGATATTGAACAAAATAAATTTTAAAACGAAGACTATAAAAGGAGGCAAGGATACTATATAATCATAAAAGGAATAATCCAACAAGAAGATAGAACATTTGTAAGTATGCATCCAACCTAGAAGCACCCAAATACATAAAGCAGCTAGTAACAAACAAAGGAAGTAATACTGATAGTAACATGATAATAATAGGAGATTTCAACACCCCACTTGTTTCAATGGATAGATCATCCCAACATAAAATCAACAAGGTAATAGTGGCTTTGAATGACACATTGGATCGGAAGGATATAACAGATATATCCAAACATTCTATCCTAAAACAGTAGAATACACATGGAACATTCTCCCTAATAGATCACATATTTGGCCATAAAATAAGTCTCAACAAATTCAAAACCATGAAGTCATACCATGTATCTTTTCTGATCTCAACACTATGAAACTAGAAAAAAATCTCAAAAGAACACAAATTCATAGGGGTTAAGTAGCATGTCACTGAACAATCAAATGTCAACCACGAAATCCAAGAAGTTAAAAAAAAATACATGGAGACAAATGAAAATGAAAGCACAGCAGTCCAAAATCTTTAGGATGCATCAAAAACTATACTAAGAGGGAAGTTTACAGCAATACAGGCCTGCATTAAGAAGCAAGAAAAATCTTAAACACACAACCTAACCTTACACCTAAAGGAGCAACAAAAAGAGAACCAACAAAACCCAAACCTGAAAAAGAAAATAATAAATATAGGAGCAGGAATAATGCCAGAAACTAAAAGCAGTAGAACAGATCAATGCAACAAGAAGTTGGCTCTTTGAAAGGTCAACAAAATTGACAAACCTTTAGCCTGACACATCGAGAGAGAGAGAGAGAGAGAGAGAGAGAGAGCGCTCAAATAACAAAATATGTAATAAAAGAGAAATAACAACTGATACCACAAAAACACACAGGATTGTAAGAGAACATTATGAAAAATCATACGCAAAAAAATTGAGCAACCTAGAAATAATATAAAAATTCCTGGAAATATATAACTTTCCAAAACTGAATTAGGAAGACACAGAAAATTTGAATGGACCAATTATCAACAATTAAGTCGGATCAGTAATCAAAACACTCCCAACAAACAAAAGTTCAGGACCAGATGACTTCATACGTGAATTCTACCAAGCATTTAAAGAAGAGTTAATACCTATTCTTCTCAAAGTATTCCAAAAAATAAAATAAGAAGGAAACCTTCCAAGTTCATTTTGTAAGGCCAGCATTATCTTGATACCAAAACCAGATAAAGACACCACAAAAAAGAGAACTACAGGACAATCTCTCCGATGAACATAGATGCAAAAATTCTCAACACAATGTCAGCAAACTGAATCCAACAATACATTAAAAAATTCATTCACCACAATCAAGTGGGATTTATTCCTAGGATGCAAGTGTGGTTCAATATTCACAAATCAATCAATGTGATATGTCACACAAACAAGAGTAAGGATAAACACCATATGATCATTTTGATGCAGAAAAAAACATTTGACAAAGTACAATATTCATTCATGATAAAATCTCTCAACAAAGTAGTTTTATTTTTTAAAGTTTATTTATTTATTTTGAGAGAGAAAGAGAGATCATGAGTGGGGGAGGGGCAGAAGAGAGAAGAGAGAGAGTGGATGCGAAGCAGGCTCTGCACTGTCAGCACAGAGCCCAATGTGGGGCTTGAACCCACAAACTGTCAGATCAAGACCTGAGCCAAACTCATGAGTCAGTACCTCAACTTAATAAAGGCCATATATGAACAACCCACAGCTAATATCATCCTCAGTGGGGATAAACAGAGAGCATTTCCCCTAAGATCAGGAACAAAACAAGGATGTCCACTCTTAATACTTCTATTTAACAACCAGACAACAAAAAGAAATAGAAAAATATCCAAATTAGTAAGGAAGATGTAAAATGTTCACTATTTACAGATAACATGATACTGTATATAGAAAACCCTAATGAGAAATTAAGAAAACAGTCACACAACTGTACTCAAAATAATAAAATATCTAGGAATATACTCAACCAAGGATGTGAAAGACATGTATTCTAAAAACTATCAAACATTGATGAAAGAAAACGAAGATGACACAAATGAATAGATATTCAGTGTTCATGGAGGGGGAGAACAAATATTATTAAAATGTCCATACTACCCAAAGCAATCTACAGATTTAATGCAATTCCTATCAAAATACCAAAAGCATTTTCCATGGAACTAAAATAATCAATAATCTTAAAATTGTACGAAACCACAAAAGATCCTGAATAGCCATAACAATCTTGTAAAAGAAGAACAAAGCTGGAACTATCACTGTCTCAGATTTCAATTTATACTACAAAGCTGTAGTAATCAAAGCAGTATGGTACTTGCACAAAAACAGACACATAGATCAATGGAACAGAATACATGCATCCCTATGTTTATTGCAGCATTATTTACAATAGCCAAAGTATGGAAACATTGCAAGGGTCCATCAATAGACAAATGAATAAAGAGGAAGTATATATCTAAAATGGAATATTAGTCATAAAAAAGAATGAAATCTTGCCATTTGAAACAACACGGATGGCTCCAGAAGATATAATGCTAAGTGAAGTAAGTCAGTCAGAGAAAGACAAATACCATATGATTTTACATAAGAAATAAACGAAATGAATGGGGCGCCTGGGTGGCTCAGTCGGTTAAGCTTCCGACTACAGCTCAGGTCACGATCTCGCGGTCCATGAGTTCGAGCCCCACCTCGGGCTCTGGGCTGATGGCTCAGAGCCTGGAGCCTGCTTCTGATTCTGTGTCTCCCTCTCTCTCTGCCCCTCCCCCGTTCATGCTCTCTCTGTCTCAAAAATAAATAAATGTTAAAAAAAAAAAGAAATAAATGAAATGAAGAAAAAACAAGAGTGACAGAACCCCCAAATAGACTCTTAACTATAGAGAACCAACTGGTGGCTACCAGAGGGGAGATGAGTGGGGGGGATGGGTGAAATAGGTAAAGGGGAGTACGAATTCACTTATCATGATGAGCAATGAATAATGTATAAAATTGTTGAATCACTATATTGTACACCTGAAATTGATATGACACTGTATGTTAATTGTTCCCAAATTAAAAATTTTAAAGATACGATTCTTTTCCCAGCAATGTTACTCTTATTGAGTTTCCTACTAGCGGAAAGAACAGAGTTCATTTTTTTTTTTTTTTTTTAATAAGCAAATCTTACTTCCAGCTAAGAATCTTATGAGGGAACAATGAAGCTGGAGGAAACTGTGGTCACACTTGTGTCCTTAGGGTCACCTGGAAAATTTCATCCCTTAAATTGCAATCTCCATGACCCAGAAACTCCACTCAGTGATAGAAACACGCTGCGTGACACAAACCTTCCGAGCTCTGAGTCTTGCTCTTACTACAGGGTGACTTTCAGGCTGGATCAGGGTTTCTGGCTTAGAGTTGTGCATCATCTATTCTTGATCTGATCTCATCAAAATGATATTCAAATCATTGCTTAATTATATGGGAAATACTTGTGTTCTGCCCTGGACATGAAAGTGGGTACCAGGGAGAGGACAGTTTATCTCGAGGGGCTCCTCACAATATTATTGTTTGGCATGTAATCTATACTCAATGGATATTTGTAGTAGAATGAATAAATGAGTGAATAAAACATGAATGAAGGAACATACACAGATAGTCATCCATTCAAGAAAACCCACTAATTAAAAAAAAAAATTATGAAAAAAGTTTCGAAATACAGCAAATGGCTTGACCGAATTATATTTAAAATACTGATACATTCCAGGGCTGCATTTTCTAATCTTTCCTTTCAAGGGACATACATAAATCAAGCCAAACAGTTTCGTTGATGCGTGTCTACACATGAATGTTAACTGCGTCCTTTCCAGTTAAGAGCAGTGGCCTCCCTGAGACTGCCTCCTCTGATTCTCTACAGCCAGGGCCATCTGGCCACCTCAGTCCTGCCCAATTTACTCAGTGTGTCTGCTTCCACTGATAAAGTGATCTCCCCTCTACGTGGCAGCATGTCTCTACTGCATCACCCAGATGTTAAGTCACTTATAAAGATGAAGAGAAAACTCTTCCATTGTGATATGATTTGCCAACCAGTGATTTACATTGATTGAATCACAATCGAGATCTTGTCCCAGCAAATAGCCATTTAGAGTTTTTCTTCAACTTTAATTTATAACTACGATGCCTGTCTTCAAATTTCTGTGGTCGTTAGCATTTTGAAAGAAAAACAACTCCCATTCTTGAGGTTTTATTAATATTAAACAAAAAGGCAGTCAGCTGCCAAACAAGTCAGTTACTTGGACATTATAAAGGATAAATGATATTTGCCTTCCTATCCAAAGTTAATTTTGTAATTGACAGATTTTTCCATATATTTCTTATGGTTTTATTAGCATTTTATAGCATGTTTTATATTTGAGAAAACTGCTTTACACTCATTTTAATTAGTTATTTCTCATATATGTATCAATTAGTTTCAGTAATGGAAAGAGTAAAGTCAAAAAGATTTTGAAAAGCAAGATGTCACGTATGCATACAAATTAAAATTTAATGACTTCCATCTGGGGATTATTACCCAACATCACAAGCAGTTTTAGAGAAAAATTGTATGAATGACAAATGGGCCTTGCTAGTTTTCCCATCTCATCCAGAAGAGGGTGAAATGACTCAGTTTTTAAACATCTTTTAGGTTGCTTATGAAAATTGGCATGCCGGGTAACTACAGGTAGGTGGAAAGAAGAAATAAATGAAGCAAAACCTAATACCTGTGCAGAGTTGGTAGCCAATGTGATAATGAAACATCCAGTTAATACTCAGTAACACAGGCTTTTGGAGTCTCTGACCTAGGTTTGATCTAGGCTTTACCACTTACTAGCATGTGACAAAGCAAACTAGTTAATTTCTTTTAACCATGCTTTTCCCACATGCTTAATAGAGATATCAACAACCATCTTGTAGGCTTGCTTTCAGGTTTGAACAAGCTCTTCTGTGAAGTGCTGAGCTCAGTCCCTGACACACGGCATCATGTCTAACACCTAAATAATGCTCACTAACATTACTTCTATTAGTCATCCTAAGATTGCTTTTCTGTACGATGTTATTATTGATCTTCATTCCTGCTCCAACTTGATTTTTACCAGAGGCTATGAAACTGCACTGCTTGTAAATGACAAATCATAATGTGACTTGATCACTATGGGCTGGAATCTAAGATTATTCACCTTTTATCACTCATAAAAGGTGATATATCCCTTATCTCGAAGGAACTTTTGGCTATTATTAAACTTTCTTTCCATGTCACTAAACTTGCCCCATGGAGGAGTATAAATACATTTACAACATATCTAAACAGATATAAATAGGTATATGGAAAAGCTCCAAAACTTCCCTGCCTCCTAAAGTGAGCAGATGCTTCCTCTTAAAATGGCAAGTGTTGTATGGGACTTGTGAGGAGCATCATCATTTAATGTGTTGTTGATGACATTCTGTTGTCAAATTAAACCAGGTTCTGTGTGGTTGTCAAATAATCAATTCTTAGTACCTCAAAGTTCTTCTAATTTCAGGATTTGCATGGTTTGAAATTCAACCAAGAATTAAAAACCAGCATCAAATTAGAAACAGCAAGAACATTATTGTCCGGCTGGAATATATTCCAGGCTGGACAGCGTCACATCAATGTTTATTTCAATTTTATTTTTGAATATTTATGCATATTTTCCAGGCCTCTGAAATAGCCAAAATACTCAATGTGTGTTATATTTTATTAAAATAAAACAGATGCTTTCATAAGACCCCTCAATATATCATAAAGACATCATCATATGTAATTTTTCTTTCATGTATTGTTAACAGTTACTGGGGTAAGAAGTGGAAATGAACCCAACTAGACAAAGACATATGACCTTTTGAATTTATTGTTATAGATATGTGTTTGGGTCACTTGAGTTTTTGCTTCCTACTTATTGTTCAAGTAGCCTTTGTATTTCAGGAAAAGCACAGAGATAATGCATTAAAGCTTTTATGTGAATAATTGTTACACTATAAATCACAAAAGTCACTGAAAATAATGTGTAGAAACAGCATATACTGAGAACCCAAATGTTAACATGAATCCATCTATAGACAAAACATATTTAATGTACTAGCACTGTGCTGGGCACAGTGGAATCTAAAGAGTAAATTGTACAAAAGAATGTGTCTTTAAAACTGATAGAGGGGTGCCTCGGTGGCTCAGTCCTTTAAGCATCAGACTCTTGATTTTGGCTCAAGTCATGATCTCATGATTCACGAGATTGAATCCCACATCGGGCTCTGCACTGACAGTGGAATTGGGATTCTGTTTCCCTATTTCTGTTTGTCCCCGACTTGTGCCCTCTCTCAAAACAAATAAATAAACTTAAAAAAAAAATTAAAACTGATGGAAAGGTGTCCAGAAGCAGGATGCTAGACCAATTTTCTCCCTGATAACTGGTGATCATTCACACGAGTTAGCGTCTATCGCTACAGGCCTATGCTAAGCCCTGCCTTCTCGCTCTGTAGCTCTGGCTGGTGTTGATACTAGGTTTGTCCATGAGCTTTCAGCCTCCTATTTGCCTCTATTTGCATCTGGCATCTACCTTCCCGCTACTCTTGTATGTGGATCTTGCATGCCCGGCTCCATCCATCTCAAAAGGTTGGTTTTCCCATTTTGCCAAGTCTCTTGGTGTCCAGTGCCTGGGTGGACCTTGATTGCCACTTGGTTGGTCTCATCTTTACGTCGCCTGAGTGGCTTCCTTCTTCTATGTGACTGTGACAGGTCAAACTACTGAAGAGTCTGGAATTCAAATGGACTGAATATACCAATTTGGAAAGCCTAAATAATGTGTAAATAATGTTACGTTGCGTGGCACAAGTGACACTTATTGTAGGAATTGAAAGAGGCTGTGTATGCATGTGTACACATATGTCTTTATTCATTTATACACCGTTTTCAGGAGTACTGTGTTTATATACCACAGGCAGATCTGATGAATCGGATAAGTGCACACACACAAACACAAGAAACACACACAGCTATGGATGTATATAAGATGGGCACATATATCATATAGCAGTGTGTATATGTTCAATAAAGTTTACAGCTTTAGCATAGTTAAATAAATCACTACTGGTCAGCCACCTCTATTCCCCTGGTTTTCCTTTTGCTTGTCTATAGGGACGCTTTCAAATAAGCCCTTGAAAAACAAGGCTATAAGAAGTTATTTTGCCTTGCTCCTCTCTACAATTTTTCTCTTTCTGGCAGCGACATTACTAGATTATTTATTGTCCCATACCCCTTCCCCTGGAGAATAGGAAATAGCCAAATGCTCTCAAAAGACGTCTGCAAAAAATGGGCATGTGGTAGAATTATATACACCTGATGTCCTTAGGATATTTGCATGAGATCTTGATAAGGAATCTTCAAGGAAATAAATCACAGATATTGAGGGAATAAGTGAATTTCCTGTTTGTAAGCCTGGTGTCTTAGCTAGAGCTGTAGTAACAGAATGCCATACTCTGGGTCACTTGAACAACAAGCATTGATTTCTCACAGTTTTGGAGACTGAAATTCTGAGATCAAGGTGTCAGCATGGTTTGCTTCTTGGTGACGCCCCGGTTTACAGACAGCCATCCATTACTTGTATCCTCACGTGGCAGAGACAGGAGAGAGATCCCGTTTCTCCTCCTCTTGGATAAGGCCACTAATCCTATCACAGGGGCCCTACATGACATCATGTAACCTAAAATCCTCCCCAAAGTCCTGCCTCCAAATATCATCACACTGCAGGGATTTCAACATACGTATTTGTGGAGGGAAATGCAACAGTCAATTAACACCCGGGAAAAAGAGAACTCTGTCCAAGAGAAAAGATAGAGGCAACAGTGTGATTTGCTCCACTTTGAAGAAAGGAGAGATTTTCCTACTTTAGTTTCTATATGTAAGATTCCCCTCGCATGACTTTTCCAGGGAAGACTGCAGGAAGTCAAAAGCATAGGGATTTATACTTTGGCAATTCTTTGGATGGAAGCCACTAGGAACTCTCAAAGGGATGTTCATGCACATTATTCATAAAAATGATCAAATATACACAGGGCTGACAGATAAAATGCAGGATGGACATTTAAACTTGAATTTCATATATAAACAATGAGTAATTTTTTTAGTATAAGTATGTTCCAGGCAATATTTTTATTTGCTAAATCTGGCACCCCTATAAGTGGGTAATTAATAAATTTATAGGCAATTATATTCTCAGGCAAACCATATGGAAGGGGAGGTTTCCATTGAAAAAGATAAACACTTGCAAATCAAATATTACTAACCTAGTAAAACAAAAATTTTCATAGGAAGATTTTGAGGTACTTGGCCAAAATAGCCAAATGAGAAATATTATGGAATGAGGACACTGTAGATATAATTATAAAGAAATCTACAATTAGTAATAATCAGTCTACAATTGAATAGAAATAATAAATGTGGCCATGTTTCCATAAATGGTCACGATTTGTGAATGCATTTCTTCCCAGTGAAACCTTTATACACATAAAGTTTGCCTGAGTAAGAAGCAGATTAACATAACCTGAGTGCTTAACTATGGTCTAAGTTCAAAATATCATATTCAGCAAAGTCCTTACAGTAGAGAAAACTTTTGTAATGGGCCACTAGGTTTTTGACTTATAGAATCTATGTTAAGACCCTTGAATTATGCATGTATTGACACTGAATCATACAAAATTATTACTATATTTCTACAGGCTACTGATTTTATTAGCATGCTCATCATCATTAATCAGGTTGAAGATAGGGAAGAACTTAAGAACACACGGACCAATAAAGAGTTTTATGACTTATTCATTAAAGAGTATGCTTGAAAGCATTCATCATGGCCATTGGTTTTGGACATGAATCTTTTGGTCTTCTGTGAATACGAAAAAAAGTTTCTCATAGTCTTTCCTTTGAGCTGCTAGCATAGCTAGGTATATGGGCTTGTTGTTAATGTCTAGTGATGATATTTTTAAAACAAAGTTTCAAATGCAATTGCCTAAAATTTCTGTGATAAAAACTAGAATAAACTTGCAAAAACAAGTGAGAGAAAGCTTAAATTAGGACCAGGACACTTGATAAAGTGAAGGAGGAGCATATTTTAAGCTTTGGTTAACCCTGTTCAATAATTTTAACCTATATTCTTGAACTAGGCTAATCTAATAAGAAAGATTCTAACTGTATATAATTATAAAAAATATTAACTAAATAGCATTTGAAGTAACATTTTAATAGCATTACATTATATCATATGAGCTTTGGGGGCCATGTGTTCACATTCAGGTTTATGATTATGAAAATTATTCTAGGTCAAAAGGTCATTTTTTTTTTTTTGAGCTCTGGAATATGCTACATAACATTACTTCAAGGAAAATAACGTGTCTTATTGTACTTGAACAGCATGGATATTGCTTCTATTTTTCCTGTTGGTGTCAGTAGCTTCCATAGTTCCCTTAAGAAGCTGAGAATTATGCCATGCTGAGGGAAAGTGAAAATAAATGGCATCTGAAACTGAATTGAATTACAGGGTAGTATTCTGTTGGGGCTCCAGGGTTACCCTCTTCTGCCCTTCCTGTTACGTTGCAACTTTAATTGTTGCTCCTACTTACAAGGTTCTCAGAACCTGTGGTCCAAGCCATTGTTTGAGCCTCGCTCTGACTTGTTTACTGGACTCATGGTTCACGTTCCTCCCACAGCAGCTCTCGTCTTTACCCTTGCATTTAACCTTAGTAAAAGTTATTGCATCCATTCGACATCTTCCATAGCAGCTCTTACAAGCCACTGCAAGAAGATCTATGCATTTTCTCCTCAGCCTGCTCCATCTATTCTCCGTGAATTTAGTTCCAAGCCAGCCAATCACCTTTGGAGGGTGCTTTACTGGGAGTAGATACTGGACTCAAGAACGCGCCCTTCAGGGCTGAAAGTTGTCCTTAAGAATAATTATGAGCTAAGTTTTAGCTTAGCTTTCGGGTTGTCTGTTTCTCTCAAGGTCGGGACTGCCTCCTGGCCACCCAGTAACCTAGGATTTAATGGGTTCCATGACCAGAAACTTTTCTTACTTCTTTGCTGATTTGCATTTGTTGGCACTGTCTCTTAAAGAGTTAATCAGATAAACTAACTGGTCACAATACGATATAAACGCCTATACTTTATTTGATGTTTTATCCTAATTGAAAGACATATTTTCCCTAAAGTATCACAGGGATTCTTGTAGGAAATACAGGATGCGTTGAGATTCCTTCAGTGAGATATTTTTAGGCAGGCAGGTCTTCCACTGCTCCTCACATCATACCTTGTAATCAAATATCTCTGCTACAAATGTGTGAGCCAGCCTGGAGGCTATAAAATCCTCTGGAAGTGAGTCACTGAGTCCCTCGGTTTTATAACTTTCCTCTGCTCTCTCAGCCAAAGACCCTCTCCTCCTACTTTCCACAGTAAATAGAAGAAAACAAAAAACAACGTCCTTAAATTTCTACCACCAAATCTAAAAATTGACCTTTCTTCATTCATACGTATTTGTTGTTTTTTTTTTTTTGTTTTTTGTTTTTTGTTTTTTTTTTTTGGTTTGAGTATAATGTAATATAAGATTATTCCTTCTCATTCTGCGGTACTTTCAACTTCTCCCTCTCCACTGGCTCCTTCTCATTTGAAATTCTAAAGTTGGTCTAACTTAAAATAACCCTTTTTCGATCTCATATTCCCTTCCACAATCTGCTCTCTACATTCTTCCACTTTGGAAGCAAACTTCATGAGCAAGTTATGTATGATCACTAGTTGCATTCTTCAGTCTGCTAAAATCTGACATTTTCCCCACAATCCATTTGTCTGGTCCAATATGCAGCCACTCATCACCTGTGGCTATTTATGCTAATAAACAGATTTATAAAAAATAAGAATTCAGTTCCTCAGCACCACTACTCACATTTTAAGTGCTCAATAGCCACATTTGGCTATCAAGCTATTCTAGATAAAATCACCACGGTCTTCATGTTACTTAACTCAATGGGCAGTTTTCAATTCTCCTATTGTTCTGTTAGCAGGATTCAGCACTCTTGACTCTTCATTGCTTTTCAAAATACATCATTTCCTTAGCTTCCCTGTCCCCACACATTTTCTACCTCTGAGCAACTTATCAGTCTTCTTTGGCATTGACACTTCTCCTTCTCTGCACTAGGTACACTCTTATTCCAATCCTTTGGATTAAATTTCCATTTATATACTGCAGTGTTCCAGATTTTTTTTTTTTTTGCTTGCCTAGACTCTCTTGGTTGAAACAAACATCTCTAAAATTGAAAATGGATTTTTTACCTCTTCCCCCAAACATAAAAACAATCTTCTTACCTTTCAGCCTTCCCTAAGTCAGTCAGTAGGCATCATCCATTCAGTTATATTACAAACAACTGGCATTTACCTTGTTACCGTGCCCACACCTAAGCAGTCTCCAAGTCAAGTCAACCTCAGGTATTACAGGGGCTCATAATTGTCAGCTTCTCCTTTTGATCTGTTCCTATATTTCTCTACACTTAATCCCAAATATTTTTCAAAAATCATATTGATTCTATTACTTTTTTTCCTTGAATCCTTTCAATGGATTCCTGTTACTTTTAAAATAAAACCCCCAACCTGAACACTGCCTTCTAGGACAGTCCACACATGCACTCACCTTTCAGTTTCTCTCACAAATCAAGATCCTCAAACATTCTGTGACTTTACCCAAAATATTAGCAGCTTGCTCCTGCCCATCTGGTTCATTCTTTGGGTCCCAATTTACGTGACAGTTTCTCCAAGAGACCTTTCCTGACCATATCCCTGGTTAGTTTATATCTTCTTGTTCAAAGCTCCCCCACATTCTCTATTCA
Source organism: Panthera uncia (assembly GCF_023721935.1). Taxonomy (NCBI): domain Eukaryota; kingdom Metazoa; phylum Chordata; class Mammalia; order Carnivora; family Felidae; genus Panthera; species Panthera uncia. Next base: position 176,480,915 of record NC_064811.1, read on the forward strand.
TCTGTGTTATCAATTGTTTAACATTTCTTATAATTCGTTCAACATTTGGCTGTGAAGGTAAATCTGTTTTGGTGAATGAAAACATAAGTGGAATGGACCTTAACTGTAGTTTCCAGATTAGTGAACTGCTTTCCCCTGTAGTAATATACTATGGTGTGACAGAGCCATGACTTTTTCCCTCTGTTCCTAACGAGGAAATTGAAGTCTTGAAGTCTTGTGACTTCTGAATAGATGTGATGAGAGAAACATAAACATGCCAGTAGGATTCTTTGTTCTGTTGTCAGAACTCCCAATCCTCTGTCCTTTGGATTCGCTTACCCAATGAATCCTTGTATGAAACTAAACATTACTGATGAAATTACCCATGCCTCCCTCACTTCTGTTTGTTGGCATCTTATTTTCATCTTGGGTCCATTTCAAGGATTGCTATTCTTGACCCCACTGATAATTTTTGTTGGAGGAGAGGAAGGGGAACATGAACAAAATATAACCTTTGATGTAATCTTTGTTGGAGACAGAGGAACATGAACAAAATACAATCTTTGATGCAGCAGAATATAAAATAAGCAAATACAATTTTTAACAAGCTTTGGCTTGTTGTTCAAACATTGACCATAAACACTAGCCAAGAAAACATAATTATAATCTCTGCAGAGATGAAGCAGTTGTCTGCCATGCCTGTGATGAGTTTCCATATGGATTAGGATATACGGAGGCTATAGATTCCATGGAAAATAGGTTATGAGCATATGCTGACTATGGGTTCAAAACCCAAAGCATCTTGATTAGGGTTTGTGTGACCTTATCTATAGTAACTACTTTTACTTTTTAAATCTCCAAAGACTACCGTACTTGACTGCAGCACAATTACAAATATTTTCGTAATTACTGGGGGAAATGATTTGCATTTATTTTCAAAAATGCCTTTCTCTCTTTTTGAGGCGTTGTTGTTGTTTCCCCTTGTGCTCCTGCTCTCTGTACTGTGTGTTGATGCTGAAAACAATCACATGACAAAGCCGCTTTCTTATTAAAGACAAGGTCTTATTTCAAACTGAGAAAATAATTAGAAACCTGACAGGAATTCCTTTGGGTACAATAGTGTTTGTAATGAGAAAATTGTACATCATTGAAGTCAAAGGGCTTGGCCTTGGGAGCTGAGAAATGCTCAGCTTTTGTCCCAAGGGCTGAACCCAGATGCCTATCACAGCTCTACTGGAAGCTTGTTGTTCATTTTCCTGCCCAAATATGCCAATCAGTGCCTTTCTGATATCTTGCTGCAATGCTTCTTAGGTAAATCCTGAAGTGGTTACCCATTTCATTATGTCTGGAAAAAATCCAGATACAGGTGCATGAATTAAATCACTTACTTGTGCATCACTTCAAGCATGAAGTTCAAACTCATTGGAAGCCACAAATTATATGCTTGAGAGACTTCTGCAATTTCAAAAAGGACTATACTTGACTGCTGGAAGAAAGGAAGGACACACAAGTGCTAAGTTCTATTCTGTCTGCTGGCATCTTGCTAATAGCTTAGTTAGCACTGCAAGGAGAATTCCAAAGGTCAGAAGAAAAAGCAGGGGAAATAGTGCTGTGACTCATTCCCACACTCTTGTCTGAATAACAAGAAAAAAAAAATGGAGGAAGAAATACAGAGATTCTTCTACCAATAATTTAAAAAAATCCTAGCAGTCCTGGAACACGCCTGTTACCGGAATGTAGCACAGTGCAATAGTGAATAGAAGGTAAAAGGTAAAAAATGTGTTTCATCAATGAGATTAGTAAATATCTAAGTTACCCATTGTAGCATTATTCATTCACCAGCACCAATACCTTCTGACTGATGGAAATATGAATTCGTCAAGAACAATATTGTTTTAGGAACATATTCGCTGAAGTTCCTGTCATGAATAATGGAAAAACAATAAGCTTGCAAAGTGTTGTAGCTTAATGTAATTGGACAACCATGTGATTTTTAAATGTTGCAGTTAGCAATTCAGTTTTCTCTCTCCTAGGTCATTTGTTAGGATAAGAAAAGTCATTACCGATGAGACATACATGACCTCAATTTGCATATGACCTACTGGTTTCCAGAGAGAGCTAGTTAGGAACTGGTATGGATAATAAGTTGATTTTTTATAATGTGTTTCTGGATCTTCCTGTACCTTCCAATTCTAAAGGAAAAGAAATTTTGGCTTCTTAGAGATAATTAAATAGAGCTAGAAAAGATACAAGACATCACTGCCAAATTCTTCTGTTTTTAACTTTGAGTATCCTAGTCATGCTCCAGCAATAGGGGATGGGTAAATCCCTTGATCAGATCAGCTACTCAGAGAATCTCTTCTTGCAGTTCTATGCAGTAACATCAGTGTTTTGGCTCAAGCTGCATGAGTGGGCCAAAGAGGAAGATATTCTTCCCCAACAACTTATGCTTTTATCCCTTTCTTTCATCTGTTGAGGATGCTGGGAGAATCTGCCGAGTTGGTTATATTTATTCATGAGCATGTTTGTGTTTTCTCATTTCTCTTCCTCTTCCTCCTCCTTGTCCCCCTCTCTCTCTTTCTGGTGCACGTGCGTGCACACCCACGTAAAATAGAAGCAGTAGTACAAAAGTACACTTGTTAGAGAGATGATTGTAGGACATGAGAGTTCCCACAATGGACTCAGACAAGGAAAGATCCCTGGCATGTGAGGAGGATAAAAGAGAAGATGCATGATTTCCATGGCTTCCATATTTCTTTACTTCTCTTTTTCTTTTCTTATGTTTACTAAGCATCTACTCTGGACTGGACATTGCAAGGGCAATACGATAAAACAGAAAATGATATTTTAAGCTTATTTATTTTGAGAGAGAGATAGAGAGAGGGAGAGGGAGGGAGAGAGAGAGAGAGAGAATGAGAACATGAGCAGGGGGAGGGGAAGATAGACAGGGAGAGAGAGAATCCAAAGCAGGCTCTTCATTGTCAGCATGGAGCCCAAGGGAGCCCCTTGACCCTGGGATCATGACCTGAGCTGAAATCAAGAGTTGGATGCTTAACAGGCTGAGCCACCCAGGTGCCCCCAGGAAATGATCTTTTAAAATGTTTTGTAATATAGGAAGAAGGTAAGACTTGGCCATGATTAACCCTGCACATTTCAGGAGAGAAAGATGTTTGGGAATAGGAGAGAAGTATAATTGTGACTTTTAAAATAATTTATTTCATATGTTTAAATATATGTAGTCTAACAGAGAAAAAGGAAACAATGGCATATAAAGGAATATGTTTTGGACTTTATGAAAGAAGAAAGTCTGAGCATAGAGAGAAAAATTTAGTTTACAAAAGAAAAGAAGGACTTGAGGACCCCCATGCTTCCTCGAATCTGTGTATAGAGAGTAGCTGCTGGTGCCTTTGTAAGGAAGGTCTGGCTTGAAATACAATAAAAATCAAAACATTTTTATATTTATTTTATATCAAAGTATTTTGTACTCTTAAAATTTTTTCAGTTTATTTATTTATTTTGAGAGAGAGAGAGAGAGAGGGAGAGAGAATATGCGTGTACATACACAAGCTGAGAAGGGGCAGAGAGAGAGGGAGAGAGAGAATCCCAAGCAGGCTCTCAGCTGTCAGCATGGGGTCTGATGCAGGGCTCAATTCCACGAACCTTGAGATCATGACCTGAGCCAAAGTCAAGAGTCAGATGCTTCTCTAAGCCACTCAAAGGACTTTTTAAAATAATCTTTCCTGAAATAATTTTTCGGCTTCTTCTTCAGGCAGATGGGCAGATTGTCCTGTTATAGGACTGGTTTTAGTGCAAGCTAAGCCAGCCCTGAAGGCAGAGGCTATGGCGCAATAATACCTGTTAGGTATGGGCACTTACATTGCTTCACATAGAAACATTAAGCACTATGCCACGAGTGTAAGCATTGAAAAAAATTTCCATTGAAAGAAATTTCCTCTTGCTGTTGATACAGACCAGTGCTTTCTAGCCTTTTCAAATCATTCATTAATTTAACAAATGACCATTGAATACCTAATGTCCGGTCGCCATTGTTCCAGGACCTTGGGATACGTGTGTGAACAAAACAAAGATCCTTTTCTTTATGAAGTTTATAGTCTAGCCCTTTTAGAAAAAGGAAATGTATACAGTGATGACTGGCAGAATGGGATGAGGCTGCTTGCTGTTTCAGGTAACTGGTCAGGGGATTTTGGAGACTGGGCCCTGCCAGGATAGAACTGTGGGATCAATATGTAGGCACTCCAGTACGTCTATTTAAAGTGTATGAATGTGCTTTGGATGCTCTGGTCTAGACCACACTGTGAGGGTATGTATCTGTGTGCCGACATTTGTACATGCGCATGCATATATTGGAAATAAGACAGAGCTACCTTTAGTATTTGTGGAATTGGAACGAAGCCCAAATTGAGGCTCACAGCCTAAGTGCCTATGTCTACATATTCTAAGTTATGTATGAAGTCAATAAGCTGTTTAAAAAATGTCCTATCTTCATATCTTACCAGACAACACTTTGTTGACACCTAGATGTCCAGGTTCAATTTTGATTTCTCAGAGCCTTTGGAGATCAGGATTAAACACGGCAGTATAGGGAGAGCCACTCCTAACCCCAGCCTGCAGCCCACTCCTCTTTCCTTCCCCCCTCTGGTATACCACAAGAGTCTCAGGACCTTGTATTTAGATACGGTAGCCATGATTCTTAATTCTGTCCACAACTGTCTTGTTCATGTCCTTCTTCCTTCCTCCTTTTCCTCTCAAAAAGCCACCCTGTAGCTACCTACACCTTAAACCTAAAGCTAAATAAACTAGTTGTGTGATTATTGACTTCAGCAGGACAGATTCAGAAAAGCTAGACAAATCCCAAAATAGGCTTAAGAACTATTTGGCCAAGAAATTCTCAGTCTTTGAGCCAAAGACTGAAAGAGGAGTGTGGGCTCTGCAATGGCAATTCCCCTTGGTCTCTCAAACTCCTTACTACATGGGAGGAGGTACAGGGGAGAGGGCAGAGTGGAGTCACAGAAGCACTGGTCCAGGTCAGTAACACTCTTGCCCAAGTCTAAAGACAGTACTGACTAATGCATCTACTGGGTTACGAGAAAACACTCTACTCTGTACCTCATATCTGTGGGGAAAGTCAGGGAGTCTTAGAGTACTGAATTCCACCCAAGATACCCGTTTTGAACCCTTCTGATACCTACCTTCCACCACCCTTGCTCTCCCAACAAAGTTCTCATCACTCTTGGTAGAGCAGCTCTGACTGGGAAAATGGTACTGCAAATATCTCAAGGCCAAACAATTCCAGTGTTTAACAGGGTTTGCTAAACCTAAAGAGGATGGGATGGTGATTTGTACTCCAGAAACTTGAGAAAGTCCTTTCTCAGAAGCCAAAAGATCTGAGAACTAAGACGACCTAAATCAACAAAACAGAACTACTGACTGGGATTGAGAACTGAGATAACCTGTGTCAACATGGGTTGACTACTTGAGCCAGGAAATATTTCTCCAGGAAGATGAAGATGTAAATCAATAAATTGCTTAAGTGTTCACTGCAGGCAAATGTAAACTAGTGTCCGGGCAAACGTCTTGCTCACCTGGAAAAACGCTTGCTTAACTTGCTTAGCCATCAATGAATTGCTTCAGGAACTGCACCACTGTGTCATAAACTTGGCCCAATTGCAACCAAGTTCTTATGTTTGAAAGACCTCCCTTTCACCATTTGAGCTAGACTCCCAAATACTAAACTTGTCCTCCTTGACATTTCCCTTCTGAAATTCTACTGTGACCTTAAACCTCAGCTAGGAAATGGAGTGTGCCCTTGATGGGACCCGCATAAAAATTTTTCCCTTGAAACACCCCAACGCATATTTAAAGCAAGAATTTTAAATCCTTTTTTCTCCTATGTTTTATTCCCTGAAAGTTGACTCATTTTTTAGTATAGTCTGATATAACCAGGCAATATGTCATGGCATTTATAATAAAGTGGTAGGAGAGTGAAGAAAACCACAGCTTGTTTTCTATATTTACCCCCCTGCTGGCAAACGTGTGATATACATGGAGAAATCGCATCCAGAACATTCAAGGGGTGACTAGCATTGCGGGGAGGGCGGCCTTGATGGCAGCTGGAAGGAAGTAGCAGGGAAGAAACAGCCATGGGCTGTTGACTCAGATGTGGACCTGTGGACTTCACGTCCCTCCACCTACCACCAAACGGGTTAGGAGAAGGTGAGAGGCTAATGTTGGAGCTCACACAAAGCTTTCTAGTATAACATCACCTTTAATTCACTCCCATTTAAATTTTTATATTCATATCTTGGCAGTGGGACTCTTTAAAGAGTGTAGATGAAAAACAGCTTTTCAATTACTATAGTTAAACAAGTGTTTATTCAAAATGAAAAAAAAGATAAAAAGAATTTTAGGCAATTATCTCTTAAAGTAAGCGGCTTATTTAGAACCATTGCAGTTGTTTGGCAAATAGCTTTTCAGAGGAGAAAGCTGTATGGATCGCAGCACATTCTTCTGCTAATTAAACAAAAGGTGGTTGTGTTTTGGAAGCAAACTCTATCTTTCGTTCCATATTTTCCCCAATTCTGTAAGCTTTCTCGAACTCTCCCATTGTGGATCAGGGGAAGATGGGAGCTTTATATTCCTCACATGGGGCCATCTCATCAGGCTAGATTTTAACTTGTGTTTAACCAAATATGTAGCACACTGTCCCTCCGCTCCAAAGTTCACCATTGTCGTTTCTGCTCTGTCACTCTATGACAGATGGCTAGGAAACTAGAAAAGTCCATCTGTCGTTCTCCTGTTCTCTCCCATCTACATTGTGTTTCACTGGTGCTAGAGAGCTAGTCAAGCAATAATAAGGGAAGCACGTATCCAAAACAAGAAAAGGAAAAGATTGCATAATAGTGACTGCAAAGGAGGACATCCTGGGAAGTAGTCCTAGTCATAGAAACAAAAGGTGGAAGGTCACACAGCTAGGAAAGTGGCATCTCAGGATTTTCAACGTAGATCTGTTTTCTGTCTCATTCCCAAGTCTGTCTCCCTCCCTCCCTCCTCCCCTCCCTCCTTCCCTCCCTCCCTCTCTTCTTCCCTTTCTTCCTTCCATCTTTTAGCTATTGGGAAGACTTGTAGTATAAATCTGCTGAAGAAAGGAGGCAATCTTGACTTCTGGTGAGAACATTAGCCTAGAAGATTTAGAGTTGCACTGCAGAGCTACAGGGGGTAAAGAGAATTCTAGATGGTCTAAGGTGACTAGATTTGCCCCAGTTACTATAACTGGAGGCAGATCTAAGGCACTCGTGTTCTCTACAACAAAGGTTAATCATAACCTAATGTACATGCTCCAAGTCATTTCATTACCTGCTTTTTCAAGGACATATCTGGCATAAGCGTCAGTGGTGTGGCAATTTAAAATTGCTTTTGGAAAATCCTTAACGCTCTCCTATTATTGTAATAAAACCTAAACTACAATGTCAAGCACCAGTTGTAGGCACTTTACGCTACCTTCCCATGACTTGGGTGCTTCTAACTCCCATGTCTGTTTCATAGAACTGAGAATTCTCAATTGTAGACACTGTAATGGTCTTTAAAAGTGAAAAGATGAAAATGAAATATGCTACTCTGGACAGCAGAAAAGTACCCTACAAGTTCATGTGCTTTTATTGAACAGCACCAATAGTGCGATAAAAGGAAAATTCTGTCACAAGTTGAACGCATATGTTTGAAAACACTTAAATATGCAGTGACAATATTGTGTGAAAAGGCCCAAGAGGAATTTTATTGAACAGAACATCTGAATGAATGTAGCATTTACTTGGCTTATCCTTCGTGTTTGAATGAAAATGTTTTGCTTACCCAGCACTTGCAAAAGGAAGCGAAATGCAGAGCTATGCGGAGCCAAAATTTGGAAAGGCTTCGTGCCCACAAACGCAATTTATTGATGAGGAGGCGCAAGAGAGGATCAACAATGTTACATAAACTAAATCCTAGGAGGGCCAGTTCAGAAGTATGATTAATTCAGTATCCAGGAATAGAATGAAATATAACTACCATATCATGCCAAAATCTCAGGTTACGTCCACTTTTTGTAAGTCATAAAATATAATCTCTCGATAACTGCCTTTCAAATAACATTCGTGTACTGAGAGGGCTAACACATAAAACTAGGAAAATATCACACCTTGAGACTTCCAACAGGAGCAATGATGAAATGGCACATCATTTATCAAACAGTCATATGTCTATCTGTGGATTTTTTATTTCTTTGAGAGTATCTGGAATGGACATAGTAAAACAATTTACCGATAATTTCCAAATACGATCTTTTCCCTTGGAATTCTTAACAGAGAAATAACACCAGCACTTTTCCTATACCTTTTCTATACTTACTATAGGTCTTGCTATACTCATGGAAGTCTTCCAACTCTTTTCTGAGAAAGATCTATATTGTTTAAAAGACCCAGGTAGGTAGGTGAATGTTTTGATTGCCCTTTCACAAATGATGTTTTTCGTTTATAAGATAAATAGCTCTGTTGATTTTGAGGTTTCAACCTAATTTACATACGAATCTTACAGTCTTTAAATTTCCCTTCTTTGAAGATACTTAGTGATAATTTTATGTACTGACGTACATAGAATTTTTTAAAGGTTATTGAAATATAATTTACAAGTATAATTATAATGTATATCACATATCATATATACATATATAATAATATGTAACACATGCAAATATCGACCCTTCTTAGTATATAAGACTTAGGAGTTTTAACAAATTCATATAGTCATATAACTACCACCATAATCAAGATATATTTCTATCAACACAAAATATGCCCATGGGCCAGTTTGTAGTAAATCCCTCCCTTAATCTATAGTCCCCAGCTAACACTGATTTGTTTTCTGTCCCTATATTTTTTTCTTTTCCAAATGTCATATAAATGGAATCATAGAATATGTAGCCTTTTGATTCTGGATTTTTTCATTTGCTATAATGCATCTGAAATTCATCCACAGTATTGCTTATATCAGTTATATATGTATACATACACACACACACACAAACACACACACACACACACACACACACACACACACACCCCTATGAGCAATATATATGTATTATACACACACACACACACACACACACACAAATATACACACATACACACACCCTGAATAAAGAAAATTACCAAATGTAATTTGGTTATTTTGGTAATTTTGTTACTGGCTAACATTTTTCCATATCTTTGTTTTTCAACACTTTTTAAGTTTATTTATTCATTTTTGAGAGAGACAGGGACAGTGCAAGTGGAAGAGGGGCAGAGAGAGGCAGAGAGAGAAAATCCCAAGCAGGCTCCTTGAGGTTGGTGCAGAGCCTGATATGGGGCTTGACTCACAAAACCATGAGATCATGACCTGAGCCAAAACCAAGAGTAGGAGGCTTAGCCAACTGAGCAACCCAGGTACCCCATTTCTGTAACTTTCTTATATAAAATATTTTTATTATAAAAAATCAAACAATATAAAAGGATATGAATAGAAACCTAAAAGTAATCCTCTCCGTGCTTGTTTCTGCCTCATAGGTAACTGTTGTCATGCTAAAATATATTTATATATGTATTCAGAGTTTTTCTAATCACATAATATTATCTATCTAACTAGCTTGCTATCATGTATTTATACAGCATCTACTTTACTATGTAATTGTCTAGCTACCAAGCACCAAAATTTGGCTTTGAGTTTGTGTCTAACAGAAGTCTGCTATTAAGCTTTGGATCAGTCTTGGCTAGTGCAAGACCAAATATTTGAATGACTACTCCTGTGTCATTTTTTGCATCCTTTAACTTGGGTCTTATTGGCCATCAGTGAACACATAGGTTAATATCATGCTTCATCAAACACTAGTGATGCATGCCATTCAGATTTTTTTGCTAATATCTAATGATTTACCTTCAATTTTATGTCAACTTTTAGACATAATTAGGAGTGAAAATATTCTTATGTGCTTTAGGTTTTGAAATTCTATCATTCAATTATAGTCCAAATATTTATTTATTGCTGCAAGTGGAAAAGGGTAAAAAAAACTGATGACTCTTATACAGACTGATAATTTTAGGTACAAATATGATTACAAACTTTCAAGTAGTTAAATAAACTAGAAAATAGATTGACAGAAAATGTGTGTGTGTGTGTGTGTGTGTGTGTGTGTGTTTATTGAGAGACTGGATAAGCCAAAGAATTGTAGGAAAATAGCATTTCCTTTTTGGGTGAACGTTCACCAAGGTTAAAAAGCTAAATGGTAATATAGATAGTAAAAATAGATCATTTAGATCATTTCACAATTCAAATTTGTGTCAAATTGCTGGATCCCCTACTATTCATAACAAACAAAATAAGCTTCTAAAACTGAATTTGTTATTTAGATCATGAGTTCCTCCATGAAAAAGTTTTGTTTGGCAATTTTTACAAAGTGGGAAGACAGATTAAAAGTATCAGGTTAACTTTGCCATTTCACAGTCATTGAGAGGGAAGATTTCCAAAATCATACACAATACATATGATAAATTACCTTTGTTTAGACATAACAGAAGCATAAGGATAGACACAAGAATAAAGTAGATTTCGATTTCTTTAAATTCTACGGATGATTTTCAAACTCAATCCCTTTTTCTCTTAACAAAATTTGACACAATTATCCCTTCCTCCTTTTTGAAATACTGAATTCCACTTAAATTTCACCACATGCTTCCCGTTTTCTTCCTATTTGCCTGGCCACTCTGTTGAATCTCTTTGCTGATTCGTATTTATTTTCCTAACAATTCAATGTGGGATTTTCCATCCTCCTCCTATTCAGTACTTTCTCCATAGCTGATCCCATTTGTCCCCATGGCTTCAAATAACTCTGTACTGATAATTCGCAGATTTCTGTTTCCTGTGTAGATTTTTCCTTTGATATATAGAGTAGGCACATTTAACTGCATTTTTTATATATCTGCTAGGAAGTTACAAATGCACTTCAAATTGAAACTTTTTACACAGAATTTTATAATTTGTCCTACAGTCTTCCAAATTCTGCTGCTCAGTCCATGTGGTTGCAAAATAAAAGATCATGGGATCCTTCTGTGATGTCTCCTCCTACTCGTTCCTAATCACTAATCAATCACAAAGAACTGCTGCTTTCCTCTTACATTTTTTTTTTTTTCATTTGTCTCACCCTCTCCTAGGTCTACAATCTGACATCTTTTGTCCAGAATGTTGCAATGGCCCCGTAACTCATCTCCTGTACAAGCCAGTCCTCCCTGTCTCCACTCTTTTTCTCAACTTAATAAAATGCAAATCTGATGATACAGTCTCACTGCTTTACATCCTTTGTTGGCTTCTTTTTGCTTTTAGATATAGAACAAGTCTATACATAATCTCATGTTATCCTCGCCATTAGTCTGTATTTTCTACCTGTTAACAATTCTTTTCAAATGACTTCTTTTTAGTTCCTTCAGTGTATTCTTCTCATTTGTATTTCAGGCTCTTCGCAGAATGTTTTTCTGTCTCTCTCCTCTCTCGTTCCCTGTTTGACTCTTGTTCACTTACCCTTCTGATCTCAACTGAGATATCATAGTACATTCTTTTCCTTTATAGCACTTAACACAGTTTGCAATTACAAATACTTAAAATTATATCCATTTCCCCATGAAACTCTTAGGGAAACCTGCTCTATTTATTTTGTTTTCCACTCTTTGTTCAGCATCGTGTAATAGAGATAATTTTCAATAAATATTTTTGATTTGCATGTATGAAAAGTATGTACTAGAAGGACAGAATTTATAAGGAAAGAGGGTCAGGAAGGAGCATGAAATCCCTCTGTGGACTTAAGGTTCTCAGTTTTTAAATGAAAGGTCCCTTCTTGCTACAACATTCTATGCTTTCTTATCACCAATATTTGCTCAATTTTAGAAATATATATTCTTTAGGGGAATGAAATTTCTCTAGTAATACTAATATATCTTACAGGTTGATTGAATCTTCTGTTTTGTGATGATCCCAACTCAATAAAGTGAGATGCTTGTCATCCCTAGCGGATAAGGTTTCAGTCTAAAAACATATACACAGCACACAAAGAAATATTTGAACTGTTGGGTAATTTTTTTTTCTTTTTAACTCAAAAAAATCACATCCTAGAAATTCCAAGAGTCAAAAATCTATCAAATTAAAAACAAAATTATTTTCAAAAATGAATCCACTATATGGATTTGCCATCTATTTATTAATTGATATTAACAGTACAGGCTACTGTTTCTTGGTTTTCTATTTTTTAAGTGAGGGTGCATATACATATTAATGGATAATCACAATTTTGCTCTTTATGCTTTATATGGCAAATTCAAAACAAATATATTAAGCTGTCTGCATCTTGAAACTTTCGAAGCACAGATAAAAACACAACTTACTGTTGAGTTCCTGGCTAGCAAAATAATTGCCTTTTCAAAACTCTGAAAAATCTTGGCACCAACAGTGCTGCCCAGATTACCTGTACAGGTGGTAGCTGTTAAGTCCAGGCTTAGTTTTCTACAACCACGTGTTGAATATTTATGTGATCTAAGCGAGGAACATCATCACGAAGCTGAAATTAACAGCCATACAGAACAATTTGATCTGGCATTCAACCGTTTGCTGCAGATCGTCCGCAACCCACCCAAAGTCTCTTAAAATAACTTTAGTGTATTCTCCAAAGTAGGGCAGATGACATTGCTACATACAATTTTGAATTAGAGATTGTGTGTGCAAGACATCAAGTCAATCTTTGACGAGAGTCCACCGCTAAATGCCATAGGATTAGAGGCAAGCTGTAGCTTGTAACAAACTTGCTACCTGACCTCAGCGGCCTTTCTGTTTTAGTTACACTGTTCTGCTGTTGAGGCTGGAATTAATGCCATCCTCCAGCCTATAAGATAAATTAGATATTAAAAATGTGTGGGAATTTGTCCCCTAAAAAGAGAGGGGGTGATTATGATTTTATAATGCATATTGTAAATGTCAATTGTGCTGGAAAAAAGCATGTAGGGATTTGTTTTCAGGAATTAAGAGGTTATTAAATTTGCTTAAACTTCATAGTAACAATGCCTTTATTTCAATTCATTAAATTATTGCCTAAGAATTTATCTGAGCTAGAAAGATATAATCTTTATCTGGAAGATCAGATATTATACTATCAGTTCAAAGTAGTTAGTAACCATCAAAGAATGGCTAAGATATGAAATGCCGCACAAGATAATTAAAGCAGAAAATAGACTTCTAGGGATATCATATCAAAGATGAAGGGCTATTCACATCTGTAAAAAAACAAGATTCTGACAGTTGAATATTTTACTCTACATTACTGCAACAGATATTTCTATCACCCAGTTTTACTTAAGTACCATTTTATTTTTCTATCAGAATATGCACTGCATTTTTTATATTTTCACTTGGAAGTAACTTTAGCTATTTAACAATTTGAAAATATCTCCATTAAAAACTTTGGGATCCATGTTACTTTACAAAATAGAATATTCTACTAATATTCCTACTAAATAATTTCTACAAAGTCAGTCTATGTTATTGAATCTCATATACTTCTAAAGTTTTCAGCTAATAGTCAAAAAAGAAAGCAATTGAAGACATAGTTAACATTGGCTTTAAAACACTGTATTTTGTATTGGGATAGGATTTAGGTTGGGTATGTTAAATGTTGGTGCTTCTTACTTAACTTCCAAGATAACAATGTTTTTTGGCCCACATTTTTCTCTCAGATTTTTTTCTCTTTTTCTTACAGACTTATTGGAATTATTAATATATTCTGATAACTAATTCTGTACTGCAAATTTCCTCTTCTGGTGTGAGTATAATAATCTTTTCCTTTTGATGTTTGAGATTTGTATCATGTCTATGAAATATTATCTGCCCACTCCCTGTAAAAATAATAAAGATATTCTCCTATATTCTCCTTTTAAAGTTTTTAAGATTTTTGTATTCAAGGTTAAATTTTGTATTCATTTGCAAGTGAATTTTTGCAGAATTAGATCCCTTTTCTCTTAAATGATGTTTAACTGTCCCAGCATAGATAACTGAGAGTTCTATACTTTCTCTACCGCTCTACAATGTCATATATCAGGTTTTGCAGGTGCCCTAATGGATAAATGACAGAGTCAAAGCAGCAAACAGAATACTCTGACTCATGCATACCTAAGGTGTAAGCAAGTTGCTCATGGTTTTCCTAGAAGTGAAATTGACAGGAAGTCTACTGAATTCTTACTTGATCTGTATACACAGAAAAGTTCTAAGTCAAGTCAACAAAAGTCTAACGAAAATCATAAAAACAGAAATTTAGTAGAACTCTTTGTGTGTTGTTTTAGGAGAAGCACAGAACACCCCCACCCCCAAAACCAGACATCTATTCCAGCAAAGACATATGTTCAGAAAGATGGACAACAAATTTCCGAAGAGGATCACTAGCAGAAAATTTCAAAAGACCATTCTGCTTCTACTTCTCAGTTCTCAGACGCATGTCTTCTACCTATTTTCGGAACACAGAATCATTTAATAACTTTTAAGTATAAAATGCATCTTGAAAGACAATACCCTAACCTCAGAATGTGTTATAGTCATGCTGCCTTTTGAAAAGCTTATTTCAGAAAATCCACGTTTTGAAATGAAGTAAAACCGGACTTGCCCTTTCTGCTGTAAATAATTACAGAAGTGGGAAAAATATACGAAGCAAATATTTTTATGTACCAGTTTCCCCTATCCATCATCTCAGGTTCCTGAGTGTCTGTTACCCACGGTCAACCATAGCCTGGAAGCAGATGATTCTCCTTCCGATGCATTATCGAAAGGTCAGCAGTAGCCCAACATTAGATCACAATACCCGCCTTATTCACTGCACTTCATCTCTTCATGTAGGCATCTTATTACCTCACATCATCACAAAAAGAACAAAGGTGAGTACAATACGGTAAGATATTTCGAGAGAAAGAGAACATATTCACATAACTTTTATTACAGTATAATGTTATAATTGTTCTATGTTTTATTATTACTGTTGCCAATCTCTTACTGTGCCTAATTCATAAATTAAACTTCATCCTGTATACATATGTACATATAGGAGAAAAAATATATATATAGGGTTTGATACTATACTATAGGGTATATATCTGTAGTTCGAGGCATTCACTGGGGATCTTGGAGTGCCCCCACTCCATGGATAAGGGGAGACTACCATATGGGACTGTGGTCCCTGAAATAAGAGAAACAATTATAGTGAATCTTCCAATCATTCCAGATTTCTGAGTGGAGGACGTTCCACAAGGGCAATAAACCCATGCAAATGACAATCTTACTGAAGTGGGGAGACCGAGATAAGAGATAACAGGAGCTAAAGTGGAGAAGAGGTTGCTATGTAGATAAAGATATCCAGAAATCTCATTGGAAATTCTAGTGTTTACTGCTGAATACTAAGCTATGTATTTATTTGGGTAAAATATCACAAGATTAGGTAAAGTATGGCCATGAAGCTATACACTGACCAATTCCCAGAGCTCATGTAGGCCTGAGTTCCATATAGGTCTCCTCTGGCTGAGAGTCACTGAATTCACAAGACATTTGATACACCTAGATATGTAACACCTTAAATAGGTCTTAAATAAGACCCAAACTGGTCCTAAAGTAAAGATCACTGTAGACATACGATGGGGCACACGGCTGACTCAGATGGTAAAACGTGCAACTCTTGATCTCAGGGTAGTGAGTTTGAGGTCTACATTGGGCACAGAGATTACTTAACAATTTTTTTTAAATCAACTTAGACATATTGTAATTAAATTAAAAAAATTGAAATAATTAAATTGATCTGCAAGCAATTTAACACCTTTCCAGAACAACATCCAAAAACCATTAAAAGAAGAAAACAACATGTAGCATCCAACAATGCAAAATTCAGAGTCCAGTATCCAATTAAAATTTATGACACATTTGAAGAAGCAGGAGAATGTGAGCCATAAACAAGTAAAAATAGTCAAAAGAAATAGAAGCGGAAATGACAGAGATGCTTATATTATGAGAGCAGAAAAGGACTTGGAAATGCCATTACAAGTATATTCAGAAATTTTTAAAAAGCATGACAATGAAGAAGAGAGAAAAGAAAAATACAAAGTAGAAACAAATGAAACTTATAGAGCTGAAAAATACAATTTTTGCAATGAAAAATTCGCTGGGTGAGATCAATTACAGAAGAAATCAATGAACTTGAACACTAGCAATAAAAACTACTGAGACTAAATTACAGAATAAAATCAAAATTTAAAAGTAAAGTCTAGGCAATATTAGGAATTTTAAAATGTGCATAATTGGAACAAAAAACCACTTGAGAAATAAAGATAGAAGTTTTTACCAAATTTGGGAAAAACTATAAACTCATAGATCCAAGACATTCAAAATTGCAAGCAAGATAACCACAAACGGGAAGTCACAGTAATACACACTATAATAAATTTGAATACCAATAAAAAATAACAAGTTTTAGGGGCGCCTGGGTGCCTCAGTCGGTTAAGCGTCCGACTTCGGCTCAGGTCATGATCTCTCGGTTTGTGGGTTTGAGCGCCGCAGGGCTCTGTGCTGACAGCTCAGAGCCTGGAGCCTTCTTCGGATTCTGTGTCTCCCTCTCTCTCTGCCCCTCCCCAACTTGTGCTCTATGTCCCTCAAAAAATAAATAAATGTAAAAAAATTTTTTTTAAAATAACAAGTTTTAAAAAGAACCCAAAGTATCCATTTGATGGCAACAAAGAGAAAAAAATGCCACACTCCTCAACACAAGCCACATAATAGGATGATATCTTTAAAATTCTGAAAGTAAAAAACAAAAACAAAACAAAATCCCAAAAAACAAACAAAAACCTCTGCCTATATTCAATGGGGAAAAAAACCCCAAAATGAGAGTTTGTAATAAAGACATCTTCATAAAGGGCGCTTGGGTGGCTCAGCTGGTTGAGCATATGACTTTGGCTCAGGTCATGATTTCGCGGTTTGTGGGTTCAAGCCTGGTGTAGGGCTCTGTGCTGACAGCTCAGAGCCTGGAGCCTGCTTCGGATTCTGTGTCTCTCTCTCTCTGCCCCTCCCCGCTCATGTTCTGTCTTTCACTCACTCACTCTCACTCTCTCTTTCTCTGTCTCCGAAATAAATAAACATTAAAAAAATTAAAAACAAAAAGACATCTTCATAAAAATCAAAACTGAGGGAAATTTCTAGTTCTTTAGGAGGAAGATAATAATGCAAGATGTTAGTATCTATGCCAGAGAATGCAGAGTGCCAGATAGCAAATATGTGGGTAAATACAAACAATTTTTAAAATTTTCAAATTTTTAACAATTATTAGAGTGTTGAATACAAAAATGAAACATCAAGTGCATTCTATAACATATATACAATTAAAATGAATGACAACAGAACAATGGATGAAAGGAAAGATATGGATTATACTATTATACATAGGCTAGTATGATATCACTACATTATTCGTGATGTATTATATTATTTAAAGTTTGTGATAAATTAAGAGTACATATAGTAAACTTTAGGGCAAACACTAAGATTTTTTTTGAAAATGTAGAACAGTGGAGATAAAATTGAATAGAAGAAATATTAAGTTAATCCCAAACGCAAGGAAAACTGGGAAAAAATAACAAAAAAATAGAGGGAATAGAACACAAAGAACCAAGTAGTAGACTTAAGCCCAACGAAATCAATAATTTCATTAAACATGAAAAGCCTTATACGCCAGACGAATGGGAGACACTGTCAGGCTAAATAAAAAAGCAACATTCAACTTAGGATATCTACAAAAAATGCATTTTCAGTAAAAAATACAGAGAGATTAAAGGTAAAAGAATGGAAAAACATATGTCAAGTTATCATTAATCGAAAGAAAAGTGGTTTGGGGGCACCTGGGTGGCTCAGTCCCTTAGTTTCAGCTTAGTTCATGATCTTGTGGTTCATGGGTTTGAGCACCGCTTCAGGTTCTGAGCTGACAGTGCAGAGCCTGCTTGAGATTCTCTCTTCATCCCTTTCTCTGCTGCTCCCCTGCTTGTGTTCTTTCTCTCTCAAAATAAATAAATAAACTTTAAAAAGGAAGGAAGGAAGGAAGGACAGACAATGTACTACTGGATAGTCCCAGATCTCTGACAAGAAATAGGTGGTTCAAGAGCTAGATGAACAGGTTCAAGTATAGGACTGGTATAATCCCAAATGTACATTAATAAAGTTATTCTAGTTCCAATAATAGGTAAAGCAAAGTGACAACTTTACAAGTTTACTTGCCTTCAAATCTTCCTTTTAGATTACTTCCTTACCATTATTTTTATAATATCCCACCAAATTCTAATGTTATTTTAATAAATCACTATATTTCTATAGAACTGACACGAATCATATTTCCTATGCTATTAATACTGGGATTTTGAAACATCACCCACATCATAACATCATTAGTTAATTACCTAAATAAAAAAGTCTAATTGTATGACATATAAAACAAAACTAAAAAGTAGGAACTTTAAAATGGTAAAAGCTACCAGAAGTCCCATAGACCTTAGAAGGAGATGGCCAATTTTTATTTTCTCTTCGTATTCAAAGTTATTAAAGTTAAGTGCCACAGCATGCTAATAACAGGATACACAGTGAAAACTAATAACAATGATGGAAAATTTGTGGTGGAATTTTTTATTTGTTTAGGAGAGTAGTAATCTCTAGGCTCATTCACATAATTCACTGCTCTTTTTAAAATGATCTAAATTAAGAGATAAACTATACAACCATATAATTGAAATATGAAAGATTACAGCACAAGAGGATATTATAGCAATAAAATAATTTTTCAAAGTTAACTTATGAGTAGTTTTCTTAAATCACTTTTCTAATAGCAGCTTTATTGGAATATAATTCATATACCATACAATTCACCCATTTAAGCATACAATTCAGTGGCACTTAGTATATTCAGAGTTGGGCAACCATCACCACAATCAATTTTAGAACATTTTCGTTATCCCCAAAGGAAATGCTACAGCCATTACATCATTTCCTATTGTCTCCTACCCCCTCACCCCAGCCTGAAGCAACCATTCATTTTTTTTTTCTGTATTCATAGATTCTCGTATTCTAGAAATGTTATATAAATGATAGCATACCACATGTGATGTTTTGTGTCTGGTTTCTCTTATTTACCACAGTGTTTTCAAGGTTATATATACTATAGCATAATTCAGTTCTTCATTACTTTTTATGGATGAACGACAGTCCATTGTGTAAATGTGCATGTGTATAGGCAGACATATACATATGTCTGTATATATATAACATATTTTGTATAAATCTTTCTCTGTAGCTTTTGAGTTTTTTTTGGTCTTGAGTATCAGAGGTGTACACACCAGACCAAAACTATAAATGCTTTTAATTAAAAACCCCAAAATATTTAATTTATTTTTTTGGCAGCAATACCCGATTATTTTATCACACCTAGTTAGATATGCTATTATTTTTCAAAAAAAAAGGTGTCAAATAATAAATTAAAATGCCTTATCTTAATTCGCACCTCGATTTTGAACAGGTCATAATGGGTAATTGTTTACTAATTATATTTCTGAATTTGTACATGATTTTCTATCTGGGTTTTAAATAAAGCCTGAGTTAAGGGATCATGCTGTGATAATGTACTAATTCTAAAATATATTTAACTATCATTCATCAGCCGATGGACATTTAGGTTGTTTCCATTTTTTGGTTACTGTGAATAGTTCTGTTATGAACATATGTGTACAAGCTTTTGTTTATGTCTTATTTTTTAGAGAGAGAGTGCATGAGTGGGGAAGAGGGGCAGAGGGGGAGAGAGAGAGAATCTGAAGCAGTCTTCCTGCTCATCGTGGAGCTCAACATGGGGGGTTGATCCCACAACTCTGGGATCACGACTTGAGCCAAAGTCAAGAATCAGATGCTCAACCGCCGGAACCATCCAGGTGCACCACAAACTTTTGTTTAGATGTAAATTTTAATAATTGTTTTACTATATTATTTCGAGTTATTTTTAAATAATTCCTTTGGCAGTTACCAAATCCTCAATTATCAAAATCTTTTCAGATTTATACCAATTCCAGTGAGACATGGATATATTGCTCCTAATAACTTAATTCTATTTGTCCCCTTTTTTTGCTATTATTCTATACATTTAATAGCTATGTATATAACAACCATTGTAATTACTACTTTACAATTTTCTTTTAAAAAAGCTGAGGGGAAAATAGAAGAAGTATGTTTAGACTAAGTGTTCAATTAATTTTATTTATCATTTCTGTTTCTCTTAATTTGACCTATTCAGTCTAATATAGCTTTGCTTCTGCACATTTTCTTCATGCTCTATCGATAAATACATTTCTATATAAGTCCAAAAGTACATTTATGTTGTATTAATATATAATTGTATATATAAGACATTTATAATTATATATAGTTATGTCATATGCAATATATATACAATTGCATACACATTGTTTTGCACAGTTGATCTTAAAATCAGTTAAAAAGAAGGGAAATATACATTTATGCTGTTTTTCATAATTGCTTAATTACCTTTTCTTTTTTTTCTTTTTTTAACGTTTATTTGTTTTTTGATAGAGACAGAGCATGAGTGGGGGAGGTGCAGAGAGAGAGAGACACACAAAATCCAAAGCAGGCTCCAGGCTCTGAGCTGTCAGCGCAGAGCCTGGCATGGGGCTCCAACTCACAGACTGTGAGATCATGACCTGAGCTGAAGTCGGACGTTTAATCGACTGAGCCACCCAGGCGCCCCAATAATTGCTTAATTACCTTTAACAGTGTTCACAGTGCCCTTCCCCCCCCCCCCCCCCCCCCCCGCCGGGGGATTGGAAGTGTTTGTGGTCACTGCTTTCAACCTGAAACATTTCCTTTTCTTTTTCTTGTAAGATGGGTCTTCTAGCAACACATTCTTTCAGTTTTTATCTGGAAGGTCTTCACTCACCTTCTTTTCTGAAAGATAAGTTTGCTGATATAGTATTCTTGATGATAGTTTTTTCTTTGAGTACTTTAGATACATTGCCCTGTTGTCTTCTGGCTTCCATTATTTCTGATGATAAATCAGCTGTTAATCTTATTAGCATTCCCTTGTAAGTGACAAGTTATTTTTCTCTTTCTTAACATTTTCTCCTTATCTTTGGCTTTCAGCATCTTTACTATGACTTCTCCGTGTGTTGTTATATTTGACTATCTTGAAGTTTATTGAGGTTCTTGGATGTATACCAATGTTTTTCATCAAATATTTTTTTTCTGCTCCATTCTCATTCTGGCATTCCCGTAAAGTGTATGTCATTATGTGTATGTCATTGTATTTAATAGTATCCCACATTTCCCTTAGAATTTTTTTTATTCATTTTTCCCCCCTCTGTTATTTGAAATGCATAATCTCTCTTTAAGTTCACTAATTTTTTTTTTTCAGTTCACATGAACTATTGAGCCACTCCAATGCATTTTTACTTCAGTTATTTTGCTTAACTCTAGAATTTGCATTTGGTTCTTTAAACAATGATTTACATCTGTGAATATTCTTTATTTTATGCAATATTGTCATCATGCCTTATGTGATTCCTTAATCATGGTTTCCTTTAGTTCTCTGAACAGATTTACAGTAGATACTTTTAAGTCTCTGTTAAATTTGGCATGTGATTGCTCTCATAGACATTTTCTGTGGTCTGCTTCTCTTCTTATATATTGGTCACATTTCACTGTTTCTTTGTATGTCACATATTAAAAAACAAAAACAAAAACATTTTAGATGATACATTATAGCAACTTTGAGGGCTGCCCCCTTCCCCAACCTTTCCAGGGATTGTTATTGCTGTTTGCTTGTTCAGTGACTTCCTGGATTATTGTAGTGAAATCTATTTTCCCTGAAGTGTGAAGTCTTTACTGTCCTTACTCAGAGGGTACAGCCTTGGGAATTCACAGTCACCTGGAGAGAATAATGGTTTTAGCAGGGCTGTTGCTAGGTCTTTCTCTTACCTCTCTGTTAAACTGCCGCTATTGGTATCAGACACAGCTGTTAGTTTTCACTGATTGCCTACTGATTGCTCTATTGTTCTTGACAATGACCTAGGGTACCTTTCTCTGAGGTATGATTCATTAAATTCAGATCACTCTGCAAAGGTCAGTGTTTGAGGTCAGTTCTGATCCCAGGAGTACTCTTCTTAGCTGCCTGTGCTCTTGATTCTCTGTAGTAAACTAGCTCACTTAGAGATTTTCGCTTGTTGATCTAATGGAGCCGCCAGCCTCCCTTCTCTTAAATGTTTACCGCCAGGGGCACCTGGGTGGCTTGGTCAGTTAAATGTCGGACTTCAGCTTAGGTCATGATCTCACTCAGGATTTCTGAGCTCCAGCCCCACATGCCTGCTTGGGATCCTCTGTCTCCCTCTCTCTCTGCCTGTCCCCTACTTCTCTCTCAAAAATAAATAAACATTAAAAAAAACCATTTTTTTGGGAGCCTGGGTGGCTCAGTCAGTTGAGCGTCCGACTTCAGCTCAGGTCATGATCTCGTGGTCTGTGAGTTCAAGCCCCGCGTTGGGCTCTGTGCTGACAGCATAGAGCCTGGAGCCTGTTTCAAATTCTGTGTCTCCCTCTCTGTTCCTCTCCCGCTCATACTCTGTCTCTCTCTCTCCTTCAAAAACAAATAAAAAAACATTAAAAAAATGTTTTTTAATTTGTTTTTTAACGCTTACTACCAAAATTGCCATTATTTTTTAAAGCACCTGTAGGCTCAAATTTCCCCACATTCTGTTTTATATAAAGTCTGTTCCTTTCTTTGCAGAGAACTTCAGAGCTCTCTGTTGTTAAGTCTTGCCTTTCCCCTACGGAAAATTCCCTTTTTTCTCTAGAGCTGGGATAGTAACAGGGACCCATGTCTCTGGGAGTGTCCCTCCTGCTTTACAAGCAGGGGAATGGGTTGGGATACTATCCTATCATCTTTGCAATTTACCTGTCCCAGTTTTGAACCTTCCCATGCAAATGATCTGGGAAAATCTAAGCATTTGACATTCTTGGCATGACATGACTAGGGTAGAGTCTCTGTCTTTTGAACAGGGAATAGGTAGATGGTGGAAGGGAGACCTTGTCCTTGAAGCTGCGCTTGCTTGGAATTTAGACTTGCCAGCACATTGCCAGGAGAACGACACATAGCTTGGGGAAGCTATGGGGAAATGGAGCCTCATTTCTCGATCATCCCCACCCTATATTAGAGCTTATTTAATATTGAGCCAATGAGGGGGAAGTAGGGATAGAATGGGTCATGGTTTAGGTGCTGCTGAATTCCACAGTCCTTAGTCTTCAGAGATGTAGTAAATTTCCTTGAATAAATACTTTTTTCATTTGCTGGATGTCTAAGGAGCTCTTCACACTGTCACTCCAAAAGTCATACTACTCTGAAATATTGTAATTTCTTTCTTTTCACTATATGAGAATTATTTTTCTCTATCATTTAAAATTTATTTACAATGGAATCTAGATATCTTCCTAGTGTTAATATTACTTCTTCCTCTATAAATGACACAAAGAAGCCATGAAAAATATGTAGCACTATTAAATAAAATTATAGTTATTAGAAATATAGAATCACCCTTTTCCTGGAACAGCATGATGTGTTTTTATATAAGCAGGCATAGAAATAAACATTTTGATTTGTATTCTTTGAAATAAATATCTTGCTAAACACCAGACACCAGAAGCTTTTTTTAACATTTTTTTTTTTTTTTGGCCAATATGTGAAGCAGTTTTATGATATATACGATTTAGGAGACTATTCAAGACTATGATTTTCACAATATTTAGAATGGTTGATTTATATATGGTGTTTTGAGAGAATCAACTGACAGTTTCTCGTAATGAAACATGAAGTTCCTTTTTAAATAGGCCTTTAGAAACGCGAAACTTCTTGTTGTTAACAATTTAATGTACAACTATCTCTAGTTATTTAAAACCTGAATGTCTGATTTCCTCACCCTGCAATGTTGCCTTTTATAGAGACACCAAATCTAATGTGCACATTTTCATTTTCTTTTACAGAGCCTGCTTGTTGACTCATTAAGAGTATAAAATATCTGTAGAGAATTACCCATAAAGTCCCTGGATAAAAGCTTTGCAAATAACAGTTGATATACCTTACGAAGAAGTCTATCAGTGTGAAGGTATATAAAACTTAAATGTCAAAAGGAAAGTTCCCTTGTAAAGAGAATAGAAGCTATTTTGAAAACCTATTTAGTTAGGCCTTGGCATCTTTGCTTTAATGATTTTGAAGGGCAAAGAAAAAGTCATGTGATTTGATATCCATTATCATACATTAGAAGTCACTCAAAAGTTTTGGCCATGTGTTGTGAATGAGAGTAAAAATAAACCTAGTCGTTATGTCATACCTCGATTTTATATATTGGCTATAATGTAAATTAATCTTTAATTTGATTCATCCAAAACTAATCCTAAACAAGCCACAAATTCAAGTGAGATTTAATCATTTTAATTACTTATATATTCACTTCACAAGTATGTATTGAATACGTATCATATATTAGGCAGTTATTTTAACTCCTTGTTGTAAAAAAATTAAACTCTCATTATTTAAACTTACTCAACTTCTATATGTACTTCACATAGTTCTATTCATACACTTGGCCAGACTTTCCTAAATCCATATCAGCTGAATATAATAAGTAGGTAGAGTAATTATGCTTGTTAAGAATATTTGAAATAGCTACCTAGTTGACTAGGATCTCGTCAACTGGTCTTAATACTGGTCCTAATACTACATTCCTGAGAAATGGTTTTAGATTTACCCGGGTTTTTCAGGTACTCTGATGGATGTGCCATCCAGATTTTCTCTCATAAATGCAGGATCTCTTTTTCCCCACATGTTTAAAGGGTTTTAAAAGATAGTTTTCAGCTTCAGCTCTTTTTCAGGACAGTCTTGATTGGAGAACACTGCCTTGCCCAAAATCATGCCTCATTTCATGACAGACTATGTCCAATGACTGATCAATGAGAAGATACAGAGGCATGGTCTTATCTCTAGCTCAAAACAACTCCGAGGCCATTCCAACCTCAAAGCACTACATCTTCCGTTGGGATCACATCATGGCTTTACGTCACACTCTGTCCCACCATTTCTCCTTACCTTCCCTACATGCTAACCTCATCTTAGAGTCCACTTCCTGGAAACCAACTGGAGGCAGATATCAAAGTTTGATCAAGTGGACAGAGTCTATGGCCACATTTTACATAATGAGAAAAGCCCCTAGCTATGAAAGACAATGAAATACAGAGGGGTTGTTGTGAACTAAGACACTATGAAAAGTGTTTTCTTCTGGAAGTGGCTTTCCAAATGTTGGATACCACAGATGAGTCCAATTTCACAAAACATTTTGAGGTTAACAGTTTTTAAAAAGAATTTCTGCAAAGTTATCATTATTTCCTACTATTGCCACCTTTCAGAAAACCAAAAAATTTGATCCCCCAAAATGGTAGAAATATATTGTCTAAGAAGGTGATAAAAATTAACTACATGAACCCAATTATCATGTCACATTTATTAAAAATTTAATTCTTTTTACTATTAGTACAAAACAGAAAACACTCTACTGTGAAATTCTACAAGTTTAGAATCTATCCCTGCCTAATATTTAAAATTGCTGCTCTTTCTTATCATCGGCATTGTCATCAAAATTATTACATTTTAAAAATATCATTTTTCCACATACCAATATCAGAAAATAGGTTGTTGTTCTCTAGCTTTGCAATAATACTTCCAGACAAGTATTCCAATTCATGTTAAAACTACTACTCCTTTGAGCATTATACTACCCTCTTCTTCATGTATTATTTAAAGCTATTATGATCATCTTCTACATTTACTGTAGGCTTTTGTATGTGGATCACACACTTGAGATTTGTACAACATCACTTCATTATTCAGAGGGCCTTTCGCATCATTACACAAAGCATTCTCTCTACAAGGCCAGATCCTAACCTGAACTGGTCAAGCTCAGAATTTTAAAATATAATTTCTTCTCTGACCATGACTTACTGTTTTTTTTTTCAGCAAATTGACTCCTTTTTTCCCCTCCACTTTATCTCATCAAATTTCCCAAACCTTGCTATCTGACTTCTATAAACTATCAGATGCCTTCCCACCTCTCATCCTTCCCTAACCTTTCCAAATCTCATGTCAAGTATCTGAACACCTGTTTCAGTAACCCAGATTCCTCTAAACATATTATTGTGCCACTTTCATTTATCAAAACTATGCTGAATAGAAGCTATGGTCTGTATTCTTGCTCAGATTCTTGGCTGAGCAAGTGTTGAGATGAATATCATGTCAGTGATAATATGATAGTCAGAAAGCTTGACTGGGACCTCAACATATCTAGTATATGTTTTTACTGATCTTTGTTAGCTCTCTCTCATTATTCTAAACTTTCATGACTTTCCCATGTATTCTACCTCAATTTCCTCCTCTCTGATTCTTCCTGGATAATTTCCCTTCCTCTTGAGAAAAAAAAAACAATCAAACAAAAATGTTTGGACGCATTAGTGACAATCTCACTCCTCTTACATACATCTGAAAACATATCTGTTCCATAGTCATTATTCTTTTCCCCATCAGTCTTAAGGATCAGTTTTTCTTGTTCTGTTTGAGGTAAACACCTTTACACATCACCTTAATTTCCTTTCACTCCCACGAGTGACTTGCTGACTCAATAGTTTCCTCTTTCAACTATTTTATCTTGAATCTCCTTTATCTTTATAGGCAACTTTTCATCAATGCATAGATATGTTTTAATATTTTCGTATTAAACAAGCAAATCAACAAAAACAACATTCTCTCCTTTCTGCTACTTACACTAACAGCTGAGTATTTTTCCCTCCCCTTTCTATAGAAATTAATCCAACAGTCTTCACTTATTCTATGTACTTCTTTATCTTCCACGTACTTCTCTAAGTCTCCTTAATACTGTGTTTGCTTTCTACATGACACAGAAGCTCTTTTTACTGTAACCACTGATGACATTTAATTGATATGTTTGATTGATATTTTTCTTGGGGAAAGGTCATGCTGTTTTTGAGGCTTCTGGATGTATTCTTCAGAGTGGCTTTCTTAAATTCCATGTCTTATTATTAATTGGAAAAATGGGAAAGCAAAAATCTCTAATTAGCTCTCTTGCAGCTATGATTTTGGTTGTGAAATGGGTTTTTCCACTAGGATGCACTCAAGGAAGATTAGGACAGAGGAAGTGGAGAACTGTTTCCTGTGGCCTGTGGCTATCACTGCTGATCAACAGGATTTGGAAAAGGGCGGATTGTCTCACATCTTGCTGTCAAGAAATGACATCAGCCACAAAACTCTTGATCTAATTTTCTAAACCATGGAGTGATCTGAGGTTTGTGTACCCATTCTCCAGCATTCCGGTTGTGAAAGTTTTTTGGAGAGGCACCAGTGTCTCCGTTTTCTTTATAGTTCTAGTGATGGCTTTGAAGACACTATCTCTTTTTGTGTTCAGTATCATTGGGAACACCTAGACTGGAACCTGAACCTTTCAGATTTCTGACAATTTTATAAAAACCCCATGATTGGGTTAAATACCTTTCTGCTTACAAAACCAATGATATATTCTGAGATATTTTAAAACAGGAAATGAAAAATCAGTGAACTTAAAAATATATATATATCTCATTTTTCCTAGATCTCTTAAAGTGCAAATCTAGACAGGCCAAATATCTTAAAAATATAATCTGTCATTCTAGCTAAAACTAGGGGTGCCTGGGTGGCTCAGACGGTTGAGTTCCCCACTCTTGTATTTGGCTCAGGTGATCCCAGGGTCATGGGATAGAGTTCTCTGTGGGTGGGGCTCTGTGCTTAGTGTGGAGTCTGTTTAAGATGCTCTCTCTCTCTCTTGCTCTGCCCATCTCCCCTGCTTGTGCTTTCTCTAAAATAACAACAATCAAACCAAAAAATTAAAAAAATATATATTTTTTTAATGAAGGAGGAGATAAATGTATAGGAGTCCTCTTGCACAGGAATAGTTTGACATGGTCTAGACACATGAGGACAGGTTTCTGGTGGGTCCTGAAGGAGACAAATTAACTTATCTGGCTTCATGGTGAAAGAACCACATGACCTCTTAGTCCTGAAAATCTATCTGGTGCGTTGTGATAACAATACGAGATTCTCAGGAAATTATAATTCCTTTTGGAAAGCTGAGTGATTCCTTTCTTTAGTGTATTGAAATTCTAGAACAGAATTAATCTACATGTTAAAGTACATGTTAAAGTCTTCTCAGAAGAGTCCAACCACACTTTGCTATTGTAGCCTAAAACCACATCTTTAGAAACTTAAAAGTAATTTCCTAGACCAACAGGAAGCCTCTCAAATGGGGGAATCATTACAATAATTGATAAGGTAAATTGAATTAAGGATGAATAATGCAGTTATAGGACCATCAGGCACCCTAGGGAATAATTGCTCTTAACAATATCTATTGTGCAATTCCTTTATATCTGTGAGCAGCTTTAGGTACATTTTCTATTGAATCTGGATACAAGCCCAATGATATTTGTACTATTTTTGCAATATTAAATAATATACATATATTTAATTTAATATTTAACTAAATTAAAAAAAAAACTGATATATCATGGGGGTGATGATAGCAGGGTATGTTAGTTTCTTAGGACTGCCATAAGAAATTGCCACAAACTTGGAAGAATGAAAATAGCAGAAATTCATTCTAAGTTCTGGAGGCCACAAGTCCAAAATCAAGGTGTTGGTAGGGTTATTTTCTTCTGAAGCCTCTAAGGAAGACTCTCCCAGTTTCTGGTGACTGCCGGCCATCCTAGGCATGGCTGTCAGACCTCTGTGTCTCTGTGTCTTACCCTGTTCTTATAAGGATAATTGTCACCGGATGGAGGGTCCTCACAAATCAAGGATGATTTCATCTTGAGATAATCACAACGGCGAAGTTTCTTTTTCCCAATAACATCACATTCTCAGGTACTGGGGGTTAGGACTCAGACACCTTTTTAAGGGACACAATTCAAAGGATCAAAGGACACAAATCAAAGGATATCACGATGTTGTGGAAACATGCGACGGCTCTATCTATGCATAGCTACATTCTAAAAAGACATTATAAAGAGACCAGACTAAAGGCTTAGTTTTGTCACTGCTTTTTGGTTTAATTGTTGTCAAAAATATATTACCAGGGAGAGAATCCCAGGCTCTGTCAAACTGGTGAAAACAACAAAAACAGATTCCAAAGTTCAGAGTTAATAAAACACACATGCAGGAGTTACCGCATTTGCTAATTCACTTAATTTTGTATAGAATGAAAGGGAAATTCTTGTCCATAAGAAGATTCGGCGGGTTAGGAAATAAATGATGAGATGTAAAGGTTTTCATTCATTTAGGCTCCTGTTTAGTTTTTCTGACTGCAACTCTCTCAGCAAGATACACATGTTTTACTTACTGTGTGTATTCCCGGTCTCCCTCTCACTGTCATTTTTAACACCTTTTCAAAGAGTTTACCTTGCTTAAATATTTCTCTGATTTACCAAATACTCTACAAGAAATATGTATGTTTGCACGGTTTGCAACTCACAAAGTAGCTTTTAATATTCCAAGTGAGACTGAAAGAGTCATGATGTTAGGCATGGCCACATTGTGAGGGAAACTTGATACATGACAATGATATGTGGAACACGAATGACAAGATATCAACCAAGCTTATATATTTTACACCGGTGACAACGTATCAAGAGTCAAAAATGAATCCTCCTGGACTTTAGTCCACAAAAATGTCTCACTTTGAAAACTGGAATAGCATTTTTAGTTCAGTAAGAATAGGAATATATTTGTGAAATATTACTCTTTTGTAGTATATAAAATCCCAAGTTGATAGGCTTATTGTCAAATGTTTAATAGAAAAAATATTCAATTTTTTGATATTTTGCAGTGATAAATTG
Organism: Panthera uncia; assembly: GCF_023721935.1. NCBI lineage: Eukaryota > Metazoa > Chordata > Mammalia > Carnivora > Felidae > Panthera > Panthera uncia. The sequence goes on from NC_064811.1 coordinate 176,511,005, forward strand.
TCAAGGAATGCATAATTAATCACAGATACTTTTTCATTGAAAAAGCCAAAATCATAGTTAATTTAGAAAGCTAATTAGATACTTATAATTAATTTTTAATGTTTATTTTTGACAGAGACAGAGAGAGAGAGAGAGAGAGAGACAGAGCATGAGTGGGGGAGGGGCAGAGAGAGAGGGAGGCACAGAATCCAAAGCAGGCTCCAGGCTCTGAGCTGTCAACACAGAGCCCGACGCAGGGCTCGAACTCACGGACAGTGAGATCATGACCTGAGCCGAAGTCGAACGCTCAACCAACCGAGCCCCCCAGGCGCCCCTAGATACTTATAATTTTTGAGAAAATATGTTATAGATGCTGTAAAGGTAGGATGGCGAACTTAAAATTATGAATACCGTTAGAAACCGTATACATCTAAGCAAAGATAGTGTTTCTTAAAAAATGCTATCAGTTCCTCACCTCAACTACTGAGATGCTGATTTCTAAAAAGAAATAGGAGTGGGGACAGCCACAGAAGCCCCGCACTTTCCAGTGATATTTAGCCCAGGTGTGGACTATGCGAATTTCAAAATTTCTAAAGCAATTCTTTTATCCAATTCATATGGTTCTCTCAGTGTGGACTATGCGAATTTCAAAATTTCTAAAGCAACTCTTCAATTCATATGATTCTCAAATATATATATATATATATATATATATATATATATATATTTGTTATTAGTCATTGATACAGAGAACAATGAGAAAATGAGAAGTTGTTCTGGTCATATCCTTGCTACTTTAACATCCTATACCTCAAGGTCAAATCCATTATCTTGTCTTATCAATTTACCACTAGACATTTTCATTTATGTTAACTTCGCTCCACTTCAACTGCTGATGTATGCTTAAAACGTCTTTAAGCATTTTTTATCCCATACCACTCTCCCTCATTACTTTTGTATTAAAATAAATATCAACACCATTGTAAACTAGGGAAATCGTAGCCTTCTCAAAAGATAGCTATACATTTAATGAACTCATCAGCTAATTAAAACCCGCATGGGTTAACCATGTTATATGTAAAAGCCACTAGATGAGTATATGTTGAAGTTTTATAGGTGTATAAAACATAGTTCCTACTTTTTAAGGCAACACGTTTACAATTTTGGTAGTCTAAGATAGATACAATTGTTTTGCTGTCTTACTGCTCCTTATTATTTTCTAATAAACGAATATTCTATTCTTTACTAATAATTTGACCAATATTTATTGAACATCTTCTGTGTTCTAGGCGCTAGGAATATGACAACGAGGCATATAATACCCCTGATCTCCTACAATTAAAATCTAACAAGAAAGTAGACATGTGGATCAGACAAATAAATAAATATTAACTAATAAAATCACATTTCAGTGCTGGGCAAGGACTGAAGATGATCACTTTCCTATACTGTACACTGACATAGTTTTAAAAAGTTTGCTCGTTTGCCAACTTGTCAGATAGATGGCGATCCTTTGAGTATTCTTTCTACACCCAACGCAAAGGCTACCTGTAGAGCCTGATAGGTTTCCTGAGGAACACCTTTTTTTACTAGGTCAATTGCATTGGATCTAGTTGGTACAGAGTGTAATACTCATAAATTATTACTATGTTCAATTGGATTGGCACTTAATAAGCCTAATTCTCCATATCTTAATACAGAATTAATGGGAGGGTAAGTTGCAATAATTTGAAAAAAGACTTCTTAGAATTACACTACTATATCTTTGGGAAAAACAACAATCCAGACACCATTTTGCAATGTGATCGGTCTTAAAAAGAATCAGGTTGCACACAGGTAGGAAGCAAAAGACCTAGTGTACAAAGCTGAGGTAAAACAGTGTCTGGAACACGATGTACAATCATTTCTTGAAGCTGTTTGCCCTAAAAGACAATGACAAATGGAAAGAAATTCAGAGAAGACAGAGAAGGAGATTAAAACATTAAATATGAATAAGCTGTTAAGGTCAGATTAGTGCTTACCAACTGTTTGGTAGAGAGCAGAGGAATGATTCAGAGACATTGGCACTGAAGGAAAATATTTTAATTTTCTTTCCATCAAAACGGCTAAACAGCCGGGCACCTGGTGCTCAGTCAGTTGAGGGTCCAATGCTTGATTTGGGCTCATGTCATGATCCCACCGTTGTGAGATCGAGCCTCATGTCGGGTTCCGTGCTGAGCATGGAGCCTGTTTGAGATCCTCTCTCTCTCCCCCTCTGCCCCTCTCCCCTGCTCGTGCTCTCTCTCCAAAGAAAAAAAAGGCTAAAGATAAAAAATATTTCCTAACATACACACGCAAAATCATTACATATTCCCATTATTTTGTTTCTGTTGAATTTCCTTATATTAACTGACTTCTTTATCTATCTCTTCTTTGTTTGTTTCCCCAAACTTCTCCTAGTATTTCTATGTTCAACATATATATTTATCTCAAATAGCTTGTAAGACTTTTTTTCTTTAAAGCGTGGTAAAATTATTTACTTTTAAGTTTTAAAGAAAATGCATGTTCAATGGAAACCAGCTAGGAGGGGAGGGGTGATATTACAATGCTACAATGAATTCTGAGAGAAACAACTTGAACAGAGGTCCCAGTATGGTATATTAGAACTCTCCGACCATTGAAACCCTCATGAATTATTGACAAGAAAGCTGAATTAGAGTTTTGATAAAGTTGCCTAGAACTAGGTGACATGATTTGCTGCTCTGCCCTGTGCCTGCACAACTGGAGATCTCAAAATCATTAATCAAATCGTTTATTCACAACAGGGTCATACTCCCTGAGATCCATACAGTTTTACGTAAATACTTTATAATAATATCATTTCTTTTCTTGTAAATAAGTTTTTACTATTTTTGGTAATGCAAAACATAGAAAACAAGAAAATTAGAATTTTGTGTTGTAAAGCTAATATAGTGATTCTAATGAGGGGTATACTTTCTGTTCCCAAATTTGTTCTATAAAAAAAAATCCAGAAGCTTTTATGTTTATCAAATGTGTCAATGGACTTACAATTTTTTTTAAAAACACTGGTCTATATAACACAATGGAAGGAATCTTGAAGAGGTAGAAAGGATCAAAGTAGATTTAGAGTCTCTAGAAAAAAGAAGCCAGACAAATGCTTAGTCCCAGGGTTAGGGGTTCAATTAGTATGATCAGGGAGAAGGGCATGCTCAATAAAATACACTGATTTACCTACTTTTCTTCTTGAGGCTAAACTGAAGTGGGAGAAAATGAGACTCAGTTTGCATCGGCCCATGTGGATGAGGGTAGAGAGAATATGACAGCAACAAACCTTAAAAGTGGATAGTAGAGGACATGTGTTAACTGACTTGTCAGGAGAAATCTTAAACTGACTCCGGAACCCCAGGAGAAGGCCTGAAGCAAGCAAATTAATAAATGCACTGTCTTTCCAGAAGACTTGCGAATTGGGAGAAGTCAGTATTTGTAAACTTGGGGTTGGAGGTGAGGCTATCTATAAAGGAGAAGACCGATTCTAACTGTTTTTGCCAAAGAGAATCTTGATTCCTTTCTCCATCCTGTGTAGATAGGTAACTACCCTTCAACCTAGAATAACAGGAAGATTTGCTTTGTAAGGAAGCGTAACGAGAGAGACTCTGGATTTGCAGGCATTAGATACAGCTGAAGAAGAGGATTATGTTCTTAAGACAAGGGGGCTAAGTGAATATACAACTCAAGGTGCACTGTAGTCGACATGTCTCACAGCATGCTGACATCTGGGTTCAAAGCCTCTGGTGGAGAGAAGGGAGGACACGATTCTCTTCCGTAAAATAAGGACAGAAGAAAGAAACACCTACAGAAAATGACAGATTAGTTTTGATCGGCATAAGACTCCCAACGCTAGATCTACATAGTGAAAAGTGCTGTCCATTCAACGAAACAAAGAAATCACAGGAACAGAAGCAAACACCTAAAGATAGATTATATAATATTACCTTTTTTAGGTAAAAGAAGATACATACCTGCTTTGGAAAATCATTTGGTGATTTCTGTTAAAGCTAAATGTACAACCACCCGTGACCCAGTAAATACACTCTTAGATATACACCTAAGAGAAATGAATGCAAACGTAAGAGTTTTGGCAATACTGAGTGCTGAAATGGATGTGAATCAGTGGAAATCCATCTATACTGCTGGTTGTATTATAAACCCGTACAAGTGTTCTGGCAAAAAATTAGCACTATTTTGAAGTTGAACATTCTCATGCCCTCAGCAATTATTCCTTATCTAGGCAAACACCTCAAATACTTTATATAACCTCTTAACAGATATTTTCCAGATATGTAAGAATTTTCATAGCAGTTACCCACTGTAGGAAAACGAGAGAAAAACAACTCAATGCCCATCAACAGAAAGATCAGTAAATCAGCTGTGATATATTCACATGATAGACTCTCATAATCAATGAGAGTGAGTATATTACAACTCTAAGTATCAATGCAGTATTGAGTGGAAAAGCAAATATCAGAATAGTGCATACAATGTAACACTATTTTTTGTAAAGTTTAAAAAACAATGAAAAATATTGTTCCTGAGTGAAAATAAATTATAACAACATTTTATTTGGTTTTATTTTATTTTGTTTTTTTTTCTTTGAGAGAGAGAATGCAAATGGGGGAGGGAGAGAGAGAAGGAGAGAGAGAATCTTAAGCAGGGTCAACACCCAGCATGGAACCTGAGGCAGAACTGTGAGATCATGACCTGAACCGAAATCAAGAGTTGGATGCTTATCCAACTGAGCCATCTAGGTGCCCCCAGAACAAAATTTGGAAAGCAAAGTAATTACAACACAAACGTTAAGAGAATAATTCTCTCTGGGGAGAAACAGGGGAAAAGACAAAGAAAGAGCCCATCAGTAGATGGAATGATACATGTAATATTATATTACTATGTATGATAGAGAGTTCATTAGAATTTAATTATTAGTATTATATATATAGTATGTATAATATTACCTAACTTTAAAAATTAAAGAAAATAGTACCAGTGGGGGAAAAAAGAGATTAAAGAGTGAGAATATGCCAATGGACTGACACACATCTCTAAGGTATATTCTTGAGTGAAAAGGGCAAGGTCCAGAATATTATCATTTATTTATATTTTTAGAAAAATATAGGATTACATATTTTTAAAAGTTTCAAAGTGTAAAAGTTTTAAAATCTGGAAGGGTACAAAAACTGTTAAAGATGTATGGTTCCAGGATGGAGACTGATCATTTAGGGGGTAGTCTGTAAGTCGGGAGACTATATTCTTTGCTCTCTTACCTATTAAAATGAAGGAAAATTGGAGACAGATAATAAAGGGACAGATGTCCTCTGAAATCCAGTGTTTTCAGAAGAGAGAAGGAAGAAAAAGAGGGGAATAAATAGAAATTGAGGAGAGGGAGAGAAAGACAGGAAGAGAGAGAAGGAGAAATTCCAGAAAAAGCAGACAAGTATCACAAGAATTCAAACACCAGCAACAGAACAGAAATCAATGCTTTTGGAAAATCAGACCTGACTGAAGAAAATTTTAAAGATTCTGAAATCCAAAAAGTAAATGTAGCAAGATATTCAATTCAGTTTCAAGAAAATAACAGCAGGGATGGGGGAACTTTGTACTTGCTTTAAGGACCAAAAAAACCCTTCCCCCTTTACTAAAGAAAAAAAAAAAAGAAACACTGATTACTGTTTTCTTGGCATCTGAGACAGGACAGAATCACCTTTTCTATTGACTTGTGGTTCCAATAACATTCTTCCATGGCTTACTGTAATGAAATCTGGGGTATATTGATAACTTTAGTTTTATGTTCAGTAACTGGATACTTTTCTGAGTAAACAGCCATCTTCATTTGGAAAAAAAACATAGCAAGAATTCAATTATGTTTAGTTCTTTTGTAACCTCTGAGGCCCACAAGCATAGGTTTGGGTTTCGTTCCATTGACTGAGGTACACTTTTACTTATCACTTTCCCAGAACACCTCAGAAGCAGTCTGTAAATGTCTCAGAACCACATAGACAGCTTTTACTGCCAAACGTGATCATTTTGTCTGCATTGCTAAAAAGTGTCAACTTATAGCTAGTGTCCACTAAGCAATGCTCTTTCTATTTTATTCCACTGCATGAAATAAAAATATGTTCGGGTGAGGTGACTATGAATGAGGTGAAAGAAGTTCTTCCTCCTTTCAGTGGATGGTTAAATCTACTGAGATACCTGAATCTTCTATGACTCAAGTGTGTAACCAAGTAAAAGTATAGTTATAACGAGGGGGCCAGAGAGATGCTGCTCAGAATAGCCCCTGTTGACTTTTTAAATGACATTGAGTAGAGCAGACACACATTTCTACAATTGGGAGACTCTAAGTAATAAGAGAGGCAATGGGACCTGGTGGTTTTCCGAGCGTGGGCTCCAGAACCTGGTTATGTGGGTTCCCCTCCCAACCTCATGGCTACTCTGTGGCCTTGGTCAAGCTATTCAACCTTTTTATTCTTCATATCCTTCTCTGTAAAATGGAAATAGTAGGGATTTTGAGAGGATTAAATGGAA
>NC_064811.1:176517575-176627651 GCF_023721935.1 Panthera uncia
GGATTGAGCCCCACGTCAGGCTCTGTGCTGGCAGCATGGAGCCTGCTTGGATTCTCTCTCCCTCTCTCTCTGCTTCTCCTCCCACTCATGCTGCCTCTGTCTCTCTCAAAATAAGTAAACTTAAAAAAAATTAAAATTTACCATTATTATCATTCCTATACACTGTAAGAAAAATAGATGAACTGGTTAAAATGTATATAAGTAATTTACCTTTGTCACCTTGGTATTGATAATACAGGGAAAATTTATGACTGAGACTTATTTAAAAATTTTTGGCATTTCACTTTGTTGATTTTATACATGCTCATAGCACTCAATACATTGATTTGTTCATTCCCACATTTTTAAATCATACAGTCACAAGTAACTTGTCTCTGCCCAGAGACAAGCAGATGCCATATGCAATTGAGTATCCTGTCCCAGGGTTTTAGGAGACAATTTATTGGTGATTGTGCTGAGCAAGTGTTTTGCACTGAGCTGATCTGCACAGTGATACTAAGTTGTTATTTAATCTTCTAGAGGCATCATCAGATAGAAACAACCCCCTAAAGCATGAGGTTCACTCTGTTACCTTAGTGGGGATGCAAAATGTGTAGGGAAGACACCCCAGTATTTATATAAAAGTGTGGAATAATATGGATTGTAATGAATGAGAAGAGATAAATATGACTGGAAGTGCCCAGGGGAGGGTTAATGAAGGAACTGGGGGGGTATGAACCGATCTCTGGAGAAAGGAGTAACCGGTGGAGATAAGACTGGGTGTGGAGAGTGGGTATGAAATAGTGTGGCAAGTTGCAAATAAATCTAGCATTTTGTGAGACTAATGAGCAAATTAGCTTTGGTGGACTTTGCATTGAAATTCCCAGGAGGATGCTATTGGACTCAAAATAATAGGAGAGGTGAAAATAGTTCTGTGATAGAGATAAATAAGCCAAAATAATTTCAGTCTTTTTCTCTTCAAATATAGTTGACTCTTCAACTTTTTTTATTTATTTTTGGGACAGAGAGAGACAGAGCATGAACGGGGGAGGGGCAGAGAGAGAGGGAGACACAGAATCGGAAACAGGCTCCAGGCTCCGAGCCATCAGCCCAGAGCCTGACGCGGGGCTCGAACTCACGGACCGCGAGATCGTGACCTGGCTGAAGTCGGACGCTTAACCAACTGCGCCACCCAGGCGCCCCAAATATAGTTGACTCTTGAACAATGGAGTTTTGGCCTGTTCAGGTCCACTTATATGTGGATTTTTAAAAATAAATACAGTACTGTAAATGTATTTTCTCTTCCTTATTCTCTTATTTTCTCTAGCTTACTTTATTGTAAGAATACAGTACATAACATATACAAAATATATGTTAACTGTTTATGTTATTGGTAGGGCTTCTGATTAACTGTTGGCTATTAGTAATTAAGTTTGGGGGACATGAAAAGTTACATGAAAATTTTTGACTAAGCAGGAGGTGGGCACCTCTCATCCCCCATTATTCAAGGGTGAACTATATTCCCCTATGCTCCTCTCCTTTATTCTTTTCTTAGCCAGAGTCATCTTCCAGAAATTCCACTTGAACTATAGCAGAATTATACTTCTGACCATTCTTGACCTTCTTTCCATATTCCACTGCTATTCCCAAACAGAGAATAAAGATCAATGATAGTGCTTTTGTGTCCCCAGTGTACAGAAGTGTGCCTCTGCACAGTAGGATCCTAAATATATTTTAAAGGAAATTATTGAATGGAGCCCAACATTGAAGAAGGAAACACTGGACACATAATCTCAAGATAATGGAACTTATCATTAGTTTGCATTATAACCAATATATCATAATGTTTGCATTGTGATGGAAACAGATGGTCCTTTAACTCAATAACATTCAGTTGGGGGAAGTCATCTAAAGAATGTGACCCTGGTGACCTGAGAGCTGGTGCCTGGCAATCAGAGGCTCCTTACCCGCTTTCCTGTCCTTGGAATGTATGTCTGTCCACCATTCCATAATCAGAGCCATTCTTAGGGTCATGGCTTTGAAAGAGAGACAGACAGAAACAGAGAGAGACAGAGAGAGACTTTGGCCACGAGGCACAGAGATCTACTCATCTCACGGCTGCCCAAGACAAGCTTCATATGCAAGCTCCCTTGTTTGTTAGACCTGCCCCTTCTTATGTGCAGTGGACTTTCTTAGGTCTCTCCTTGCCATCTGAGGATGGAGGGTCAGTTTGTAAACCAATAGATTACAGTTATGCAAAGAGGGGAAAATGAACAGTGTAACAGAACTGAGGAGACCATAAGTCTATTTCCCCGTTTGAATAATGTCCCTAAAATGTATAGATAATTTTCAGAGAAAATCACACTGACACTTATAGTGAGGAATTCATCAGTGTCTTATATCCATCCCATCTCAACTCCCCGACCTGAGATCCACAGTGTGTGCTCCTTCTAACCAGCTGAAAAAAAATTTGGTATGTAATAGTTTACACTGTGAACAACATACACCAGAGGACAGGTGCAAATGAAGCTTCTGACTTCTGAGAACAGAGAAGCTACAAGAGGAGTAAGGGTGATTCCTGTCCTACAGCAGTCCTTGCCGGCCACCAGCGGTGACTAAAGAAACACTATGTTCGGCACATAAAAAGACACACTGTGTAGGTAATGAGCAAGGTCACTATTCTTTGCTTAACCTATCTCATGTATTTTCATTAAAAAAGTAACCTAAGCATAACAATTCAGTTATGTACAACAAAAAGCCATTTTTAGCACAACTCCATTTTCGTTTTTTAGATTTCTTAATTTATCCTATTGCAAAAATATCTGCCAGTACTATAGGCTCAAAAAATATTTTTTTCCAGGTGTATTAATCAGTACTCAAATTTGAAATAAAAGAATGGTTCTTATCAAGAATATTGGTAGAGAGCTCTAAGTTTGCTTGTATATGTTTATCCACTGGGATCAACAAAATAGGTCAGCTTTACTGCTCATCTGGGTAAACTCATGATAGATGACATTATAACAGAGATATTTATCACTCTAGATGATGAGATCTTTGTTTCAGAAAAATTATTCCATTATACTCTATAAGTGGACCTTAAGAGAAAAACCACAACGATTGTCATCTATAAATGCATCCTATATTCTAATAAGAGAATTGTTTGGCTTTTATTCCTGAGAAGTTTTGGTTAGATTTATCAGAGGTAGAACAGGGAAGTCAAATCCCTGCCCTGAGGACATAAGCAGAAAACAGCCAGTTTATCAGGAAAAGGCATAAACACAGACGTGAGGGATTTAATTGAAAACAGTGGCAGTAAATAAGAAGAAAACTTAAAAACCTAGGAGATGGTCCAGAGAAGGTTAAGAATAAATAAGCAGTTAAAATTTGTCCATTTTAGTTTTCCTGGCCAAATTCTCTGCTTCCTCACTTGGAAGAGAGTGTCAAGTAAAAATTATATTAATATGTTGGGCCAGCTTGATTTATTATTATTCAGAGATTTACCTTCTTCTCCATGAGGTCTCCTTCCTCATGAAAGATTATTTCCTCACCACTTTGAGGTCTGGTTTTTTCCAGCCATTTTCTTCCAGATCTTCTCTTCTATCTTCCATGAGACCTGCATGGGCCCAGGTGGGGGCTATTCCTTCAGCCTCAGCCCCAGAATGACAGTAGCAAAGAATGACAGGAGCAAAGACAGCCTACATGCATGGCCATGTAGTGTGAGTGACAAACGTGTCGCGTCACTGTAAGCTGCTGAAATGTTGGTGCCAACTGTTACTACCTCGTTATTAGGCTGCACTAAATAGGATCATAAACAAGGTAGAAAAGAGTACTTTAGTAACATTTGGAAATGGAAATTTAAAGTAAAGCATGATTCAGGTATCTAGTAATTATATTTCCTATCTGAAACTTAGGTTTAGCTGAAACTTAGGTTTAGCTGAAACTTAGGTTTAGCTGAACAAGTATGGTAAAAGTGTACACCTTTGCATATAAGCAAGCAGCTTTTGTGTCCTTGAGGCCGAGTACTCTGAGTAAACCCACAGTTCTTCCCTAATGTTTGACTTTTAACTGAAGCATAATATGTGTGACTTGTGATTTTGATCTCTTATGCTAACGTCTTTACTTAGTTCTTTTTCATGTGGTCCTAAAATTTTAAATGAATCTCCAGTATTATAAGTCACATTTTTATCATATGTGTGTGTGAAATCCAATATGCTTTGACTTTCAAAATTGCCTTCTTTAGATTATTTTACATATAAATTCCTAGAGAAAATGGATGTGCACGTGTAATATTCCATTGAGACAAACAGCTCTTAGCACAGAGATGCTAAATAAAAAAATGAAGAGCATTGTCATGCAAAAATTTATTTACATAGTTCATATTTTATTGTATCTTATAATAATGTTGTTTTATTTCTACATGTTACTTGAATGCTTTATTTCTTGGAGAATTACAACCATATAACTTGGTAATACTATGTATTTGAGTAGTATGCAAAAAAGAGAAAAGTTGCTAATAATGATCGACTTGCCTCTTTTACCTCTTGGGAATTGAAAATATAACTTCTATTATGGCTAAATATATTTCTTCTATGGCTGAATAAGCGTGAGTCTTCCCTAAGAATCCGTGAAGTGTGGGCATGGGAGAAAGTGCTTACTGACAATGCTCCCAAGGGCTTGGAAGTAATTGTCTGTATGATAGAAAAATATGTGAATCTGACTCAGCTTTAGGAAACACTTTGCAAACAACTAATATTACCAATAGAAAGCCTGTACTATCAAGAGTGGTCTCATTCAGTGAGAGCTTTATGTCCGGAAAAATAATGCCAATCGTATCCTAAGTGGATTTCACCAAAGACATTTGTTATTATTGTCCTCTAGGTGCTGGTAGAATATTAATCTTTCACATGACATGAAACTAGCCACATATCTGTGAATAAAATGCAGAGGTCCTTTATGACCTTTTTATACTGATGTCAGATACTGGGAGTGGATCCAGGCTAGATTCCCCTTAAAGTGCATCATGTGTTTTAGAAAGACATGGCAAAATTATGAACAACTGTAATTTCAGTACTGGAAGGACCATCCATAATATCATTTCCCTTAGTCTAGATAGCAAAATTAATGTGATGCTTAAAAGCAATATTTATTTACTCAACTAGCATTGTCTGCTCAGTTTTAAAACCATAAGTGGCTCTTGAGCTTTTCCGCCCACTGATTTTCAGTTCAACTGACATTTTAATTGATAATCAAATCCTATGTCTTTCCTTTGATGGTATTTATGTAATGGAAATCAACAGAAAACAACTTAAAAACAGCTTTAGAAAGGTAATGGGACTTAATGATAACTTATGTGGCAAATCCGACTTTGACTCAGAGGGCAAGAATATCTATGGGAGATATTTTATTGCAATTAAACAACAACAAATATCCTTCTTTCACCTTTTGAGGAGAATATGGGGAGGAAGATAATCTCCCCGACATACTTTCACACTAAAACTCAGTGTTATAAAAGCCTCTGAGTTATACATTGTTCAGTGTGTTAATTTGATTTAACTTATGTGCTCAAAAAGCTTTACCTCCTCTCCTCAACCAAACCCAGTCTTCCTCCGATGCTCCAACCCCACGTTGATCAATGTCCCATCAATTCTCTCATACAGAGGTCCTGCACCTCCAAACCTCACCACGGCATAGCTTTTGGAAAAGAGAATCAACATTCTCTTTGCTCTCTGCTACACTTTGTTTTACCTACTGTTGCCTGATGATTGGCTCCCCCCTACTTGTAGTTTAGGATTTTCATACCCCTTTATTATACTTTTTCTAATCTTTCAATTGCTAAGGTATATGTTATCATAACAACAAGGAACACCCAGAAGAGATGCCAGCATTTCTTCCCTCCATTCTCCAGGACTACTCTTTCCAGCTGAATCTGGCCCAGTCTTTGAATTATTCTTTTATTCTCAATACAGTGAGTGGTCCAGGCAACCGATATTAATTACTGTGAATTTGCATACAAGAACTTTCAGTCCCACTTAACACCTTCTTGATTAATTTCAGCTCAAATCTGAATACTCACCCTGATCTCCTGTCACCATAATTGGGGAATTAAATATTTATGTGTTAACTCTTTAATCACTCCTGCGCATAATTTTTGTTTGCTTGTTTTATCTCTTCAGCTCCAATGGATTTCCATGTAATTCTATTTTTGTCCTCACTGAGATAGCTACATTTGGTATCTAATCATCAGTAGGAATTACTGTCTTTAAGATCTTAACCTCTGAAATGCCTCTCTGTCCATACTCTGTATCCCTTAATTTTATGAAACATTTGCATACAGTACCCTTTACCTTCAATATTCCTCTCAATGACCTCCTTTTCATATTTCCCATACTCCGTAAGTACCTTCTTTACTTACCTCATCATCCTTCAATCCAGTTTGAACCTTAATGGGAATCTCAGTCTGCTCTCCTACTGACATTCTATCATGTCCAACAGGCAATTCTCAATTCTCAACCATGAGTTAACATTTATTTATGTAGGTCATTGCACATCTCTGTCCACTCAACCTTTGAAGAGACTGCATGCACTACATGCTTCAGCTATTCGACATATGCAGTTTATAAAGAGGTCTATGATTCCTTCATTTTCTGTATCATGGGTTTTTCTTCCTGATACCTTCGTAATCTCCTCCTCTAAAATACTATCTTCTCTATGGCTTTGAGGACTTGAATCTTTTAGGATGTTATGCTTGAACAGAGGCCTGCATGATAACAAGGAGTCAACCTGGCAAAAATCTGGAGGGAGAGTACTCTAAGCAAAGCAAAGAGTTTAAAGTCTTTGATTCAGAAAATAGTTTTGTGTGTTGGAGAAACACAATGTGTGGCTAGAGTATACTGTGTGAGGTGGTAAATGGGAGGTAAGTTCTGAGAAGTAGGAAGGGTTATGTAGAGCTCTCTAGTCCATGGTAAGGATTTTGGATTTTATTCTAAGAGTTACAGGTTATCTCAATCTTGGTATTACTAAAATTTGAGGTCACATAACAGATTTTTAGGACATTTAACATCATACTCCTCTTCTACACGCTAGATGACAATAGCATTTCCCCCTCACTGTGACAATAAAACATGTCTCCAAACATTGACACATTTCCCTTCAGAGACAAAATTACTATCCAGGAAAGCCATGGTTGCAAAGAGTGGAGGGAATTGAATTGTGTGTTTAAAAGTTGTCAATCTGGCTTTTTTTTTTCTGTAGAATGTGCTATAAGAAGATTGGAAGCAGACACAGTACAGAGGCAACATCTGTCCTCCAGGGGAGAAGGTGGTGTGATGGACTATAGTGCTTTTTATGAAGATTATTAAACTCAAATTATGTTTGAAGGTGTTCCTAGAATTTGGTCATATGATTACTGAAAGGTAGAGAAAGCATCCACTTACCAATTAAGGATGTGAGTATGAAGTTGTGTAGAAATAACTGGAGCTCAGAGGAGAGTTGAAGACTGAATTTACTAAAACAAAAAAGTTGCAGTCATCAGCATTTGTATTGTAATTGTTGAATTTACAGATGATGACCAGTGATTAATGGCCCTTTCTTTCTCTCTCAAGTTGAAGTGATTAAAATATCAGTAGAGGACTCCTTCCTCACAGCACAAACAAAATTTGACTCCAAATGGACCAAACACCTAAATGTAAGAGATCAGGATATAAACTCCATAGAAGAAAACTTAAGTGTACATCTTTATGGCCTTGGATTAAATGATGACTTCTTAGACATGGCATAAAAACTACAAGCAACAGAACAAAACAATATATAAGTCAATCAGACTTCATCTAAAATAAAATCTTGTGTACCTGAAAGTGCACTATCAAGGAAGTGAAAACACAGCGCACAGAATGGGAGAAAATGATGGTCAATTCTACACCAGATATCTAAAATTAGAAAAATTATTACAGCTTAAAAAACACATATAAGACAAATTAAAAATGGGCAAAGGATTTGAACAGCTATGTTTCGAGAGAAGATACAAAAATATCTTCATGTGAATAATCACATTAAAAGATGCTAGTACTTATGCATAGGGGCACTTGTACCCCAATGTTTATAGCAGCACTCTCAACAATAGCCAAATTATGGAAAGAGCCTAAATGTCCATCAACTGATGAATGAATAAAGAAATTGTGGTTTATATACACAATGGAATACTACGTGGCAATGAGAAAGAATGAAATATGGCCTTTTGTAGCAACGTGGATGGAACTGGAGAGTGTGATGCTGAGTGAAATAAGCCATACAGAGAAAGACAGATACCACATGGTTTCACTCTTATGTGGATCCTGAGAAACTTAACAGAAACCCATGAGGGAGGGGAAGGAAAAAAAAAAAAAAGAGGTTAGAGTGGGAGAGAGCCAAAGCATAAGAGACTGTTAAAAACTGAGAACTAACTGAGGGTTGATGGGGGGTGGGAGGGAGGGGAGGGTGGGTGATGGGTATTGAGGAGGGCACCTTTTGGGATGAGCACTGAGTGTTGTATGGAAACCAATTTGACAATAAATTTCATATATTAAAAATAAAAGAAAAGAAAAGAAAAGAAAAGAAAAGAAAAGAAAAGAAAAGAAAAGATGCTCAACATCATTAGGGAAATAGAAGTCAAATCATGATGAAATACCACTTCACGCCCCCTAGAATGGCTATAATACAAAAGATGGAGAACAACAATATTGGTGTGGATGTGGAAAAATTAGAACCCTCAAATATTGCTGGTGGGAATGTAAAATGTTACAGCCACTTTGGAAAAGTTTTGTAGTTTCTCAAAGAGTTAAAGAGAGTTACCTCATGGCCTGAAAATTCCACTTAGATATATGCTCAAGATAACTGAAAAAATATGTCCATGAAAAAAACTTGTACACAGATATTCACAGCATTATTCATTAAATCCAAACAATGGAAACAAATATCCATCAACTGATGAATGGACTAACAAAATGAAAATTTTGCAATGAAATATTATTCAACATAAAAAGGAATGAAGTACAGATTTATCTACAACCTGGATGAACCTTGAAAACACTATGTTAAGTAAAAGAAGCTGGGCCTAAAAGGTTACATAGTGTATGATTCTATTTTTATGAAATGTCCAAAATAGGCATATCCATAGAGGAAGACAGTAGATTAGTAACTAACAGGGGGTAGAGGAGAAGGCAGAAGGAGGAGGATGAGAGCTAATGGGTATAGAATTTTCTTTTTGGGATGATGAAAATGTTCTAAAATTCTGTAGTGGTGATTGTTGTACAACTTTGTAATACACAAAAGCCCACTAAACATATGGTATTTCATTTATCTCAAAAAAAGTGCACAGACATACACACACAGATTTGGTAAACCTGTTATTTGTTATTTGCCTAAGACATTCTTTTCTCCCCCACCCCCCCAAAAAATACACACACACACATATATACATATACAGAAAAACACACACGCACACACATATATATACATATATATATAGAGAGAGAAAGTGGAGTTCAAAATAGTAATTATAGATAAAGCTGAAAAGAAGTGTGCTAATTACATATGTGGGCACAATACGCTTCTAATCTTTACCTCTGAATTGAACAGATTTACCCAAGCAGTCATAGGCAGAATTGTTACTGGGACATTTCCCTCAGAGATGCATTGTGGGAAATCAAATCTGAGAGCATCTTCCCCACAGGTAGGCTGAATAAAACAGAAGTCCTGAAGGAGCTCAGCCAAGCAAAGCAGGTTTCTTCTTGCAAATGCACCAATTACATAAGAAGTAGAAAGAGAGGGGCAGAGATGTGAACCCTACTTTGGTCCTTTCTTGTGGAAACATGAATTCAGGGGAACGGAGTCCTTTATGGACACATAAAGAACAGATCTGAGAGGATATGAGTTCTGTTTTGTGCACATCGGATTTGTGACCATGAAACTTCTCCAGTGAAGGTGTTGATAGAAAGATGAGTATATGGTTCTAATGTTATAGCTCCATGTGACCCTCTTAAAATCTGCCTTAGAAAATGACAGGAGAGGGTAACAAATGAGTCTCTCAAAAGTTGACTTTTCCAGTCCACCAAGTCAGGCCCATAGCCACCATGAGAGTAGTTTAACGGAAACAGCAATCCTCTGCTTAAAAGGATGGATAGGTCAATTTCGAAAGCGCAAATTCATGATGGATGCCTACTAGAAGTTTTAATAGTTCTTATTCTATGGAGTTTATGGCGTTCCTAACATTTGTAGTTTTAGGTATGGAGACCTTTAATTTTTGTTTTGTTTCGTCTTTTTGGCAGTGGGAAGAATCCTTCTATATAAATGTATTGGCTTGGGAATGAGAACAGAAATTAAAAGTCATGATGCCTAAAAATTTTTCCTAAAAATGTTTCTTTGTGCATTTGTAGAACCAATAGGCATCATTTTATTACCATAAAAAGGAGGAATAAATAAAAATCATTTCAGATGTGGTCTACCTTTCCTAGGGATTATATTGAGTGGACTGTTTTATTATGATAAGCTAAATAATCCAAAAGCTTCCACACATTGAGAAACTTAATGGGTTGTGGAAGAAAGGTGTCCTGGGAGCTGAAATAAAAACATGGATATAAAAGCAGATAGACACTATGTCCTCACGTTCATAAGAAAATTATCCAATTCATTGAATACTGATTGCCATTTTATTATCTGAATCGATACCAGTGCAGTTAATGTGGCATTTAGAAATCATAAAAATAAAGATGGGATAATTGTTCCCCTAAACAGAAGCCTTGCATGGGTATTTTAAACCTAAGGTAATGAAACCACACTGAAATTTTGAGAAAGGTGGACGCAACATATTCTGCGAACATGTAACCAACTCTAAAAGTTTCCTTTGCTTTTCTATAGACTTCACTTACAATTTAATCAAAAGGTTAGCTACTGCCAAGCCCGAAGGGATCAAGAGTTTAACAAATTATTTTTCTCTTTTGGTAAATACTTAAGAGATTATTTACAACTGAATAAAACATTGAATATTCTATTACCATTCTGTATCTTAATTGCATTAAAAATTAAAAGATTTTAAACTTATATTTCTCAGGTACAACAGATTCAAAGAATTTTAGAGGTAGAAATAATCATACAGACCAGCTAACATAATTATCTCATATTATGGGTGGAGATGCCAAGGTTTACAAATGTTAAATAATCACAGTTACATTTTAACTAGAGCTGGAGCGAAGACTGTAATGGCTCCTGAGCCCGGCTCCAGAATTCCTTTTAAAAAACCATGTTGCCTCCAAAATTTTGTGGCAGGATGTTTTAAACAATTAACATGTTAAAGTCATCAATGAGACATTTGCTTTTTTAGGTTAGGGTGTTGCACACCTCTTTGCATTATTCAATATGCAACTTCACAAAAAGTTTTTTTTTAAAGCTTAGACTGAGGTCTAAGTGCATGTGTATAGGCTGATAAATTTCCATATACTGACTACTCTTGAGTGATCTACCACAAAATCAATGAAAGATTCTTTGTGGTTCAGCACTTGGAATCTCCTTTACATATAATTGGTCAACCTCTCTCCTTCTCTACTTGCCTCTTTATTTTTATTATTTTTAAATTAAAAAAAAATATTTATTTATTTTTGAGAGACAGAGACAGAGCATGAATGGGGGAGGAGCAGAGAGAGACACAGAATCCAAAGCAAGCTCTGGGCTCTGAGCTGTCAGCGCAGAGCATGACGCAGGGCTCAAACCCATGAACTGTTAGATCATGACCTGAGCCTAAGTCAGATGCTTAACCAACTGAGCCACCCAGGTGTCCCACTACTTGACTCTTTAACGTATAGATTGGCTTGATCTGTTTTTGTGCATTGTATATAATGATATTTTGTTATATATAGGGCATACACTCTTCTGTTTATTGGACTTATTTTGCTCAAAATTACGTTTGGGAAATATACCCATTACATAGTTGCAAATCATTCATTTTCATTATTGTATAAAATTTTATTGTATGAATATATCATAATTTACCTATGCATGCTACTATTGGTTGCATTTGCTAACTTTTGCTCTTGACTAATACTGGTGCATAACTCTAACTTTTGCTCTTGACTAATACTGGTGCTATAAATCTTCCAGTAATTGACTCGTGGTGAACATGTGTATACACTCCTACTGGAAATATAACCAGGAATAAAACTGCTTGGTTATAGAAATGAATGTTTTCAAATGCCAGTTTTTCTAAGTGGTTTTAGAAATTTATATTGGTACTAATAGTATTTGAGAAATTCCATTGCTCTATTTCCTTATGAAAAACAGATATTATGCTCTTTTTCATTTTAAATAGTTTTTGGAGACAATATTATCTCATGTTGCATGCAAGCCCATATGCATTTGCATTCTCCCTTTCCCATCACATCCTATTTTCTATGAATTGATCTCTTATATGTGATAAGAAGCATGTTTTAAATATACAGTTTAGAGTCTCAACAAATGTAATAATCTATGAAACTGTCACCTCAATTAACATATAGAACATTTCTGTCACTCGAGCAAGTTTCCATTTGTCCTTGTGTATTCAATTTTCTCTGCCCCAGGGGCAGCCACCACTCTCATATTTACTACTATAATAAATTATTTCTGTCTGTTCTTTAACTGTGAGTGAACGGACTCATACCATTTATACTTTTTTGAATCTGGCTTCTTTTACTAAATGCATTCTGTCAATTCATGCATGTTGTTACATGTGACAGTGATTTGTTTTGATTACTGAGTAGTATTGTGTTGTATGACTCCTGCATTATTTGTATTTATACATCCAATTGGCATTTGAGGGACGTTTGGGTTGTTTCTAGTCTGGGGTTATGATGAAGAGAGCTACAATGTACACTGTTGTATAACAATTTTGGTTGTATATTTCTGCAGAAGTAGAGTAGGGTTATATTTAATTTATAAGACATCTTTTTCTAAAGTGGGTCTACTATTTTACATTCCCACTCAAAACACCACAGTGCCAATTGCTTCACCGACTGTTCAACATCAATGACAAGGTTTGGTATTATCAATCTGTTCAAATTTAACCATGCTTGTGGTTTTGAATTTTTTTGTTGCTGCATTTTTAACATTTTTATTTACCGGTTAGTTAATGATGTCATCTTTTCATATGCTTATTAGATGGCCATTCATGTGTCTTTGTAAAGTATCTGTTAAAGTCTTTGGCCCACCTTACTAATTGAATTACTTCCCCTTTTATTATTCAATTGTATACATTCTTTATATATTCTAGGTACAAGACAACAACACTATTTTATATATATAACATATATAACATGTATTAGATATATATGTATATATAATTATAATCTCAAATATTTTCTTCTACTCTTCTACTCCATGTCCTACTTTTTCGTTTTTTAAGATATAATATGATGAACAAAAATTTTTAATTTTGAGAATTCTAACTTACGAATATTTTTATGGCCAGTGTCTTTTGTGTATTTCTAAAAGATCTTGGTCTATCTAAAAAATGGCAAAGATTTTTTTTTTCTCAAAAATTTAAAGTTTTAACTTTTGTTCTATGTTATCCATCTCAAATTAATTTGTGTATGTGTTGTGAGGTAAGGGTCATAATTAATTTCTTTTCCATATGGATATCCAGTTTTTATGTTTTTTTTTTTTTAAAACTAGCTTTTTCTTATTGAATTTCCTTGGCACTTTTCTCAAAAATTTATTCACCATATCTGTTTTGTCTACTATAGCTTATAGCTTTAAGTTTGGAGAATATCCTTTTTTTCAAGATTGATTTATCCTTATTTTTCAAGATTGATTTGTCATTGAATCTGATTTTTTTTATTTTACATATATTTTTTTAGAATCAGCTTATAAATGTCTCAGTTAATAATTAATAATTGATTTTTTAAAATATTTCATATTCTAATCCAGGAACTTGGCATAGATCTCCATTTATTTATAACTTTTCAAATTTCATTCTTGAAATTTTAGTTTTTAATTTTTCAATGTTAATATTTAATTTGCATTAGCTAAGAAAATCCCATCAGGATTTATTAAGGAATTCTACCTAATTCGGTATATATAAACCGTGATTTCAACTAGCTGGGCTATTTTTGAGAAAGTATACTTTCTCTGATCTTAAAAGAAAATAAAAGTGCAGTTCTATCATCAGTGCATGCATTTATAAGAGTCATTCATGACAATAGAACATTTTCTTTGTCTCAAGTTTGTTAGACTTTCATATTTTCTTTATAAACATATTTTTCTTTACAATTTTACCACATATGAATTATTATGCTTATATTGAGATCATTGAACAGAAAATACTTAAGAAGATAAAACAAAATGTACATCAATATTAGTGTGGTACTAAAGTCTCTGTTCTTACTTTTTTTTTTTTTAATGGTCTACAACAGAAAAGAAGAGAGGGCAAGATAAGAAGGTAGTTAAGGGAAGCGGGGGGCGGGGCGGGGGGGAGGGAAGAAAGAAATGCATGTTGATCTGTGTTTGTGGCTGAGATGACTGTGTTACTGAGATTATTGTGTTACGGTGTTCTCTTCAATATAGTGCATTGAATATTTGCAGTACACTGATTTTTCTTCTTAACAACTCTACTTTTAGATATACCTACCAATAAATGTGTTCAAAATATATCTCAATGAAAGGGAAAATACCTAATTTTCAAATGATATTTTGAAACAGTTATTGAAGTCCTTTGGGTGGATTTTCACTATTAAGGAACTTAAATGTTTAACATCACTCTTGATACTTTACTTCTATTATATTATTTTTATGATGACAAATACTATAAATTTTAGACTCCATCATGAGTTACTTAGATTTTTGTAGCCAATTCCTTAGGTGATGATAAACAATTATGTTTTTTGCAGCAATTAAAAATTAATCTTATTCCGAGATATTTTTCCAATCACATTATTTTAACTTGAGATAAATATTGATGTATAGTGGTTTTTTAAATTTTGGCTAAAATATATGACACATTATGCCTTTATGTATATTTGTGTGTATGTTTGTGTGCATGAGGCTATAAGAAACTGGTCATGTGAATGTGAGAAAATGAACTTACATTTAAGCAAGAGAAAGAAATTAACATATTAGTCTACTCTAATTTACATTATGTTTTTATTGTTTTATTATCTTTTTTTACATTGTGCTTTTTGTTGGCATCAATAAATACATGTCAAAATTTAAACTTTGTTTAAAATAAAAACTGACACAACAAAACAGAATGATCAGTTCATCAGTATGCCACAAGCGGGGGTAGGGATAGAGAGGGAGGTACAGAAGATCTGAAGCGGGCTATGTACTCAGATTAGCCAGCCTGATTTGGGGCTCGAACTCATGAACTGAGAGATCATGACCTGAGCCAAAGTTGGACACTTCAAATGACTGAGCCACCCAGGTACCCCTGATTGTGGTTACTTTGGAAAAGAAAATTGCAATTCAGATGATAGAACTGATAGGACAGGGCAAGTAGAGGCATGTACAGGTCATTCAATGCACCAACAATAAATCAAGGAGGAATAATTAGAAACAGGTTTGAGAGAAAGAATCATGATGAACTCTTTGGCGAATTAACTTCTTAGAACAAATTAGAATCCATACAAAAGGAAATGCGTGCAATTTGGTCATGAGCAGTGACTACTTAGTAATGCAAAATGTGTTTGTAAATCAATATATAATATGCCAGCATAACATATTTAAAGTGAGCTTTCCTGTAGAGAAGATACTCCCCTAAAGGGGAGTTTCCACAGAAAACAATTGAAAAGATCAATAAGATCCAAGATTAAAGAAAAATCAAATAAAAGCATGTTTTTGAAAACAAACTACCCAGAAAGATGGCAGAGTAGTCTGATTTGAGTTGCTAAGTTTGATTTAGTTTAACTGAGTTCAGTTTAACTGAGTCAGTTTAACCCCTCTCTAAATGTGTTAATCATCAATTTCTGAAAATAATTCATTTATTGACTAAGAAGGGCTCTTATTCCTCCAACATTGAGCCATGTGTACTGTTATGACATTCTAACAAGAAAATTCTTCTTTGACTCAGTATACACATTGCTACATATTCCATGCAACCAATGTTCTGCTATTGTAAGAAATTCTGACTGATGTAGAGGAGAAAAGAAAACAGAGTTGTTCAAAGGAGAACTAACAGCCAGAATAACCAAGGAAGCAGAGGGCTTTGTGTGAGGGAAATCAGAAAGGTAAAGTATTCAATAAGAGATCACAGAGAATAACCCATACTGCCCAGGCCTCTTCTACCAAAAGATATGTTTTGAAAGCATATCAATAATAACCAGAAGAAACCTAAGTATCCACTGATAGATAAATGGATATATATATACACATATACACACAGTGGAATATTACTCAGCCATAAAAAGTAATGAAATTCTGCCATTTGCAATGATATGGATATACCTAGAGGGTTTATGCTAAGTGACATAAGTCAGAGAAAGACAAATACCATGTGATTTCACATATATGTGGAATCTAAAAAACAAAAAAAGTGAACAAACAAAACAAAACAGACCCATGATACAGAGAATAAACTGGTGGTTGCCAGAGGGAAGTGGAGTACAGGACAGGTAAAATAGATAAAGGAGACTAAGAGATACAAATTTCTAGTTATCGAATAGGTAAGTCATGCAGATATAATGTACAGCATAGGGAATAATATTGTACTAACTTTGTATGGTGACAGATGGTAACTAGACCTATTGTGGGGATCATTTCATAATGTATAAAAATATCAATGGGGCACCTGGATGGCTTGGTCGGTTAAGCAGCCGACTTCAGCTCAGGTCATTATCTCACGGTCCGTGAGTTTGAGCCCCACGCCGGGCTCTGTGCTGACAGCTCAGAGCCTGGAGCCTGTTTCAGATTCTGTGTCTCCCTCTCTCTCTGCTCCTCCCCTGTTCATACTCTGTCTCTCTCTGTCTCAAAAATGAATAAACGTTAAAAAAAATTAAAAAAAATATATCAAGTCACTGTCTTTTATACCTGAAATTAACATATGTCAGTTATAATCCAATAAAAAATAACCAGAATAAAATACTTCACTGTGTACATTTCTGCCTTTTCGACAGGACCTTTAGCCTACCTCAAATTCATCCTAAATTGCTCTAGGGGCCCCCAAGTGAAAAGGAAAGCCAGTAAGAGCAGATAAAGAGGGCCAGCAAGATGTCCAAGGCTGGATACTCCCCTTGCATGCTTTTGGCTTCTGTAATCTTGCTTGCCTCTTACATCAGCCAGCAGCCAGGAGCCAGAAACTTAACTATACTAGTCCTGCCCACCCAGAAGCACATATATACAAAAGATCAGTAAAACCTGAGCCGGATGCTCAGCCTTTGGAGAAGACTCTGCTGGGCCAGCACCACTGCAGAATAAACAGTCTTTTCTGATTCTCCGAGTGCGTGTTACTTACCTCTTCCTGCAAGCCAAGTATTTGCTATAATGAAAGGAGTTTATTTGTGCTCTGGAACTAGTCTTCTTAGCTGTCATATAATAGGCACCATTTTCTCTTGTTACAGATCTCACTAGTACTTTCATGGTAAATGATCAACATATGCACAAAAGAAGGTATTTTATCTTCTGCCTTATAGAAATTTTATTTATCTAGTGGCATCTGCTATAAATCTTAGTATACAACGCTGAATACTAATGATAAAAAGACCACTAATCTGGACTATAACGTTTCCAGCTTGGAGTATATAATCACTAAGTTTGGAGTCTAACTACCACTTTTTCCACTCCACTAAATATGATTTCTATTAGTTTGAGATAGAAATCCTTTTTTGTATTTAAAAATATTTTTAATATTTATTTTGAGAAAGAGAGAGACAGGGCATGAGCAGGGGAGGGGCAGAGAGAGAGGGAGACACAGAATCTGAAGCAGGCTCCAGGCTCTGAGCTGTCAGCACAGAGCTCACAGCGGGGCTTGAACCCATGAACCATGAGATCATGACGTGAGCCGAAGTTGGACGCTTAACTGACTGAGCCACCCAGGTGCTCCGAGATAGAAATTCTTTATCACATCAAGGGTATATCCTTCTTTTCTCAATTTGTGTACGCAAATTAGATGTTAATTTTTAAAATGTCACATTTTTAATGAATATTTAATCAGTGTGTGTGTGTGTGTGTGTGTGTGTGTGTATCAGCTAAAATTCAAAGCATTTGTGTACAGTAATAAACAAAAAGCACAAAAGTCCCTGTTCCTACAATACTAACACGGTGGTAGAATAAAAACCAAGACTTAAATACAATATACAGTAGGTTAAAAGGAAAATGTATATGCTAAAAATTCAACAAGGAAAGAAAACAATGTTTGAAAGGGTAAATTGGAAGTCTGAAATCACGAAATCACCAGTGACATGGTGATATTATAGTAAAACCTGAGGTGAAAAAGGGTGACTAAGGGAAATTTGATCAAAGAATATTCCAAATAGCAGGAAGAGAAAATAGAAGGGCATGGAGGGAGTCTTAGATCTGGCATGTTCAAGAAGGCTAGTGGACTCAGGCTGAGAAGGGGGAGGAGGTGGAGTAGGCGAGGTAAGGGAACAAAAGCAGAGCCAAGCCCTGGGAGACCACAGAAAACACAAGAAGCTTGGATTTTACTCTGCATGAGATAGAACACTATTACAAGGTTTTGAACAGCTGAGTGACACATTTTTACTTACATTTCAACAAGATCACTGAATACTTGAGAATAGATCATAGAAATGAAAAACTATAAGCAGAGAAACCAGTTAAGAGGTGTTTACACGAATCCAGGTAAAGGATAATGATGAATTGGTATGTGGATACTGCAGCCAAGTAGGTAAGAAGTGATTGGACCTATGTTAGGTTATGAATTCCATCTATTTTATTTTTTGAGAGACAGGGAGCAAGAGCAGGGAGGGTCAGAGAGAGAGGGAGAGAGAGAATCCCCAGCAGGCTCCGCACTGTCAGCACAGAGCCCAATGCAGGGTTTGAACCATGAACTATGAGCTCATGACTTGAGCTGAAATCAAGAGTTGATTGATCAACCAACCGAGCCACCCAGGAACCCCACATTATGAATTTTATCTTGATGTGAATTTTGCAATGAAATTCTTCAAGAAAGTTAAGTGATTTTCTGCTGTATGTATCTTTTTTTTTTTTAGTAACATTTTTTCCTCTCAAAACTCATTTTATGCTGCTAAATAATCTTCCAGTGTTTGTACATTGCAAGAGAAAAATAAAGCCACCCTGGCTGATTACTTCTTACATGAATATACTGTGTGTGTGTGTGTGTGTGTGTGTGTGTGTGTGTGTGTGTGTGTGTGTGTGTGATTTTTTTCCCAGACACAATTCTTATAAGGCTTTTTTCTTACTCAAGTTTGATTTTTCTTAGGATTAAACTAGAACAATAGTTTTCCCAGCAAATTGAATCATTTGGTTTGAAAACTTGTCTTTTGTCAACCCCAAACTGTGGGAGGCCAGATCCTGGTGCCAGGCTGAGACCGGGTCAAGCAACGGCTCCCTGTTGACTCAGCCAACCCGGTGGTTCCCCCTCCCATTCCCCCATTCGCAAAGGCATATGAAAGTCTTGTCAAGGCTGAGAAAGTTAATTCCTGAAGCCTGTGGTCTGTGGGTGTTGGCAGTAATGTTACCCCCCTTTTCTACCCCGGGTCAAATAGAAACAAACATGGGAACTGTGTTTTGCTAGCAACCTATCAACAAGGTCTTGTTGTGACCCGTTTAGAAAGTTCACAAGGTACACAGAACTAAATGTTTTGGCTGGCAGCGATCATGTGAAACCTGTTTATTCTTAGAATGACCTGATCCATAAGAGTCTTATATTATAAAAGATTGTGTACAGCAACAATAAAGCCGTCACTTGGGCCATCAGCCCAGGAGACCCTCCTGTTCCCAAACTGGCTTCTCTTCTCTCTTTTTTTTTCTTACATTCCCCTACCCTCAGGACCCTGATCTCGGTGTTTGTTGCACAGGTCGCAACACCAAACATATTTTATCTTCCTGCATCTGTTGTTTTTAGATGTATTTTGGAACTTGTATCTATTCTCCTTTTAAAAGATATTTTCTTCATATTTTAATTTCTGCTCCTTTTGATTATTCTCTGGATTTTTCCAAGTTTTTCTTTTAATTCACCTGTTTGGTTTTCTGTTCCTGTCATTATGTTGTTTTCTGCTTCTACTATGTACCTTTCTCTAATTTTTATTATGGACATAACTGATGTAGCTTACAACAGTAAAACGCAAATGTCCAGTTTAATGAATAATTAGGGAGTGCTACTAATATGGTCACATAGTGGATATTTCTTGAATGAAGGAATAAGTGATTGAAATAGGTGAGTCTGTTTTTCAGTGTCTAGTTTCCTGGGTGTTAGTTGGGGCACCAATAGAAATCCAACCAGCAAGCTGCCCACGCTGTTCCACTTCCAGACCACCTTATCAGGACAGTGGGTATGTGAAGTTACTTCATCCATGATTCTTTCTGTGGATTTTTAATGTGGGGAACTTGAACAGGTAAGACATGAATACGTACCTATATGATTTATAACCTATGATGACGTTAAGTAAGTGAGAGAATCTATGGGTCTGGAGAATACCAAAGCTCTCTCAAGTATGCATTTTATGTAATGCTTGAATTTGCCATTTTCTGGGGGTATGGAGCTTCCTGGACTATGTATGAGTCTCCTCGGTCTAAGTATTATTTAATTCACTTACGTGTATTAGTGCAGACGTTAGGGAGTCTAATTCCATCTGGCTAAATTTTTAGTGTTGTTGACTCCTCTTACTTTAGAGATCAAGAGAACCATCCAGGGTTCTGTTTGTTTCCTCTTTCTTGATTCTTCCCTTCTTTCTGTAAGTTTGTGATAGAACTAGCGACTTCTTTTGAATTTACTAATATATCTGCTTGTATTTCTACTCACTAAATTTGACACATAGATGCTTCCAGTAAATTCTCCCATCCCTCAAGGTCAGTATTTCTCACACCACAGAATAAATGCATGAAGAATAGCAGAGATGTTTACTCCTTCTGATTAAACTTCTTTCAACACAGTACACTCTATTTATGACTATTTGTCCTAAGTTATGTTTAACACTGTTGAAGAATATAAATATGGTGGAAATGGACATTTAAATGGCCAGCATCATTATTTTACAGGGCCCTCCCACTTTCTAATGCTTAAGACCTCTACAGATTGCCCCAAATAGAAAATAAGCATAAGAGCCCTGATGTAACTAATGTAAAATCACATTTTGTTTCCACAGACAAGCCATTCGTCAAAATCTCTGTTCAGGTTAAACGTCTTTCAAAAATTCAACAAAGAATACAGCATGAAAATTGACTCTTAGTAACACCTGTTAAGGGAAAAAGAGAGAAGGGTATTTTACACCAGAGCAGTGAGAGGAGAAGCTGGGAGTGTGACTAAAGGGAGTATGAAAAATTCTTGTGTTTATGCCAACACTGATTTCACACTCCATAGCTGCCAATTCTATTTTAAATTATTGGGTCTCTGCTGTTAAAAAAAATATATGGAAAGTAGCATGAATACTGCAGTCTTCCACGCTGTCAGGAGTTGATATATCTGTGATATATACCACCCCTGAGTGATACTAGAAATTGTCCTTGGAGTAGAGCTGAATGAGCAGGTGAGATGTTGACAAAATAGGGCTAAAGTATAATTATTACAAAATTAAGACTGAGCTGGAGAAACACGATGCTTTGCATTATTTTGAAACGTTTTATGAATATGGATATCTTAACCTTTTCCTATAAAACACCCTAAAAATTTAACAATTCTTGACTACTTTTCTTGTCACATTCTATGGAAATTCACATTCCTATGGATCATGGAGAACACATTAGCAGATAAACTGGTCAAATACTATCTTTGTAGAATATCTAAAATATCAGAGCCAGTTGTCTTTTTCTTTCTCTCTTTTCTTTATACACATTTTGCATATATATAAATAAGTGATATAGAGACTATCAAACTCATAACTCCAATGTTTCTTTAATGGAAGCAGCTGTTTTTGGAGTGGTACACGTAATAAGTATATTTGACTTTTTAAAAAATATTTTTTAATGTTTTTTTTGGGGGGGGGGAAGGAGTGGGGGAGGGCAGAGAGAGAGGGAGACACAGAATTCCGAAGCAGGCTCCAACCTCTGAGCTGTCAGCACAGAGCCTGACATGGGGCTTGAACTCACGACCCGTGAGATCATGACCTGAGCTGAAATCAGATGCTTAACTGACTGAGCCACCCAGGCACCCCTAAGTATATTTGATGTTTAATCACACGCTTCTGATGGTTTGCATTTTCATAGTGTAAACATGTTCATATAATACTTTTGGAGTTTATAAAGCTAATGAGCTGCAAACACATGTTACCTTTCTGGAAAAGGGTGGATGAATCTGAGGCAGAATCATGGGCACAGAGGGTGGATCCATGGGCCACAGAGGATTATTCCCAAGGCTTGAAATCTAATAGAGTTATCCCTGTTAGATTCTGAAACTGCTGGAGACTGATGATTCCATTGTTCCTTGCATCTTCTCCGTTTTTGAAAGAGAGTATCTCTAACTATTATTCTATGCCTATTTCACACTTTTATTTGGGAAGTAAATAGCTTATTTTCCACCTTCACTGATTCATTGATGGAGAGAAAATTTTCCCTAGGATGCAATATACCCAGAAACCACCTACCTAATTTAAGTGGTTTAGATAATGAGGTTTGGAGCTTTTGAGCTAATGATACTTACATTAGGTTTTGGACTTGACCTGATACTATAATGTATCCCAATTAATCGGGACTTCAGGATGGGGCAAATGTATCCTTTGTATGAAATGGATGTGAATGCTAGAGGGCCAGAAAGCAGATGGTGGCAGGGTGAACAATGGCCTTTCCAGTGGCCCAAAAATGTCCAAGTCCTAATCCATGGTAGCTGTGAATATGTTACCTTCTGTGGTAAAAGGGACTTGCAGATATGATTGAGGATTTTGAAATGGGAAGTCTTTTGGGATTATTTGAGTAGACTCACTGTAATTATAAGAGTCCTTAAAATCACATGATTGCCTCTTAGTTTAGTCAAGGAGGAAAAGGTTGGGCTATATCAAACACCATATATATATATAAATATATAAATATATAAATAAATATATAAATATATAAATATATATATGTATATATACATATGTGTGTGTGTGTATATACATATAATAGAGTAGTTCATGACTAGGCTCCAGGAAACATCTACCTTTAGAGGAAACTCAGCTGGATTTCCAGATATATTTTCATTGTCTTTTTTAATTTTCCTTAATAATATAGTTCTCACTTTGGAGCTTTTTACAGGAACTAATATAACCAATTTATATCTGGTAATTTCCTGTGTTGCATTTAGCTTGTGAATCTTATTTAGAGGCTTAAATGCAACTACCCAGCCTTTGGCAAGTCATATGATCAGACAACTTATCCTCTAACATATGACCAGGAGGGAAACTCCAGGCCAAAAACAGACATATCATCTAGGCAACCTCTTCATCAACAAAATTTTGGCGATGGTATAGATGTACATAGTTTGGATTAATGTCCTACCTCCTGACTTTGGCCTTGGACAAAAGAGGGGACTAGAAAAGGAAAAAGTTTAAAATAGCTCATGACTGCTCTCAACAGGAAGCTGGCCTGGCTTTAATAGTTAGGATTTAGTTTTCTCCTTGGACATAAATGATTTCACACAACACCAACAGTAGACAAGGTTATTCTAACCAGGATAAAGCAACGAGAAAATAAAACCACTCAATGATCATGCCTGAGCACAGGAAAAAAAAAAAAAGAACTCTGTGCAAGCCATGATTATACCCAAACATTGCCCACCCTCCTCAACTTGGCTAGCTATGTAATGTTTGCTACTTTACCAGTTTACAGCTCCCCTTTAATTGAATTCTAAATAAAAGATATTGAGATACTACATCACGGAATTAACCCTGCTTACTGAAAACACCCAATCCAGAGTAGGATGACCTCGCTTACTTGAAACCTTCCCCAAATTACCTGACATAAATCCAAATCCTAGAAGTTAATCTCTCCCAAATCCCTGTGCTGACAGTCCCCATGTTTCTCCATCATGCGTGGTCTGTCTTGTTGCAACAAGTACCCAAAACCTCAACTTCATTTAATGATGGTTATTCCTGATCGTCTTGGGATGGCACTCATATAACACCGTCAAGCTTCAAGGACATCAAAGAATCAAAGTTTAATTCTCATTTATATTATATCTGTTGCAAATTGACAGGGAAGTTCTATGTTACGTTGCCCTCAATCTGGGAAAAATGATAAACCTACCACGATCTTCAACGTCAGTGGTTGATGTAGAAGAAGGAAAGAGGAGGTACTGAATTGTGCATTGGCTCACATCAAGTTTCTGCTTGTAAGAATATGCGTTACTTCTGTACACATTTCATTGGCTAAAGCTAATCCCATAGCCATACCTAACATCAAGGAGATGGAGTAGGAAATCCCACCATCTGCTGGGAGAAGAATCTAAAATATTTAGTAGATTGAACTCATAGCTATCATAGGCTTGCTTTTTGCAGGGGAAAAAAACAGTCAAGCTGTGCTGGGTAGAAGGGTTTCTCAGGCATGGTGCTGTTTCATTTCAGCCCAGGGTCTTACTTATACATATGTTCTGTTTATTATTATTCTTTAGAGCACATACACATTTCTTATATTTTGTTGTATGTATGCTATATTTTATAATAAAAATAATGAGATACAGACATAAAACTTAAATATATAACCTGGAAATAATAAATGGAATACTGAACTGGTGATTTTATTACAGAGTTTGGCGTCCTTATTTGTCTACACCATCATTTATGTTATGAAAACGTCAACCAATGCATTGAAAAGTATCTAAAAATTCTTAAAAAGCAGAATCGTATTATTTGGGAATATTAACTATACATTAAAGTCTGACAATACATTAAATTTTCTTAAATTTGGCTCTACTAACTAAACCTATTAGTTTCCAACTACCAACCTTTTGTGAGAAAAATGAGAAAAAAGACAAAGATACAGAAAATAAAAAGTAAGAATTACCCAACTACTACGAATTCCATAAAGAAAAAGGGGATATTTTAAATCACCAAAGAAGTGATATGAGAAACTTCCCCAGAATGGAAAAAAAATATCAATCTTTAGATTGTAATGATTTGCTAAATCGGTACCATAAGTGAAGAAAAACCCATATTAAGCCATATAACTTTAAAGTTTCCTCAACATCAGGGTAAGGAAAATATAGTAAAACTTTTAAGAGAGAAAAAATAAGAAAAATATGTTACAGGCAACTCATACATGGAAGCCAAAATTCTTAATAAAAGCAAATTGAACATAACACACTATTCTCAGAAATCAACCTAAGAACAGTTTAGTCTCTTTCTTTAGGGAAACTAACAAGAGGACGGTAAGTAAGACAAACTATAACACTACAACACTCACTGCTTCAACTGGTCTTGGGGTGGTGTCTTTTTGAGGTCCCAGGACTGGTTCCAGTTGCTAGAAGTTTAGCTAACTGGCAGCAGTATTAGTGGGTGTAGCCTTGATGAGTGAGCCCATGCTGTTGAGCCCATGCCTATCCTCCATCCACACCATTACACCATGGCTGCTCCATTTAAGAGCAACTGGCCAATGCTGGCCACGACTGAAGACAGAGGCTGGCTGATATCAACTGACCAAGTCATTTTGTCTACTGAATTATTTAATGCCTCCTTTGTGGTGGATTCTTGCCGGTGAGTGTTAAAATGCAATTACAAGATCTTCCCCTGGTGCTTACTCTCATAAATCTAATCATATGCAGTTTATACAGTTCTATCTGGTCACAGAAGAAGGTTGAAAGTAATGGAGAGCATATTGGAAATGGTAAATGAAAAATAGAGAGCACAATTCATTCTTTTTTTTTTTCCTCTGGCATCCAGTCTTATCATTTCTCCAGGTAAAAATGGTCTCCCTAATACAAAAGACACAAAAAGTTCTAGAAGCAACATGGAATGTGAAATACTAGCTACCACCAGAAGAAGGAAAGAAAATAAATAATTACTATAAACATAGTAATTGCTGTAGTTCTCACTTCATTGGTTAGTCGTGTGACCCAAGTTGGTAATTTCAGGTGCCTTCTGCTATAGTTTATGTCTTCCTAATCTTTGTCCACAACCCATCTGAATGACATTATTATCTGGTGAAATAGCTCAAATCCTTATTCCTACAGTATTTAAGCCTTTGTTTATATTCCCACATTTTCTTGCTGACCTGAACTATTGGTCAAAGCACTACAAAGGAGAGCCACTGAATCATGAATTACTTGGGCTCCCGAAATTGCCGTCCTTTTCCCCACTGTGTTACATCAGGGCATTTTCTCCTTGAAAATCAGGGTAAGTCAGCTCAGGTAATACAATAATCCCTTCTCCATCTGTGGTATCAACAGGAGTAAACACAAACTGATCAGAGTGCAATCTCAACTTACAATTTAATGAAATCATTATGGTGGAAGTATTTTTTTTTTTTTTTGAGCACAAAAATCTAAATACCCAGAGAGCCCATATTAATGGAGATGGGGAGCTAAAATCCTTCCAATAGGTTATGTTTTTAGTACTGAGAAAAATCACTCTCTCAGCTCCACTCTGGCTCTTAAACACATTCATCCCATCTATGGCAGAGATTGCACTACATATTGGCCACTTATTTGAGGCATATAATAAACCTTTTGAGTGACATCTTCATTTTTTAGACCATTAAATATTGCTATCAAACATGTTGTGCTGATGGAAGATATGGTAGGACCTATGAATTATATGCCGTCTTTGCATTGCTGGAACATATATCTTTTGTTCAAAGGATATTTTGTATGAAATACCAGGACAATTGATAAGACATTCTATAATTACATATATGGTAGTCCTCACAGAAGAATTGTGGATATAGATAGTCATATGTTTCTGGAATATACGTGTTCCTGTGTGCATGTACAGGATGGGATGGAGTGGTTTCCTCTCATTTTGTGGAAGACTGCATTATTACCTCAGGTATCAGATCTTTCCCTTATAAGAGGATTATATGCCAATGCCTTTCACTTATGCGATTTGCCCATCCTTCTGGTAAACAGCCTATGGAGAATCCTTTCCCTATCCCCATTGTGGGGCTTAGTCACAGGGATTGTTTTGGTCAAAAGAAAATGAGCGGATGTTATTTATGCCATTTGCACACAGAAAGCAGAGGCTTTTTATGAGTTGATCCCTTTCAACCTCTTCTGACTTTCCCCTCTGTCACAGACTAGGATACACCAAATTGGTGTGCTCCTTCACCATGGGTTCCAAATCAGAATAGTAGAAGAGGAGCCAAATGGAGCAGACCTGAGGTCAACGAATGTAACATGAACAAGAAATAGTTTTTTCTGCTGTTTTCTACTGCTTTAAGCTACTTAAAACAGTGAATGGTTTGAGATTGATTTTTACTGTAACAAAATCTACCTAATAAACACCTCCATATTATAAGGGATCTGAGCTAATCAACATGTCACCAGGTGGCCAGTTAGTACCCCCAGGGAATAAAATGAAATTGGGAGTGAAACATTGGCATTTACTTTTGGCAGAGTGAGCACAGTAGCCAGAGCCAAATGAGCCTGGGAGAGCAAATTACTTCTTGTCCAAACCCCCATTCCCACTGTTAATACCGACTTTGTAAATAGTTCCATTGAGAAAGCACCTGGATGACTGACAGTCGTTCACATGCTCCAGCTCATTTTCGAAAGCTTTGTTCATAGTGAGAGCCCACTGGTAGGCCTTTACAGGGGTCACAACTATTTTTACACTCTTTGGTTGTTTTGAGAGGTCCATACCTCACCCCAAAATTCTTGTCACTAATCTTCCAATTTTGTTTTTTTTCCCCAAGACCCTGATTCATCAGCCAACCCATTAGCCATTGTCCATGAATACACACAGATCTAAATTCCAGGCTATCTCTCCTTATATATGAAAACATACTCCTTCTTCCCAAAAGTCTGCTGACCAGGGGGATTTCCCTACAGCCTTCCAATGACATTCCTGAATGGGGCTATATCATAGGAACTATCCATTTGTTTCTTGCATACGGTGCACGTTATTCTATTAAACTAAGCCTATACATTTTCTTTCTTTTCTTTCTCTATAAAATGATCATAAGTAGAGTGATAATAGATCCTGGTTTGCCCAGAACACTCCTGATTTACACCCACTGTCCCATCTTAATTATTAACAGCGTCACTTTTCACTCTCAAGAGTGTTGGTTTGGATGTTCACTATATAGTCACATTAATCGTAGATGTAGGTTGAGAGAGAAGTGGCAAGGTGGTGAAAACGTGTATCTGAGCCTAACTCTTCTGCTGTTTATCTGTGCATTCCAGACTTGCTCAGGTCCAGTCTCATAAATTCCCTTTCCATTACAGAATGGCATACTACCATTCTCATCCAATTTTATGATCCAGTTGATTGTGTGCAGGAAGGGACGCATGATTGCCTGCTATCCCATCGTCAGATATTTTGTTCTCAGTGTGGACCTGTACCAAGTCATAAGGTGCTTTTCAGGTGGAGAGAAGTTAGTGATTGAAAGGGCCAGGACTTATTTTCAAACCTTAGGAGTCTGTGCTAATTCACCTGTTGAGTCTTTTCAAGAGCTCTGCAGAGCATAGGAGTCTGTGCTAATTCACCTGTTGAGTCTTTTCAAGAGGTCTGCAGAGCATCTCCATCTGCCATAGGAATGTTTGATAGTATCAGGTCTCCTCAATGAATCCAAATTGCAGGGCATCTTTTCCCTCCTTCAGTGTTTTCTTATGCCAGGTACCATTCAAAACTGGCAGGTTTATGGGTTATCCAGTAACGGGTCAGAGACGTACAGGTACGTATGAAATATGTTGTCTCACAATCCAAAGAGTCCCAACAAGCACTGACCCTCTTTCTTTATGATGGGCAGTGAAAGGTGCAGCAACCTGTTTTCACTTTAAAGAGGACGTTGTGAGATTTTCTTTACACTACTGAGCCATGGAAACTTCCCTGAGATGGGAAGTCTCTGAAATTTTGCAATGTTTATAACCCGTTCTCTTGAATGGATGTATCTTAACTATAGCATTTTTTTTTAACTTTTTTTTTTTTTTTTGAGACAGAGAGAGACAGAGCATGAACGGGGGAGGGGCAGAGAGAGAGGGAGACACAGAATCGGAAGCAGGCTCCAGGCTCTGAGCCATCAGCCCAGAGCCTGACGCAGGGCTCGAACTCACGGACCGCGAGATCGTGACCTGAGCTGAAGTCGGCCGCCCAACCGACTGAGCCACCCAGGCACCCCTTAACTATAGCATTTTGAAGGTTTATTAATTTCTCATAATCAGATCCAGTTAGAATTCTGTCATCAATATAAAATAACAGTAATGAGCAGAAATCTTTCGACTTTACTCTGACATAGCCCTAAGTCAGGAGAGTTAGTGTATACTGACATCACTGACTTATGAAGTTTAAAATGTTTTAGGTCAAGTTTATTGATAGGCATGGGAAAAAAAAGAAAGTTCCTGCACACAAGAGACTGTATGTGTTAATTCACTCTAATAAAGACACTAACTTCAGTGACTTAATGGTGATTGCCATCATCACCTGATTAATTTTGTAATAATCTATAGTTTTTCTCCATGACCTGCTTCTCTTTCGCACTGGCTAATAGGTGATTGAATGAGGTTGGGCAGGAATCGCTATCCCTATGTCTTTAAAATATTTGTAGTTGGTACTAATCTCTGCACATCTGTCGCAGATTGGCTTCGCTTTTCGTTTACTCTCTTGGCTTCTATCTGGTCTTTTCTATCATAACAGCCATCACTATACAGATCAAAGAACCCATGAAGGGATTCTGACAGTAATTAAGTGTACCTATTCCTACTATATGATGAGACATTGGGAAAATGTGTGTGCCATAAACCCCCTATTGCAACTAGCTCTAGAATTTTATACTTGGATACATTGCACATTCCTAGGCTGCTATTCTATTTTATTCCTGGTAACTTCTTGGTCAATTAACATTGCCAAAGACCTCTGTCCTTCAAAAATAAGATTACCATCTAACTCAGGGGCTTATTACTCTAAATGCACTCACAGATCTATGTTTCCACCTGACCTATATATCTCTAGGTTCCTATTATTTCTGCCGAGATGATGGGGCCCAATTTTATTGCAGAATCCCTCATTGTTCAATCTGGCTTACTAAAAATGACCACTATAGAGCTTTGCATTCTGGTGTCCCTCTCACCAATACATTTTTTAAATAATTTGGTGAATGGAGTCTCCTTTGGGTCATTGCAGAGAGGGGAATTTTTATAGGTAAATGAGCATTTTAAATGTTTCCTTATTTATTTTTGAGAGAGAACATGAGTGGGGGAGGAGGAGGAGGAGGAGGAGGAGGAGGAGGAGGAGGAGGAGAGAGAGAGAGAGAGAGAGAGAGAGAGAGAGAGAATCCTAACAGGCTCCATGCTGTAAGCACAGAGCCCCACGAACCCACAAACCATGAGATCATGACTGGAGCCAAAATCAAGAGTTGGATGCATAACCAACTGAGCCACCCAGGTTCCCCAGTAAATGAGCATTTTAAACATCACAGAGTTGGTCTAACGTTCATGGCAACCCAAGCCCTCAAACTCAGCCTGTGAAGTTTTGGTATTTGATCCCCAATGACTGTGGGCTATTGTTGAGCTCAAGTTCAATTATCCAAGATAGTAAGGGAGGTTGGCGAGGTTTAGGAGAGTTTGGAAGTTTAAATATTTCCTACTAGCTCCGTTCCCAGATACCCAATCCAATACAGTAAACCCTATTTCACAGATAAGTATGCCTATAAATATATTGTCATAATCAATATTTATATTTTATCCTTTCTACTTATCTGTAGATCCCACTTATAAAATATTCTCCAAACTCCTAATGATAGAAATTAGTGACATCCTATACCATATTTGGAATATAGACTATCTCCTCTTGAGGAATGCCATGATATTTCCAGTCTAACCTATGAATATTTAACTTTTCATGGGCATGAAGGCAAAAAGGTGAGGTGAAGGTATGCCCTGAAATGAGTCAGCAAGCTCTTCTGAGGAAACAGCCAGAGGACTGTTTTAAATTATAGTATATTAAGAGAAAATTTTTGAGTCATAGTAAGGCCAAAAGATCAGGAAGTAATTATCATTAAAAAGACAGCTTATCACCCATACTTCCCAAGAGGAGGGGGTTTGCTGTGCCATGAGGGATCACATGGGGAACAACAGAGTTGTTGACACAGGCAGAGGGAAAAGGGGAATTGAGAGCGAGAACCTTTGTTGTGGTTTCCATAGGAAGGAATCGGTGAGACAGAGTAAGCATGTTTAGGATTGGCTAGTTTGAGTAGTTTCAACAGTGTCTGGGACACAGGGACTGTTACTCATCATCTGGTACTTGGATCCTGGGGGGATTAGGGCAGGTGGATAGTGGCCCAGAGTGTGAGAGCCCAAAAAGGGAGGTGAATCGGTGTGGGCTCTGGATTAGTTGGTTTATATTTGAAATGTACACTCACATTTGAATTGTTTACTATCTCTAGGAACTGGCTAACTGGGAGGCCAGTCTCTCCAGGGGCAGCAAGACTCCAGATATTAAAGCATCAGAATATAGAAAGTAAAGGACGTTGCTAATACAAAGATCAACCATAAAATCATTTATGCAGAAGGATGTTAGCCCTTCAATGTGTGTGTGCCCATGTGTGTGCATGTATGTGTGTGTATGTACATGTGTATTGGGTAAGTGTGGGTGTGGAGGGAGGATATTTTTGAAGGCAAAATAGTTTCAGGGGTATTTGGCTGTTTGGATTTTAGCATTGCCCACCTCTGCTCACAAGGTCCCCACCTCATGTTTCAGGGTTTATTTTCTTATTAGTGACTCATTTAGCTTAAAATTCTTTCAAGATTTGATATTTGTATGGTGCTGTAATTTAGCAGTTTTTAATATACATTTATTGCAATTCTAGGAGATGAGAGCCTCTTCAAAATGGTCCTAAAGATTTTCTGATTCTTTCTTCAGTTTGCTCTTAGTTGGGCATTTAAGGACTTCAATTTGTCCTTTTCACTATTTATGGCTTTCTAAGCTTGTGAGAAAAAGCCAGCAGCTGACTCCACAGTCTTATAATCATGATCATTACTATAGTTACCAACTATGCCAGCCACTTGACCTCCATCTGAACAGCATCCTTCATCTCATGCTACCAGTGGGGATAATTTGAGTTATCATGATACCACCACATGCCACAGAATTACCATTGGCTCATTATTCCCAGCAAAGAGGTTATTATTTTTTCTCAAATAGATGATCAGCTCAATAATAGAATCTCATTTTGATATGATTCTATAATCCTGAAAGGTGGAAAGCCCTGTCTCCTAAAGCTATTCCAAAAGCCAATTACTGGTTTAGCTGATGTCCCAGCTGGAAAAAACATGGAACATTCGCAGGGAGTAGCCAGTGAAAGTTGAACAAATGGATGTTGTACTCAAGTGTGGGCAGCGTATAAAGATGCCATCGGGGATATTGCAGCAGCCTGAAGTTAGCAAATGTAGGCAGCCTTTTCATACCTCGATCTCAAATGGCAGGAAGGGACAGCAGTTACCTAACTCAGTGTGGGTAGATATTTTGAGAGGATTCTCTCACAAGAATGGCTGTATTAGAGGAACGCAGGTGTTCAACAGTGACCCGGAAGGAAGGGAGTCTATAAAATAAAGAGCTAACTTTAATTGCTTCCTATCCTGTTTCCTTTTCTGCCAGGACTTTCCATTGACTGAAACCAAACAGAAGCCCAAGGATGTGAACAGGGAGATATAGCCCGTACAGATCAGCTTCCCATGACACAGGGGGAAAAGTCTAGGGAAGGGACCTGAGAGGACAAACAGAGAGTACCCAGCACAGGTACCAGCCCAAAAGGAGAAAGCTTAGAGCCAGCTTTAGCATCTTGATCTTTTTCTTTTATGTCCCTAATGGGTTTGTTCCTCTTTCTATAAATATAATGGTATTAAATATTACTTGTTGATTCTATTCTTTTCTAAGAAAGTCAGTTCTTCTTTCATTCCCAAATATTTTAGTCTTCCATATCAGAGGGCTGATGTTTTATGAAATTTGTTAATATTTTCCCCTTTTTCTTATTTTTCCATATAAGATACTTAGCTACTAAAACAATACTGAGAGGCAAAAGGCATTCCTCCCTTAACATTCATTTTTTGTAATGTTTATTTATTTTTGAGACAGAGAGGAACAGAGCATGAGCAGGGGAGGGGCAGAAAGAGAGGGAGACACAGAATCCAGGCTCTGAGCTGTCAGCACAGAGCCCCACGTGGCGTTTGAACTCAGGAAACTATGACATCATGACCTGAGCTGAAGTCGGCCACTTAACAGACTGAGCCACTCAGGTGCCCCATCAAATTTTATCTAAATATATGACAAAGGAAAGGGAATAGTGTAATAAGATAGAAGGGGTATAGTGCCATTTTTTGTCCAGAAAATAATTTCTTATTCCCAAGACCAAGCCCAGGCTTTGCCTCTTTTTAGCTTTATTACCTAGATAGTTTTTCAAAAATTTTCCCTGAGTTTCATGGGCATCTGCGTGTCTCAGTTGGTTAAGCATCTGACTCTTGATTTTGGCTCAGCTCATAATCTCACAGTGGTTTGTGAGCCCCATATGGGGCTCTGTGCTGACAGTGCAGAGCCTACTTGGGACTCTGGGATTCTCTCTCTGCCCCTCCCCCTCTCCCCCTCTCTCAAAAATAAGTAAATAAAAATAAATAAACATTAAAAAAATTTTCCTGAGACTCAGTTTCTCCATTATTAAAACAGGCTATAATAACCAACTTGAACAAAAAATGGTTATTATTAGAGATAAAGTAGCTAATGCTCCTGGCATGGTTTCTGGAACATATTAGGCATGAAGTAATTGGGAAGGATACAAGTAAAAGAGAAAATATTGATTTAGGTGTCTAAAAGATGAAGATCCTTGAAGAAATTTAGAAACTAATTCTTAAAACATCTTTAATAATTCTTAGAATCCTAAAAAAAGACAGATGTACTTGTGTACCTGAGATCTGATTGGAGATGTCTAACCATCAGCCATGTCTGTGAACTAAGACACAGTTCTTTTCATTTTTTTTAACTTAAAGTTATCACCAAATCCACACAGGTTTCCTTGCCATAAAGGAATTAAACTGTGAGCCCAAGAGTTGAGAAAAGTGTGTGGTCCAATACATTGGCTAGTTTGGGACTTAACAAAGTAAATTGAAAACATCAATGATTAATGGGAAATGAAGATTCCAGGCTGGACTGCAGGTATTACAAAGCAGGGACACCATTAGATCAAGGGCATTTACATTTTGAATTTCAGCCGTCCCCCAAATCAGCTTATATGCAAAGCTCCTTATACTAAAATGAGCTTAATGTCTGGTTGTAAACAGTTCTGCTGAACACCGTATATTTCAGGCTTCATGAGGATCCCTTGTTCAATTCAGATTAGCTTAGGAAAATCTCTAGTTACATTAAAATCTTGTATGGTGGATTTATTCCTTCAAATTTATACCAAGAATTTTCTAGTGCATTTTTTTTCTACCAGTGGAATTTTTTCCATCAGTGTTTAGAATGTTAAGGTGGAGGGCTACTGGTGGGCAAAAACCATTCCTTCTGCCCTGACATATATTTTTCCTATTTGAAATGAATACATTTACAGCATTTTTATTACTTTTATATAGACTCATAATACTATCCACATCTTCTCCTTTAAGAATTATAGGATATACTAATATTTTAAAAATATTTTAGGAAAAATCATTTATTGGTTTGGATTGACCACCATGCTTTCTTCTTTCTTTTCAGTAACATTTTCTGAATTGCTTTTCAGATATGCAACCCTTCCCCGGGCAGTCCATGTAACTTGGTAGAAGGTGACCCTATTCACAAATCTTTCTTCCAAGGTAGTCAGTACATCCCTTCAAGGTGTTCACGGTGTTTTGTTCAAGGATGGATTCATGATCCCATTGAAGTCAATTGACACATGAGTATATGTTCTCTATGCATCATTCTTGGGAATGAGCAGTTCTAATTTTTGACAAAAGTTATTTGGAGAGAATATTTTATTAGCTGGGATTGGATGAGGAAGACTATAGCTTTGGAAGATGATGGCAGCCATTCTGTGACTATGAGGGTTTCTAGCCTTAGCATGAAGTGGACATAATGAACGAGAGAAAAGAGAAATGGAAAAAAAATGTAGTGTTTGAAGACACTAAAGCCTGACTGAAGCCTTCTCAACTTCTGAACATTTTCCAGTTTTAGGTATATGTGCCCCAAATTGCCAGCCTTCCAATGCTCATATATGTATACCATTTTATGACTTCGGCCCGTTGCTTGCAATAGAGAAACTTCTAACTAATGTAAGCATTGATCCATTTTAGTACATTTAAAAAAAATTTATTTGTTTAAACTACATTTCCAGTTGTCATGTGCCATTATGAAGGCTCAGAGCATCCTGTAGAACTTTCTATATATACAGAGACTTCAAAATTTTTCCACTTTTAAAGTTTTCATAGAATATTGTCTTGATTTGATTTAGATATATGAATGTATTTTAGTTACATTTCTGAAAAACTTTAACTGTGTTTTTGCTTCCCTATTTACTCAGAACTGGCACAGAGTTTAGCAAAAATGTTAATAAAAATAATGTTAGTTAAAAATATTATAAAAATGTATACAGAACTGGAAAATTATTTCAATTAACTTACATATTTTTCATTTGGGTAGGATAAAAAAGTTTATTCAGATTTCTCATATTATTTAAAATTTTGGCAATATTATTTATCATTAAACAGTAAAAAGGCACTTTAACACACACACAAATACAAAATTTACTTCTTACTCATGTTACAATCAGTTCATTGATTTATAACTTGTTCATAAAAATTAAAATTATGTGCATAGCAGCATTTGACACACCAACTAACTTGCTATTAAATATATATTAGAAATTTAGTTTCTTTTGTTAAAAAATAATTCCACTTATCAATATTTTCCTTTAAACAGGAGAGTTGTTGTTCCCATGATGTCAACGTCTAGATTGGACTAATATCATCAAAAGAATATTTATCATTTTATGCAGTCTGAAAATATGCAGAATTAAACATGATTAAATCAAAGCACTAAGCATTTGGAAGAAGAACTTATCTAGATGTT
Organism: Panthera uncia; assembly: GCF_023721935.1. Classification (NCBI taxonomy): domain Eukaryota; kingdom Metazoa; phylum Chordata; class Mammalia; order Carnivora; family Felidae; genus Panthera; species Panthera uncia. Next base: position 176,553,839 of record NC_064811.1, read on the forward strand.
TGATGCAAACATTTACCATATAAATTGGTAAATCCATTTACCATATAAATTGGTAAAAAAAAAAATCTCTTTTACTTGAATACTCTCATACTGAAACATTTTTTTTTTCTCAATAAATATTGTATTGAATAAAACAACTCACAGGGAACAAGTAGGTTTTTATGGAGCTATCTAACATTTGTGTCTAAAAAACCAAAAACACTGCTGGATTTGGGTAAAATGAGAGGTAAAGCTAGAGCAGCAATTTTACAAATAATGTGTTTGTAAAGCAAACATGTTCAATGATAGTTGCTATTGCATTGATATAAATGGAGAACCATGTGCAGTTTTAATCCATTCCGTTGGCCAGTAAAGTCTGTACCTGATCCAATCATGGAAACAAACGTGAGGAAGCAAGGGATACTTTGTTACTGACAACACACCATGCGGGATGTACAATTCGACGACTGAATAAATGAAGAACAGAGACGTCGACTAAATTTGCCTCAAGTTGCAAAGTTTGAATTTGGGATTCAAAACCCAGTATTCAGACTTAAATTCCATTTTGTTCATTAATAGATTTAACTCAATAATTACCCTCACCATCATAACAATAACAGTAGTTACGTGTGTGTGTGTGTGTGTATAGACACACACACACACACACAAATATACATATATACATATATACAAATATACATACACACACGTGTATACTTTTAAAAAATACCCCCTAGATAACTGGCTGGCCTTAGTTTACTAGCAATCATTCATTAGACAGTAGAGATCATTCTTTTCTTTTCTTTTTTAATCTTTATTTATTTTTGAGAGAGAGAGACAGAGTGTGAGCAGGGGAGGAAGAGAGAGAGAAGGAGACACAGAACCCAAAGCCGGCTCCAGGCCCTGAGCTGTCAGCACAGAGCCCGATGCGGGGCATGAACCCACAAACTGCGAGATCTGAAGTCGGACGCTCAACCGGCTGAGCCACCCAGGCTCCCCAGACAGTAGAGATAATTCAATGACGAATACAAAGCTCATCAATCTGAGTGCTTTTGTTGCCATATTTATCAAAATTTAGTTCTATTATATAAGTGTTTTTTTTTTTTTTTTTTTTTTTAAATGAATTGAATCTCCAAATGAAAAGAAAGAACTTCAAAGTTTTAGTTCAGTATCTGGTGCTTTGAGACTTGATCCACAAGGAGCACCCCTGAATGAAGGTAGACATGAGCACCAATGTTGTCTCTGCCCCAATCCTCCGTGACTTTAGAACTGCTTTCTTCCCATAGCTAAGATAGAGATGTCTCTGAAAAGTGAGTATGTGCTCAGAAATATTGACTAAAAAGCACTGTCAAATTCCCAGTTGAAACTCTTTGGAGGGCAAACACCAAAACAACAATAAAACTCAAAAAGCAGCCAGGAACCTTTTTAAAATATAGTAGTTACTGACGTTTGAGATAATGGTATTTTAAAGGAGTCAACAGGCAAATCAGACTACAGAAAAATTTTCCCCTCGGAAATCACTGCTTTCACTTTCTTTTCACTGAAAAAAGTCTCTAAAAACAACCTGTCAAAATGCTGGATATATTTTTCTCATTACTTTATAAATAGACAATTTCTATCCAACCACAAGTGTTTTCAAAGCCATTAATGAGCAAATTGTTAACTAAACAATAAGATGGGGACGCACAGCGCTTGTGATGAAAGATTTTCCATAATTAATTAGGCTGAAAGGACAGAGTTCTGATTGCCCCCTCCCTCTTCTTTCCTCTTAGTGGATACTCACATCCACTGCTAGAATGCAATTTCAATCTTTGACAATTAGAGCAATCATCAAATATAGATGATAGTGTTGCATTAATGACAATTTTAGTATTGTTTCATAGAAACACATTTACCATTCCAGTCAAGTAAGTTGTATATTGTAAATTCCCCTACTTTCTCAGGAATAGACAGTCAAAATAAACTTGTGGTCTAGGTAATAATCTTCTTTTCCAGAAGTTATAGCGCACAAGCACCATTTTCTCTGAATCATTAATCAAAACCTGAAATGAAACATTTTTTGACTGTCCCTTTTTTCAATTTTGACTTTTCTCTTGTTTTTACTATTGTATATATAAAAACAGATTTAAGAGCTAATCTAGATACAGTCAACTAAGTGAAATATGAAAAAAAAATTTTAACTCACTGTTTTGACTGGATTGAATAGTTTGAGACTGATGGGTAAGTTTAAGATGATGGAAGTGCCCAGCTAGCTCAGTCAGTGGAGCCTGATCCTCTTAAGACGACAAAGTGCTTGACCTTGTACCCTGTAGACAAAGAAAGTTCTTCCGTTTTATAGCTAAGCTTTGATATCTGCATAAATATTTACATTCACATCATGGACAGTGGCAATGCTACCATTTCTATAATTCATTTTGTGGGCAGTATACGTGAAATCCAGAAATGTTGATAGGGTCAATGCTACATGACGACTGCAGTCAAGAAACAGGCTTGTGAGTACATGTGTTGTAACTGTCAGGGGTTCCCAAAATTGACTTTGGAACCATTCAGAGGGAAGACTAAGGTTTGACATTGACTGTAGTGTGGTCCATGACCAGAAGACAGTGTAACAACACCATCATTTATATCACCTTTAATATTTGTCAAAAATCTGCAAAATGGAATACATGTCTGTGACGGTTAATGTTATGCGCAAACTCAGCTAGGCTGTGGTGCCAGTGTTTTGGTCAAATGCTAGTCTAAATGTTATTGTGAAGGTATTTTGTAGATGAGATTAACACCTACAATCAGTTGGTCATAGGGAAAGGAGAGAACCTTCAATGATAACATTAGGTCTCATCCAATCAGATGAAGGCTCTAAGAATAAAAACTGAGATTACCTGGCAAAGAAGGAATTCTGCCTCAAAACTCCAAGATAGCCTTCTGGCCTTCCTGAAAGATTTTAGATTCAAGATGGCAATATCAACTCTTGCCTGAAGTTCCAACTTCTTCTAGCCTACCCTATGGATTTTGGACTTGCCAATCCCCATAATTACTTGATCCAATTTCTTAAATATCTTTATTTTTATTATTAATATATATGATATATAATATTATATATATACGTATATATCATATATATATACACATATATAGAGATAAAGATACATATAGACACATCTATGTCTATATGCACACATATGCACACATAGGCACATCTCCTATTGTCCTACTGGTTCATTGGGACTCAGGAAGAATTTATTTGTCCAAATTATCAAATTATCTGTCTAAAATATCTTCTTATAACTCAGAGGGGTGCTTATAAGTATAAAAATATTTTATTATGATGTCGATTCAAAACTGCGGTGTGTGTTCATTACATGCACTAAACATCTCAGTGACAATACTACATTCTCATCAATTAACTAGTCTAATATTGCTTTTGTCAAAATTGTTTTGGCATATCATTTTAAAAGGATAGGCCAGCCCTAGATGAGGAATTTCATTTAATGAAATTCATACTTATTGAAGACATACCGTATTATAACCAGTATAAAAGGCTGTAACATGAGGATCACTGCCATTAAGAGGCTCTTGTTTCTTTCCAGGAGAGAATTTGAAGGCCTACCAAGAAAAGAAAAGAAAACAAATAAATACAAGAAATTCCTGGATCTGAGAAAATGAAGTCATTTATTTTTCTTCAATTTGAAGGCAATGTAATCTGCAATCATTTTTTTAAATTTTTTAATATGAAATTTATTGTCAAATTGGTTTCCATACAACACCCAGTGCTCATCCCAACAGGTGCCCTCCTCAATGCCCATCACCCACTTTTCCCTCCCCGCACCCCCATCAACCCTCAGTTTATTCTAGTATTTAAGAGTCTCTTATGGTTTGGCTCCCTCCCTCTCTTTTTTTTTTCCTTCCCCTCCCCCATGGTCTTCTGTTAAGTTTCTCGGGATCCACATAAGAGTGAAAACATATGGTATCTGTCTTTCTCTGTATGACTTATTTCACTTAGCATAACACTCTCCAGTTCCATCCACGTTGCTACAAAGGACCATATTTCATCCTTTCTCATTGCCAAGTAGTATTCCATTGTGTACATAAACCACAATTTCTTTATCCATTCATCAGTTGATGGACATTTAGGCTCCTTCCATAGTTTGGCTATTGTTAAAAGACACATGCAAAGATGCTCAATGTCACTCCTCATCAGGGAAATAAAATCAAAACCACACTGAGATACCACCTCATGCCAGTCAGAGGCTAAAATGAACAAATCAGGAGACTAGATGCTGGAGAGGATGTGGAGAAACGGGAACCCTCTTGCCCTGTTGGTGGGAATGCAAACTGGTGCAGCCGCTCTGGAAAACAGTGTGGAGGTTCCTCAAAAAATTAAAAATAGATCTACCCTATGACCCAGCAATAGCACTGCTAGGAATTTACCCAAGAGATACAGGAGTGCTGATGCATAGGGGCACTTGTATCCCAATGTTTATTGCAATAATTTCTGTATCGTGTTCTCAATTTAACAAAGTACGTTCTCTATGACAAAATGGACAATTATTTAACAGCTCCTTGAGACAAGGGTAAAATTTCTAGACCTATTTCCAGAGATAGAGAAGACCTTGCTGTAAGAGAATTTATATGGCATAAGTCAGTTTGGGTCTTCAGCAGAGGAGATGTTAAAATAAAAATAACACTGCGAGTCAAGCTGGGAGTAACACCAGCTTACAAATATATAAACTAAGCTGTTTTGAAGTGCAAGTCAGAGTTTGGGTAAGGTCTTAGGATATCAACAGAGACAACATTTATTAGAGTAAATTAGATGTAACAAATTAGATATAATAAGTAAATTGGAATAAATTAGAGTAATTTAGATAAACCTTCTAGTGACTCATGAATTCTGGCATACAAAACATGTAACTAGTTTTCTCTATAAGAGTCTATTTTTTTTGCCCTAGTCATTTATAGTGGCAGGAAAAGACTTCCAGGACATTACCTTGAAAATGTAACTGCTAGGGGCGCCTGGGTGGCTCAGTCGGTTGAGCGTCCGACTTCAGCTCAGGTCACGATCTCGCGGTCCGTGAGTTCGAGCCCCACGTCGGGCTCTGGGCTGATGGCTCAGAGCCTGGAGCCTGTTTCAGATTCTGTGTCTCCCTCTCTCTCTGCCCCTCCCCTGTTCATGCGCTGTCTCTCTCTGTCTCAAAAATAAATAAACATTAAAAAAAAAATTAAAAAAAAAAAAGAAAAAGAAAATGTAACTGCTAGAGATAAGGAGTACAGAGTAAAGACATACTGATGGGCCCTGCCATTTAACACATGGAAGGAAACTCCTTCCCTTACGTGCCCTTCCTGTCCCATCCTGTCTCATCCTGTCTTTTCTTGCCTTCTATTCTTTTTCCAGCTTTACTGAAATATATTTGATAACCAAAAATTATATATATTTAAAGTATACAACATGACATTTTGACTTATGTATACATTGTGAAATAATTATGATAATAAAGCTAATTAATAAATCCATCACCTCACATAGTTACCATTGTGTGTGTGTGTGTGTGAGAGACAGAGAGAGAGAGAGAGAGAGAGCACGCGCTTAAGATATACTCTTTTAGCAAAATTCAAGTACATAATACAGTATTATCAACTATAGTTACCATGCTGTATATTAGATCTCTAGAACTTCTTCATTCTGCGAACTGAACGTTTGCACCCTTTGGCCAACACCTTGTCATTTTCCCACCACCCAGCCCCTGGCAACCACCAGTCTACTCTCTGGTTCTATAAGTTTGACTTTTTCAGATTCTCATATAAATTAGATCACACAGTATTCATCTTTCTCTGTCTGGCTGATATCATTTAACATAATGTCCTTCAGTCTCATCCATGTTGTCACAAATGATAGGATCGCCTTTTTAAAGGCTGAATAATATTCAAATATATAATTAATATATACCTAATATTATTTATCCCTTAACCTCTCAGTGGATGCTTGATTCCTTTTATATCTTGGCTATTGTGAATAACGTTGCAATGAATGTGAGAGTGCAGGTATCTCTTTAAACTCTAGATTTCATTTCCTTCAGAAAGATCCCTGTATGTGAAATTTGCTGGATTGTAAGATAGTTATTTTTTAATTTTTTGAGAAATCTCTATACTGTTTTCCATAGTGGCTGACAACTTTACGTTCCCACAAACAGTGCACAAGTCTTCCCTTTTCTCCACGTTTTTGCTAACATTGTTATCTTTTTTTGTTTTGTTTTGCTTGGATAACATCCATCCCAACAGAAGGGAGGTGGTATCTCATTGTGGTTTTTATTTGGGTTTTGCTGAAGATTAGTGATGTTGAGCACATTTTCATATACTTGGAAACTTATATGTCTTCTTTGGAAAATGTCTATTCAATTCCTTTGCTCACTTTTTAATCAGGTTATTACTTTTTTGCTGGTGGGATGTCGGAAATCCTTATATACGCTAGCATACAGCAGCTTTCCCCCTGCTTTCATCTAGGAGGTTTATAGTTTCAGGTCTTACATTTCAGTTGTTTAATTCAGTTTAATTCATTTTGAGTTGATTTCTGGATATGGTGTAAAATTAGGGTTCAATTTAATTCTTTTGTATGTGGATATACACTTTTCCTGAAACCATTTATTAAAAAGGCTATAATTTATCCCTTGTATATCCTTGGCACCCTTGTTGAAGATCAGTTGACTGTATATGCATGGGCTTATTTTGGGGCTCTGTATTGTGTTCCATTGGTCTATACCATACTGCTTTGATTCTTGCAGCTTTGTAACATATTTTGAAATCAGGAGGTATGATGCCTCCAGCTTTGTTATTCTTACTCAAAATTGCTTTGACTATTCTAATTCTTTTCTGGTTCTATATGAATTTTGCTATTGTTTTTTCTATTTTTGTAAAAATACCACCAGTATTTTTAAAGACATTGCATTGAACCTGTAGATTGCTTTGGATAGTGTGAAAGTGTTAACATTACTTCTTCCAATCCATAATCACAGGATGTCTTTATACCCCATGAATTTTTATCTTCATTTTCACTCAAGCACTGTGCTAATTTAAAGACACTGTGTGATCTTAATCTTATGAACAGATATAATTGTAGCTTTTTCAGTAGTAAGGCATTGAAGGGAGCACTAAATTACTTCAAAAACATCTCCCCACTCTTCTACTTCACCCACCATTGTACCTAGATACTCATGACATATAATATGGTCATATAATTGGGCTTCCTGATTTTGTTCTTTACCTCCTAGAGCCCTCTGTTTCTAAACAGCAACCATCTTCAAATAATCATATTAGAATCACACACTTGGAAAAATATATTTATGATTAGAAAACTTTATTTACAAAAAAAAAAAAAAAAGAAAACTTTATTTACTAGAACCAAATTTATCTATTATCTGTAGACTCACTAAGTGCTACTTTTGTTTTTTATGTTTTGTTTTTTTTTGAGAGAGAGAGACAGAGAACGAGTGGTGGAGGGGCAGAGGGAGAGAGAGACACAGAATCCAAAACAGGCTCCAGGCTCTGAGCTGTCAGCACAGAGCCCAATATGGGGCTTGAATCCACGAACCATGAGATCATGACCTGAGCTGAAGTTGGATACTTAACCAACTGAGCCACCCAGGTGTCCCATAAATACCACTTTTAAATAATCCAGTAGTAAAGGTTACCATATTTACTAAAATTATACTAAACCAATTACATATTGGAACATTTTTTAATAGGGAATGATAGTGGAATAGAATTATCTACTATTTAATTTTGTTATAAAGATGGTACAAAGCATAGACATTTCAGTAGTCTTTTTTTTGTTTTGTTTTGTTATGTACACCCCTTTAAGTAATCAATGTAATTTCTGCAGTGTGTTGTATAAACCAACATATGTTAGGGATACCCTACATAGGATTTAAATCCTCTAAGACTAATTTTGAAATGAGTCTAAGTTAATTTTTCTTTTGGTTATATCTATAATCATTCTTCAAAAATGTTTGTTTTAAACGTATTCTACCATATTATAGACATTTCCTCTGAAAGTTTAACACAGCCTTACTATTCAATGAACACATCTAAGTTTACTTGTCCTACTCAGCCATATAGTATATTTAAGTATTATGACTATATTTATAAAGAAATTTGATGTTTATATTTTAAAGTTTTGAGCAAATTTCTAGTGAAAAAATATCTTCCAAATTACTCAGACTCCTGCTAAGGAAGGATATGCACAGTAGCAATTAGGACAGTTAATCAGTTGGATTTGTCATCTAAAGGGGAAAAATCATTAGCAAGACGCTGGGTGGCCAGTGACAGTTTAAATACTTATAAATCACAAAATTGTCAGCTCCTTCATTTAAAAGGGAGAGGCCTTTTTCAATTTAACTTTCTTATTTATGTCACTTTGCCAAAAACCTTAAACATGGAATCCTGTCATGCAGAAAACTTGAGAACTTTGGTAAAAGTTAACAAGCAAATTATCCTAGAAAAAGTCACAAAACTCGTGTCTGCACATTACATCAGAACCTCATCAGACCTTAATAATCATTATGTAAATTCCCACCTACTAGAGGCCAGCTATTAAACACTTACTGTGAATTTATAATTGACTAGGTCTATTTTTCAGAATTGAATGAGAAATAGATCCTGTCATCAAGTGGTTGACATACCAGTGTCCAAAAATATCCCTTGAAACATAACAATGTTCAAAATGCCACAAAATTAATGTATCTATTCTCTCAGATGGCTCAAATGGACAAAACCATGGCTGTGCTAAAAAATTAAAAAAAAAAAAAGCCAATTATGTCTGTTGTTTGAGAATCAACACTAGTCTCAAAACCACCTTTAAGTTGACCTTAACTAGGAAAGTATCTGGAAGATCTCTAGTGAAAATATTATGTATACTGTTTTTAACATTAATTTTATATCCATTGGAAGCCTAGGCTCATCAGTAACTGTCTTTGAATTTTTTTTTCATTCAGTTTTCAAAGTTCTCTTCTGCATATTTATCAGGTTAATCACATAGTTGAGCCAACTCAGGACACTCTATTGTGTCCTAAGGGTTCCTAAACTTTCTAAGGTAGATGTAAACTCCATGTGCAAAACTTATTCTTTTCTTCACAATTTTCTTTATAATAAAACAGAATGCAAAAGTCACTGGGGTCCATAAGATCCAAATTAGCATGTAGATTTTATTCTAATAATCATTGTGGCCTTGTCATCATTGAATTAACTATGATTAATTCCTCAATTTCTGAACTGTGTTAATACACACACGCAGGACCAATTTGATTTGCACAATTTACTTAAATGGTGCTTAAAAATAAATAGTCAGCAATGAGTATAAAATTGCCACCATTGCAACTCTTCAAAGGAGCCTTTAAAATTAATTACTCAAGTGATGTCACTTGAGTAATTATTTATCAAATACTTGCAGAGAGCTTACTATGCTTTTGACAAAAGAGCTAAGAGTCAGCAAAGCTTTGATCAAATAGGTAATACTTAGTTAATAATCTCTTAACTATATTAATGGTACTTCATAGACTCTTAGAATTGGGATATAGCTTAGGTAGTCATTAAATTTATCCAAATTACATGTGTAGTGGAAGGAGTGGAATTTCTTATTGAGAATATAACTCTTTTGCCTTAGTATTTAGATGCGTATGAAAATCAATGAGATAAAGGAACAAGAGTCCTGAGAAAGAGTTCAGAGAGAAAGCAGAGACAATGTCAAGACACATATTTATGGTCCAAGTAACCTGGACCAGAAGAAGAAAGAGAAAAGAATGGAGTTGTGTTTGTGTCTTAACCAAGATCGTATGTGAGAATTTTAGAGATAGGTGGAAGTTAGAAGGTCCAAATAAAGACTTTTTTTTTTCTCTAAAATCTTTGTAAAACTTTAAAAGCCCTATGTTGAAAGTACAAGGCACCCTTGCTTTGTTGCCTTTGTAACACATGCTATAAAAACTGAAGGCGATGAGTATTTAGCATATTACCAGATAACATAAAGGGACAATGCACGGGGGAATAAGACCGTTCTACATTTGAAATGTAGAAAGATCAGGGAGAAAATCAGCAACTTTAGAAACAAAGGAAAAGGCAATGGGAACATTGAGTACATGGATCTTAAGTATACAACTTGACGATTTTTCATAAACTGAATACACTTGGGGCAACCATCACCCAGATTAAGAAAAAGTAATCTTTATTGTCCTTGTTGATACAAGACTCTCCCCACCAAAGATAGCCAATAACCCAACTTCTAAAAACTTAGATCGGTTTTGTGTGTTTTTGTTCTCTATATACATGCTAATCCATCAGATGCAGTCTTGCAGCGAATGCTTGTTTTACTCTGTTTGGGCTGCTGTAAACAAAATACCATAAATTAGGTAGTTTAGAGACAACAGACATTTATTGCTCATGCTTCTGGAGGCTGGAAAGTTCAACCTTATGGTATTGGAAGACTGGTGTCTGATGAGGAAGCTTGCTTCCTAGCTAGCTGTCTTTTCTCTATGACCTCAACTTAGGTCAAGGGGCAAGGGAGTTCCCTCAGAGCTCTTTTATGAGGGCACTCTTTCCTTTCATGAGGGCTCTCATGAGCTAATCACCTCCCAAAGGTTTCACCCGCTAATATTATCACACTGGGCATTAGGTTTTCAACATATGAATTTTGGAGGAAAATAAACATTCAATCTATAGCAATGTTCTTTTGTGTATAATTTATCTCTTCAGCACTTATGACATTTTTCCATAAGAGGCATCTAAGCGTACTGTATTCTCACTGAATTATGCCTGATACAAATTTCAGCACAAGATGGGTTAATTTGAAAATGAATTAACTTTGTTTTTACTTTCAATTGTTAGAAAAAATATAGTTAGCGAACAAAGCCGTGATTCAAAGATGTAAATGTTTAGGATGAAGCTGGAACATGTGTGTCTGTTAAAAGTAAGAGTGGATTTAAAGAAAAACATTTCTTAAATATTACTGCAGGTTGTACATAGCAATGGCAAAAATTATGAGTTATGCTTGATGGATGGCATATGTCAAACAGTGATTATGGCATGAGCCTATTTCATACCATTCCCAGAAAAAAGAAGGAATAGGGTGTTATAATCAATTGGATCAGTTGAGGATATCCTCTCAGAGCAAAATATTTGAGTCATGAGTCATCTGTTAGATTAACCGGTTGTCAATTTCTCTGCTGAATCTCTTGAGGTTACCTAACTCAATGTGATCATTACAAGGAATCCAGCAGTTTTACCATTTATTTTTTTACCTAATTTTTTTTTAGTTATTCTCCATGGATCAGAAAGAGAATTGTAAAGTTCCTTCTTAGAAAAGAAAGGGCATAACCACTGAGTTTGAAAAATCCTGCCAAAGTTGATCACCAAGTGGCAAGAAAAACCCCAAAAAACCCAAAAAAACAAAAACCAAAAACCAAAAAACCACAATTGTTGAATGTATTCTAATGTTTTAGACCAAAGAGCTAAAGATAAAGCTGGTCTGGCTGATTTCATCAGTTTGGATGAACTTAATCATAATTTGTTGTAATATATTGGTTTAGATCCTTGGAAAAATATTAATATTCTGCAAAACTGATGATTAAAGCTCAGATTCATAGTTCTTTTTCATTCAATGAAGTTGAGATGTTGGGACTTCCATGCCACACTACAGCAGAAGGAGTCCAAAGTCTCAGAAATATGAGAATGTTCAAGTTCAGCTACTATGTGCAACCTATTAGCCATATGCTAATCATAGGCTTCAAGAGGGCCCTCTTTGAGGGCATTCTTTTTACTAAGGAATGAAGACACACGTTAGTGAAGGGAGCACTAACATCATAGAAATGCTCTAAGTGATATTACCATGGAATTGACCTAGTGATTTCAATAGAATAATTGGATCCTGGAATAGTGGTGTTTAATCTTCAGAGACAGAGTGGGTGCAATTACTATAATGACATGGGGCGGAGTAGTATGAAACGATATGTTTTGATCTACAGGGATCTATTGTCACAGCTAGTTGATTAATAGGCTTCCACCCCTAATGAATAGATAGTGTATGGAATAACTGCTTCATCAATATAGAGAACTTATTTTTCCAGAGATCGGAAAACTGATTCTTAATATAGTAGTTATTCATGACTATTTAGTTCTCAGCTTAGTCCATTCACAGACCTGTTACCCCTTTATTGAGGAGGGGTAAGATCCTTATGAAGAAGAAACTTGAAAATTGACCACGCTGTATACTATACAGTTTCCTTTAAACCTTTCCCAGGAAACCTGCTTTCATTTAATGAGTTGAAGGTATCCTGAAGAAAGGAGAATATGTAGGCATTCGAGAGCTTATTAGATACTGGCTAAAGACTGACACTAAATCCTGGAGGCCCACAACTCCACCACTGTCTTAAGGTTAGATTTGAAGGATAGGAGGCTATGGAAATCTGGTGATAAGTGGAAATATGGTCCAGTCTGTTTCACAGCTCGAATTAAAAATTGGGGTTATTCCCCAGTTCCTGAATGCATACTTGTAATAAATGAACTTAGCAATTGGTTGAATCCACAGAGTGGTTTCCTGACATATAGAATCCAAGACTATTCATAGGAAGCAGCACATGGGAATCTGTATAACTGGCATCCTCAAATAATAATCCAAGAGGACAATTTAATCCCATGCAGAAATTAGAGCCACCATCAGAGGCTTGAGAGATAAAGATGAGTGGTTTATATCATATTCTTGATTAACTCACCTATTTGGCTTGTGCAAAAACCAGGTGGTTCTTGGAAATGCTGGAGTAAATAAGCTATATTCCCTGGTACCAAATATATACATATATATATATATATATATAATATCATATATTATATATAATAATTATGATATATCATATATTATATATAATAATTATGATACATAATATATTATGTAATATATTATAATATATATTATATAATAATCTATTAGTATAATTAATATGTAATAAATATATATGTCTATGTATCCATATCTCTAAATATACATATATATGTATATGTGTATGTGTGTGTGTATTCTGAATGTATATATTCAGAAGTGTTTCACCTTCATGTGGCAAAAGAGACCTTCAATGTCTTATTTTATGGCTATAAGGTGCTCTCCTACATTCTAATGCTGAGGGTCTTTAAACATATGTCCCACAGAACGTTGCCACGAGTCCATTACATTAATGATATTTTGTTCATTTGATCTGCTGATGGAAATGGAATAGGGACCCCGGATGATTCAATAAGATATAAGTGTGCTAGAGGGTAGAAGAAAAACCCTATGAGATAAAGCTGTCCTATAAAGAAGTTGCTATCATCAGTGATCTCATATATGTGGGTATATATTCTCTAAAGTTAGAAACATTAGCTGTAGTTTTCAACAACTACCATGAAGAAAGAGGCAATATGTTTTGTGTAACTATTTCGATTTTGAAGACAACACATACCCAATCTGGGTGTGCTGATCTAACCCATATACTGGAGAACTTAGGAGGCCCTCAGTTTTTTGTGGGATACAGGAGAAGAGAGGACTTAACATAAGGTCATGTGTGGTGTAAGCTGCCTTAAGGTCTGGGTCTTATGGTTGAACAGCAAGTGCCTTTTGAAGTATCTGTGGCAGATGGGGGTCAGTATGGAACCTCTATAGGGAAATTGCAATGCAGATCCTTGAGAGTTTGAACAAGCTATGATAATCTCTTCTGCCTACAACTATTCTCTATTCAAAAAGACACTCCTGGCTTGCTACTGGGCCCCTCACCATGGTACACCAAGTCACTTGGCAACCACAGCTTGCCAAATAATCCAGTAATTTTTCAATCCATCAAATCATAATGCTATTGTATGCAGCAGCATTCCATTGTTAATGGGAATTCTGTGTACAAGATCAGGACTCAGCAGGTGCAGAAGACACAGGTAAATAGCATAGCATGTGGTCCATTTACTCTATTTCCTTCCACTGCTTTACTGTCACTTCTCCAACCTCCTACCTATGGAATCATGATCTGTTTTCAAATACACAAGAGGACACAATCAACCAATTAACAGATGAGGAATTCACGGAGGCCTGGTTAGCCAGTGGGTCTGTATGGTGTGCAGCAATCACACATAGGAAGTAGAAGGCTGCATTTTAGCTTCATGCAGGGATAATCCTGTCAGACAGAAATCTTTCCAGCTGGCAGTGATTTGAGCCATAAATTTGTTCCCCTTTTTGGAAAGATCCAATTCCACACTAATTTCTGAGCAATGTTTAGTGGACTGGCTGGCTGGTCAAGAACTTAGAAAGAACAAGTTGGTAGACTGCTGGCAGGGAAATTGGGGTGGTGGGAATTATGTGGATTGACCTATCAAAATAGGAACAAAGTGCAGATAGTTGCATCATATGCAAACTCCCTAAAGAGCATCTGTTACAGATGAGGATCACAATGATCAGGTACACCAGAAGACCTATCTGTGGTCTTGTCCTTTGTGTACTTGTGTATCTATTTTCAGATGCCTGCCGTTTGCTCAGTCAACCCATATACCAAGTGGCTATGTTGGCAAGGATGGGGACTAGGCATAAACTGAAAAACATGGACTTTTCCTCATCAGAGCTAATCAATTTTGTGCCCATAGGACCAATAAAAAAAGGATAATGCTGAGCCAATGTGGCACCATTTTCCAGTGGACTAACCAGCCAGTCAATTGAAGACAGGTTACACAAAATGTTGTCTTTTGTGAAAGGAATAGCTTGTTCTCACATAAATAGAGAATTATTCTAGATACAGACTGACCATTGCTTCCTACAGTACTTCTTCCAGTGCTACAGTTCATACACTTATAGAATGCCTATTCCTTGCCACTTAGTCAATACAACATTGATTCTAATTAAGAAATACATTTTAACACTTACAAAGGGTGCCAGAGATCATGCTACAGTGGAGAGAAAAGGGCCCTCTCACTATAATACCTAATAATCCATTCACAATATTTTTCTTCCTATCCACACAAATCTGCATTCAGTTGAATTGGCAATCTTAGTATCCATAGAGAGATGTCTAAGCCAAGGATCAGAACCATGATTCCATTAAACTGGAAGATAAGACTGCCACTTGGCCATTTTGAACTCTTCTTCTACAGAAGTGATAAGCAAATGAGAGGATTAATATTTAAGCTGTAGTAATTTGTCATATCAAGGGAAAACTGGATTATTTTTAAAAAAGCAGAGAAGGAGGACTATGCTTGGACCTGGGGGCTTCCTAAGAAACTTCTTTGTATTGCCATGTCTAATGATAACGTCCATGAGAAACCAGGGCAACTAAATAAGGTCAGGACCAATATGGACATGTGTTCTGTAGAAGTAAATTTTGGCATTGGCCAACCAAGTACAGAACCCAAACCAACCAAGATAGTGGGTAAAGGGAATCAGGAATTCAACAGACGAGGAAGGGAATTGACTACTGACCCTGATCTTATAACTAGCTAAAAAGATAGGGACTACAGCAGTTATCTCTTATGTCAAATGATTCATTTTTTTCTCATTTTTGAAAACTTTATAGGGCTAATGCTATAATTTAGGATCCATGGAGGATTTGATCAAGTGGACATCAGCCTCTGGTGTTATGGTGATAGACGGTGTTATGTGATTTTCGATTGGTCAAAAATGGATGCTAAGTTGCAAAATGTGTGAAGTATTGGCTAATCTCCATCTGTCACTTCCCCCTTCCCCACAGACCTATTTTCTGCTGTTCTTTTGTCTAATTCTGTGTTTTAAGGCATAGAATCGTGTGGACTGCATTACCCGGGTTTTCTTGCCTGCTGGCTTCATGTTGGATTCAACCAATTGAGGTCAGCAGCAAAAGATTGTAGAAAATGGAACTAAGTGTACTTCTCCACATCCTTCCTCAGTTCTGGTAGTGGGTGCCACAGAAGTCACAGTCCTGGTAGTGACTGCCTTTATAACTATAGGCTCTGTTGAGCATCCCCTCTTCCACTATCCAGCTGACTCTCAGAAGCCTAGTGGTGGTGATAGCTTCATGCTGTTGCCAGTTTCTGGGTTCAGTAACATCTCTGCTTGGTTACTTTAAACTTTCCCACTCCTTTTATTAAATTCTCTTAGTGATCCTGAGTGTGCCTTTTATTTTCTGCTGAGATAATCCCTGTCTATAGAGTGACTTTAACAATCGTCAAACATGTTTCCTCAGATATGTGTATTAAAATTGTTTTTAGAGACTCACTTTGTAAAAGAGATCAAGAAGTAATGGCTAGAAGAGTGAGGGTGGTGGTCTTGATGTGTGCTTCTGGGAAAGCATTCATTTGCCTGCCAATTTGCAATCTCCTTGGCAAGCTCTTGAATCACATCCAAGGGGAATGAGTGAAATTTTCTCAATTATATGTTGGTTTGAGGTTGTACATGGATAGATTTTACAGCGATACTGGACTGTTTTACTAACTACTGCTTTGATCTACGTGAGACTGGTTAACTTAAGTCCTGTGCTACTACGGAGGTTACCTGGGTTACCATCCCCATTTCCCCCACTTCATTGCCCTCATCATTCCATGGGGGAAATTGATAGATCCTAAGGTACCAACTTGTTGTAAGGATTACATGTGATGAGGCACGCAAAACATTCAAGACAGTGTTTTGCTCTTAATAAGTGATCATTAAATAGGAGCTACTGTTACTCCACTCGTTCACCTGCACTCCATAGACAAGAGTACAGTTTTATTGACTTTATTCTCCACTCAGCCTTATCCTCAAAAATCTAGGAAAAGGCTGTACATGAATTTAAGAGGTAATAGCAACAATGAGTTCCCCAACATGACTTTTCAGGTACTCTCTTATATTGTGTTCTTCTATTAACTAGCATTTTAAAAGTCCCTAATTATGGGTCTTATGCCATTGGAGAGCATGAATGGCAACATAACCATCTAACTTTCACAAAGCTTAGTTTATGATTATGCTACATTTCCTTTTAATTTCCTCCAATGTTTTCTCATTAGAATCCCTCGTATGATTAAGCTTAATTTTCCTTCTCGTTTACCTCCCGAGATCGCATCATCATTCAAATTAAACCTTACAGCAACATATTTAATTGAAATGTCAGTACCTAACAGCACCAAATATTTCTGTAAAAGAGAAACTATTTCAAACATCTTATTTAACCCACATTCATGCTATGTCTTTTTATCTCTTTCAAAGTGAAAACTTAGGAGGGAAATCCATTACCTCAAAATGAAAAATGAATTATAATTTGGCATTACGTATCACTGAATTTGAATTACAGGACCTATTCACATACTACAGAGCTCTGAAATGAGAAAGATGTTTGAAACAACAAGGGACCTATGTCAAATAACCGCAGGAAAGTTGATTGCTCTGAATGACTTCAATAAAGCACGTTAATTAAAACCTGCACTCAAGCCTCCTCAGCAGTTTGGCAGTTGACAAAAGCACTCCAAAACAGTTTGAGCAGATTATGTGTTTCATGTTAGGGAGCAATTGAAAAGTCAGTAATGCCTCAATCATTTAAGGCAGAAAAGGCACAATCTAAATGGGCCTGCAGAAAGGTAGATAAAATAAAGTATAGGCATTGTGATGTTCTTTTCTCTACAGCCTGATAAAGTCTAGCCTATACTGATATAGTTATAAAGCAGGCCATATCAAAGGGAGATTTATTCTAGATTTCACTTCCATCACTTAGGACAGAAGAGTATGGAACGAAAGAACTTGCACAGAAGTTATTACTAAGTTAAAACAAAACACCCTATTTGCCTAGCATTGTTGGGGAGTGCAGTTAGCGACTCCTTAACTGAAGGTTAACTCAATAGTGGAATAAACAGAATGAAGAGACTTATAAATAATTGGCTTATTTTCACATTTTGCATATTCTACACGTTGCTGCAGACACTTAAAGTAACTTCAATTTACTATGTAAAAATATAGGTGTCAAATTCTTTTAGGATTGCACAGTTGACTGAGATATTACAGCACTGTTTGGATGTCCTACTGTATTTTATAATGATTTGGGATTACTTGAGCCTAACATACATAATATTTTCCAGTTTCCTGAATTCTTAATTAGTAATGGGAAAAGTCAGTGGGCCATCAAGTTAAAACTCAGTAGAGAAAATTTGTTGAAATTGAAACTTTCCATAAAAAATAGATTTCGTAGAGGTCAACTTAACAATCTGCTATTAGTATTTTGATATGAATTACTAGACATACAACAGAATAAGATAATAAATGCCTTTTCTTACTTTATTGGAGTTTGAGCAGAGAGTATTAAAATAGCTGCCAGATCACCTATTTAAGACATATATAGTGAGCAATCAATTATGGGACCCTCATGCTTACTACTCATCTCCAGAGTATGTCATAGAAATAATTTTTTAGAAGGCTAAGGAAGTTAATATTGAGGATCCTGTTGCAAGGTATTGTCAGGATGCTATTCATTAATCCCCAGTAATGTCTCTATTTCCCAAAGTAGCAACCTCAGTAATGCACACATATATTTGATTTTATTTTCTCTGTGTTATATTCCCTAAACTCCCTCTCCTGTTTCCCGGAATAAACTACAATTGACTATGCCCATAAGAAGACATAGTATTTCTTGCTATTTGTTTTACCTTAAGTGTTTTTTTTTTTTTTTAATGTTATCACCTCACACCTGTCAGAATGGCTAAAATCAAAACTCAAGACGACAAGTGCTGTTGAGGAAGTGGAGAAAAAAGAACTCTCATGTATTGTTGATGAAAACATAAATTGGTATAGCCACTGTGGAAGACAGTATGGAGGTTCCTCAAAAAATTAAAAAATAGAACTACTTTATGATCCAGTAATCATACTACTGGATATTTACCCTAAGAATATAAAAACATTAATTTGAAGGGATATATGCATCCCTATGTTTATTGCAACATTACGTACAATAGAGAAACAATAGAAACAGACCAAGTGTCCATTGATAGATGAATGGCTAAAGAAGATGTGATATATATATTTTGTATCCATATATATTTGGCCATGAAAAAGACTGAAATTTTCTGATTTGCAACAATATGAATGGATCTACAGAGTATAATTCTAAGCAAAATAAGCCAGTCAGAGAAAGACAAATACTGTATTATTTCACTCTTGAGTGGAATTTAAGAAACAAAACAAAGGAACAAAGAAAAGAGACAAACCAAAAAACAGATTCTTAACTATATAAGAGGACAGATGCTTACCAGAGGAGAGGTGGGTGGGAGATGGGTGAAATAAGTGAAGGGGATTAAGAGTACACTGGTGATGAGCACTAAGTAATATATTAAATTGTTGAATCATGGGGCGCCTGGGTGGCTCAGTCGGTTAAGAGTCCGACTTCAGCTCAGGTCACGATCTCGCGGTCCATGAGTTCGACCCCGCGTCAGGCTCTAGGCTGATGGCTCAGAGCCTGAAGCCTGCTTCCCATTCTGTGTCCCCCTCTCTCTCTGCCTCTCCCTGTTCATGCTCTGTCTCTCTCTGTCTCAAAAATAAATAGATGTAAAAAAAATTAAAAAAAAATAAACAAAAAATAAATTGTTGAATCATTATAGTGTATCCCTGAAACTAACACCGTATCCTTACTATAATGGAATTAAATACAATTTTTAAAAATTTACAAATGCTATCGTCATTGTAGAAGTGCTACAAATTTCTCAGATTTATTCCTAACTATTTACATTTGAGGCTTATATTATTATTTTTGCTCAGTTGCAATAAAGTTTAATTATGAAACATTTCAAACAAGCACAAAAGAAGACTGAAAAACGTAACTAACCTCTGTCTGCCACTCATTTGTCAAAATCATATGGCTGTTTTCCTTTCTCTGAATTGTTTTAAAGAAAATTCCAGATATTGTGCCATCTCTAAAAATATGCACATTTTTATATAACCAAAATGCTATTATCACATCAAAAAATTAGCAACACCTAAAATAACTGATATCATTTATTCCCTAAATATTCAGATTTCCTCAGTAATTTAAAAAATGTTATTATCTGTTGTGTGAATCAAGATCCAAACAAGATCAATCCTTTGGATGAGAGAATTATGTCACTTTATCTTCCTTTACTCTGAATAGTGCTCACAACTTAATTTTTCTAATTCATATTTTTTTATTTGTTGAAGAAACCAGGCCAACTGTCCTATAGGATGGTCCACAGTTTGGATGTATTCACCTCCTAGTGCTATTTTTTGTATTCCTCTTTTCTCTGTCTTATAATCTTCAAATTATTTCTAAAGGTTTGATTAGATTCAATTCAAAATTTTTTGCAAGAATACTCAATAGGAAGGAGGTCCTGTGTACTTCATACATGTAACAGACATACATACATATTAAGGTACTCAATATCTGGTGGTAGCATTCTTAGTGATGTTGACACAGATCAGTAGTTGCAGGTGGTGAAATCCTAGCCCTTCATCATAAAATTCCCATTAATGTCTTCTGATGGTTTCATCCACTGATAAAAATTTGCCTAAATCAATTATTTCTAGTGGTGTGCTGGAGCCAACATCCATTATCTCATAAGCGCCAATTATGCACATTTCTTTGCAACTCCCTGTTCAAAGACTTCATGTTGATGGCTTGAAATTGACCGTGATGTGAGTATTTACACAAAAATCAGCAAATCCTACAAATCAGAGCTTTTCTTTTTAGAGAGTCACTTGTTCAACACATCCTTAATCATTTCATAGATTAAAAATCGTGGCTTTATAATTCTGCCATTAACTCTACATTCACAAACTAAAATTCTTTTGTAAAGAATGTTTTGTCAACTATGACTTTTTGGTAACCCCGAAAAATAATGCTGTGTTATTGGTCTGTCAGTGTAGAGATACTCATTGCCTTTTGGGGCTAAGCCTGGTTAAGAAAAAAGCCTTTGTTCCTCTGCCTGTACAGGCTTCTATTTTGAATCTCTCTCTTTCTCTCTCCAACTCTCAGGATTAATGTAACACATTCAGTTATTATAATAACTGATATGCATAGATTTACTCATGCCATATTAGAATTAAACCATGCTTTCGCATTGATTTCTGCACTCTTCTTGCCTTTGGTTGAATTGAGTTTGTTTCATTTTTTTCTCTTGTTCCTCTTGAAATTCAACCTGTTTCAGTTGTTTTAGTGGTGACCTTCATATTTTTAACACCTAAACGTAAAATTATATTTTATCTATCTTCTTTGAATGCTTATACTCAAAATATTTCACAATGGTATACCTGGGCATAGAAAAGTCAGAAATGACAGATACCAGGCATAAATAACCAGGAGAACCTGTCTGGTCTATATGAAATAAACATAAACCTACTTTTCTTCACCAGGTAAACACCTTAGCATGCTTTCACTTTGTTCATTTCTGTCACATCATCTTATTACAGGAACATCTGTGATTTTATGCAATGGTTGATATTTTAAATTATTATTTAACAAGGTAATGGACTATAAATTTTTTAAGCCAGTGTTCTGTTCCTCTTGTATCATCCTGACTCTATTTTTGTTCTCTTTATTCAAGATTGTTTAGGCACTTTTATTGTATTACAATTTTGAAATTGGCTTGATCACCACAAAATAAATTAGAATTTGATTAGGATTGAAATAAATTTAAAATAAATTTTGGGAGCACTCTCAACGCTTCAGTATTTTCTTCAATCCATGAATTGTAACACTTCCTCCTCTTCCTCTTAGAAAAAAAAAGATTTAGATATTTAATAATTTATCTCCATAATGTTTTATAGTTTTCCGTGTAGCAGTCTTGCACATCATTAAATTAATTCCAAAGTATTTTATGGTTGTGTTGCTGTTATAAATGGAATTTAAAATGCTTATTTTTAAATTTTGCTTACATATATATGTATATGTATCTATATACATATATATATCTGCATACACACGTTATAGATCACTGCTAAATGTTCTTATTCATTCTAATATAATCTTTAGCTTTTAGATTTTCTACATGCATAATATTGTCTTCAATTAAGGACAGCTTTACTTCTCCATTTCAATCTTTAACATTTTATCCTTACCTATGGTAGTGCAGTGTTTATAATAGTGCTTATAGCAGACATTATTTTTTGTTCTATATCTCAGGGAAAAAAAAATTTCTGTTAGGTATAATATTTTCTATAGATTTAGCATAGAAGGTTTTTTTTTTAAATCAGGATGAAGAAGTTTTCTTCGATTTCTAGTTTTTTGAGATTTTTTTTTATGAGTGATGGGTAAATTTTATCTCTTACCTTTCTCTACCTCTATTTGATATGATAATAAGATTTCTTCCTTTATCCTGTTATTATGAGGAATTACATTGATTGATTTTCTAAAATAATTTTTTTTACATTTATTTTTTAGAGACAGAGTGAGACACAGCACAAGCAGGGGAGAGGCAGAGAGATAAGGAGACACAGAATCTGAAGCAGGCTCCAGACTAGGAGCAAGTGTTCCTCGCAGAGTTTGATACAGGGCCCAAACCCACGAACTGTGAGATCACGACATGAGACGAAGTTGGTCACTCAACCAACTGAGCCACCCAGGTGCCCCTACATTGATTGATTTTCTAAGTGAAATACTATCCTTACATACCAGGAAACAATATCCTTGGTCATAAATATGTATTTTTTATATATGGTAGATCCAGTTAATATATTTAGAAGTTTGGTGCTTATGAAAGAAATAACCTTGTAATTTTCCTTTTTATAATATTATTTATCACTTAGATTATTCTAGCCTCATAAAAAAGTACTTGTTCAATATACCCACTTAATCTCCAATTGTGAATTTGTCTACTTGTAGGTCCACCATTTTGTACTTTTTACATATTGAAGCTATTATGTATTTAACCATGTTCAAATTACAATAATTGTATCTTCCCAATAGAATGAACATCCTATCATTATAAAATATATTTTTTTAAAGTCTGTTTATTTATTATTATGGTAGGTATATAAGCTCTATTCTGGGTATATATTGTATATTTTTTATCATTTTACTTCCAACTTGCTATGGACTGAATAATACGCCACTACCCCCAATTTATATATTGAAGCCCTACTTGACAATGTGATGGTATTAGAAGCTGGGGTCTTTGGAAGATAATTAGGTTTAGATGAGGTCATGAAGGTTGATGCCCTAATAAGAAGAGGAACCAGAGAGCTTACACTCTCTGCCATGGGAGGATCTAGTTATTTGCAAGCCCGGAAGAGAATCCTCACTGGAATCCAACCATGTGGTGCCCAAATCTCAGGTTTTTAGTCTCTAGGACTATGAGAAAATAATATTCTGTTGTTTAGACCACCCAGTCAATGGTATTCTATTATGGCAGCTTAGCTGCTAAGACACAGTCTTTCAGCATACCCAAAAAATATAAGGATTATCTCTTGTAAGTAACTCTTGGTTAAGTATCATTTCTTTATCAACCAAATAATATTTGCTTTTTTTAAAAAAAATATTTTTATTTTTGTTTTAACATTTACTCATTTTTGAGAGGCAAAGAGAGACAGAGTGTGAATCGGGAAGGGACAGAAAGAGAAGACGACACAAAATCTGAAGAAGGCTCCAAGCTCTCAGCACAGAGCCCAACATGGAGTTCAACGCAGGAACCTTGAAATCATAACCTGAGCTGAAGTTGAATGCTTAACCACTGAGCCACACAGGCACAGACTGGACTATGTCTTCCACCACACCAAGGAATAAACTAAAGAAGACTAATACATGGATCTAAGAAATAGACTCTAGTATGAAGAGAAGAAAAGGGAATTTTTTTCTAGATGAAGACAGTTCCCAAGGCAACAGCTGACCTACAGACTTAAAGAACAAGAAAGGAATTGATAGAGATATAGTATACTTCTTTAGGGAGTAAACTTAAGTTTCTGATGAAGAATTCGGGGAACTAGAAATAGGTACACAAAAAATCAAGTGAACACAATGTAATTACTGTCTACAATAAGTGGGAGTGGTAGTAAAAGAAATAAAATGTAATTATAGCACATACCACATCAATTTTGGCTGAATAATAGTCAATGTAAAAAATCATATTATTGACTTAACCAAAATTATATCCAGATAATTTGTAAGAGGAGAATTATGGTTATTTAAGATAGCTAAATCCTCATTTTATCAGAAAATGAATAAATGATACCTAAAACCAAAAATTAAAAAAAAAAAAATCAGAGTAAGCCTGTTATCTAGTTCATGCAAGTAAATGAGTATTGGAGGACAAGAATCAGAATTGGAAGGAATGGGACTTCATGCTACTGTCTTCCGCATATCCTCTGGCCTCTTACACCATACAAATTTGTTATCTAGATTAAGCAATAATTTAAAAAGGAATAAAAATAGATTTTTGCAGAGAAATGTAAGAAGACACTAAGTATGTGAAATGACTATAATGGATTGTTCTTTGCTAAGAAAATTCATTTTTTCCCTTCCTCTCAGAAAGTTCTAGAAGTTACAGTAGTCTCTGAATCACAGGATGCAATACAATCAATATTGGTGTACATGTCGATTTTTGCTTCACAATTTGAATCACAGAGCCCACAAGAGAACAAATAAATTCTCCAATAGAAAAAAAAAAAGAATACCTTTAAAAATTATACAAAGAGATTCTTTAGAGCATTTTTGTTATAAAATGTAAAAATTTGAGCTGTAAAACACCTTCACTAGAACTTATAAATATTTTTAACAATTCTGTCACAGACAATTCAGTTATTCTCAAATTTCTCAAACTTGAAAGTTTTAAACATTCAGAAAGTTTTTATTTTGTATTTTTTTCATTCTTTAGGATTTAGTCCAAATAAAGATGTAATTTATACTTTTGTTATCTGTTTATTCCTTCAAGTTTAAAGTATTAGGTTTTATTTCAAGTCTCATACTTTTTCAAAAGTTTCAAACCTTCATTGAGAAACCTGGGAAAATCAATCTAGTATTCAACCCAGTAGACAATTACCTCAATATTTTGTAGCTACCCTAGAGAAAATATACTAATAAGGCTATTTTTATTAACTAGAATTTGTAAAAAAAATATATATATACATATATATGTGTATATATATGTATATATATTTTTTATACATATATATGTATATATGTATACATATATATGTATATATGTGCATACATATATATATGTATACACACACACACACACACACATATATATCAATTTCAGTCACCTGGTGTATCTCAATAAAAATCCTTTTACAATTTGTAACCTCCAATTAAATGTTTAATTTAGCCAAAACACGTCAGGGATTCTATATATTCTAGCCTTTTATAGAACAAAGAATAAAGCACTGAGACTTTCAGGCAACCATTTAAAAGCCCATTGCCATGTACAATAACTTACCCATGAATTAAAATGTTCTCTTTACTATAAAATCACAAAAAGATATTAAGGTACATGCATACAGACTGGGAAGGAAAAATAAATCTGTCGTTGTCCATAGATGACATGATTGTCTATACTGAAAACCTGAAAGAACTGACCAAAAACCACCTGGAACCAAGAAGCAATATGACAAGGTTGCCAGACAAAAGGCTAATATAAAATAGTCAGTGATTTTCTGATATACTGGCAATGAATCAGTGGAATTGAAATTAAAAACGCAATACAGGGGCGCCTGGGTGGCACAGTCGGTTAAGCGTCCGACTTCAGCCAGGTCACGATCTCGCGGTCTGTGAGTTCGAGCCCCGCGTCGGGCTCTGGGCTGATGGCTCGGAGCCTGGAGCCTGTTTCCGATTCTGTGTCTCCCTCTCTCTCTGCCCCTCCCCCGTTCATGCTCTGTCTCTCTCTGTCCCAAAAATAAATAAAAAAACAAACAAACAAAAAAAAAACAACATTAAAAACGCAATACCATTTATATTAATGACTCCCAAAATAAAATGGTTAGGTAGAAGTCTAACAAAATAGGTATAAGGAAAATCACAAAAGTCTAATGAAAGAAATCAAAGAAGTAAACAAATGGAGAGAGATATTCTATGCTAATGGATAAGAGGACTCAAATTGTCAAGATGTCTATTCTTCCCAACTTGATCTATGTATTCAATACAGTCACAATCAAAATCCCAGTAAGTTATTTTGTGGATAACAATAAAACTCATTCTAAAGTTTATGTAGACATCCAAAAGACCCAGAATAGCCAAAACAATATTAAAGAAGAACAAAGTCAGAGAACAGACGCAAACCAAATTCAAGATTTGCAATAAAGCTGTAATAATACTGCGATAAAGCAGTATTGGTGAAAAAATGAACAATGGATCAATGGAACAGTGAGTTCAGAAATAGATGATCTTGGGTATGGTGATGAATTTTTACATACAACACCAAAGCACAATCCATATAAGAAATAATTGATTAGCGAGACCTCATTGAAATTAAAATTTTCTGCTCTGCAAAAGATAATGTCAAGAGAATTAAGAGACAAGTGACAGACTGGGAAAAAATATTTTCAAGAGACACATTTGATAAAGCACTGGTAAGATATCCAAAGAAGTCTTAAAACTCAACAATACGGAAACAAACAGCCAGATTACAAAACAGATCAGAGACCTTATCCACGCCTCACTTAAGTAGGTATACAGAGGCTAATAAGCAAATAACAAAATGCTCTCCACCATAAGTCATCAGCATAATGCAAAGGAAAACCACAGTGATATACCCCTACACATCTATAGGAATTACCAAAATCAAGAGCACTGATAATACCGAATAACGGTGAAGATATGGAGAAACAGGAACCTTTCATTCTTTGCTGGTGGGAATGCAAAATGGTACAGCCCCTTTGGAAGATAGTTTGGCAATCTCTTACAAAAGTAAATGTATTTTTACCATGTGATCTAGCAACCATGCTCCTTGAGAATTACCCAAAGGAGGGGATAGCTTGTGCCCACACACAAACATGCACCTAAATGGTATATAGTAGCTTTATTCACGATTGCCAAAAATTGGAAGCAATCAAGTAGGTAAAGAGAGGTGCACCCAGACAATGGGGTATTATTGCACACTAAAATGAAATGATCAAGCCATGAAGAGACATAGAAGAATCTTAAATGCATAAAGTGAAAGAAACCAATCAGAAAAGGTTACATACTATGTTTCCCACTATATTACATTCTGGAAAAGGCAAAACTTTGAAGACAGTAAAAAGATCAGTGGTCGTGAGGGGGTTGGAGAAGCAGAGGAGGGATGAATGGTTGAGCACAGGATTTTTAGGAAAGTATAAATACACTGTATGATGCCACTATGATAAATACATATCATTGTATATTTGTCCAGATCCACAGAGTGCACAACATCAAGATAAACTGTAACAGAAACTATGGGCTTTGGGTGATTATGATGAATTAGCATAGGTACGAATAATCAATGTAACAGAGTATCATTCTGGTAGGGGATGTTGATATTAGGAGAGACTACACGTTTGTGGGGGGTCAAAGACATGAGCAGTCTTTTTTTTTTAATGTTTATTTTTGGGGGAGAGAGAGACAGAGCATGAGCAGGGGAGGGGCAGAGAAAGAGGGAGACACAGAATCGGAAGCAGGCTCCAGGCTCTGAGCTGTCAGCACAGAGCCCGATGCGGGGCTCGAACCCACAGACCGCGAGATCATGACCTGAGCCAAAGTCAGATGCTCAACCGACTGAGCCACCCAGGCACCCCGAGACATGAGCAGTCTTACAACAATGCATGCAAAGTTTATTTGACTCCAAATGTCATTCATAAACAATATTTAAATATGCATACATTTAAAACCGTCTTCATTTTAAAAAGCGATTTACTTTGCAGGGAATATATGCATTGGTCTATAGAATCTGTATTTACTTGAAGAACTCAATTGCCTTGCCGGTACTTATTCTTCTGGGAATGTCACTAGCAAATAAAGCAGCCTGGTGCCATTGGCTTTGTTTAGAGATGCCCAGGTGAGGCTGCAAGAGGTCGTGTAATTTTTTTTCAATTTTGAAAGAAAGTGCTCATGAAACAGACTTATGTTCTTCTTTCTGAAGTCACTATTAACTCTCTAGTAAACTACGATATTTAGCGATAATATGTTAGTGAAAATTTTAGAGCTGACATAAGACAACTGTCTGAATCCAAACTCTGCTCAGCAAGATGACAGCAAGATAGTGTAGTAGGTTTTAATTGCATATACATTAGCCACAATATGAAATACTGTAAAACTATCTGGGAGCAATCATAAATATGTATTTTCTAAGAAGTACAAAGCATATGAAATAAGAGTAAGGGCTGTTGAATTTTTGTTGAAGGGAAATCGTAAAGGGGAAAAACCAAATCAATACATTTCGATATATTTATGAATACAAATATATTCAAATGCTGCTAATATAGTTCAGATGATTTAATCTTCAAGTCTCTTGATACTCTCTTTAAAATTGCTAAAGAATCTTATCCTATGCAAAATTAACTATGCTTTACATTTATCACATTTCTGACTCTTACAGACAGAAGAGCTTCGTAAATATGAACACTGAGGCAGGGGTTAAGCCTAAGCACATGAAACTCTAGTGTATTTTTTCCTTAGACATCCTGGTTGCTATTGCCTCTGACATGTACTCACTTTGGAGAAAGGTGCGGATGGTGGTTGAAAAGGGGTTATAATAAGAAGCTAAGAGAAAAGCATGTACCGTGAACACCTAAACCGTAGAGCGAATACAGACCGCCAGCTGCCTTTCACTGGTGAAGGCGTGTGACTGGAGGAAGTAAATGACTTACCTCATATAAAAGAACATAATCAGAAGGTATCTGATGCCATGTTCTGTGCACTTCTCATACATCTGAGGTGGAAAAGAACTCGGGCCTATAATTCTATCAATCTTAACTTTCAACGGCCTAATTTCTACACTTTGCAGGGATAGGAGTTTCAGAGGAAGGAGTATCACTGGAAAGTCTAATTGGAAGGATCAATCGTGACGGCTCTCCCAAAGTGGATATAGAATTTTTCAGGATGGAAAAGCACATGCCTGGAATCAACCCCACTTGACCACGCAGCCTTATGTATGCACATTTGGACGCAATACTCTCTTCAGCTTGGGGTCTCATCCTTCATTTACCGACACTTCGTCAATATTCAGGGGTGATCACTTCACAGAATTTACAAAAGCGGCTTTCATGAGTCCTCTTTAAAAGCTCCACCACACATGTGGCAGTAAAGCCCCAGAAGACAAGAGAGATGCTTACCTTTCACTTCCAGCTGCCACCCAGGGCCTCTCTCTGCTAGGGTCACAATATTCTCTCCATCTCGAGCTTATACATACCTTTCCACACACCCCTTTTGGGGGAAGTGACAGGAAACTGTTGCAAACTATCACCATCAACTACCTTTGTTACCACGGCTAGGCTAGAAAAAGGAAAACTATCAATTGGTCCTTTTGTGGGGAATCTATGAGCACAACTATCTTTATTAGTTGAGAAACAGAAACCTGACAAGAAGCAGTCTTTAGTGACAGTCATAAGAAAGCCTAAAAGAAAAAGTATATAATTTATTGTTTCTCCATAGTTTTTTACTTCCTAGCTTTATTCATAAGGTAATATACCTAATATTTGTATTAGCTTTCAGACTTTTTTTGAATCCTAAGTGTGGCTTCATTATCATCTCTAGTGACAAAAGTGCATCCCTATGGAATGGCATGTCCTACAGTTCCTCTGTAACTTTGCTTGCTTGTTTGTTCCATTTGTTTTCTGTTAACAATTATTTGTTGACTGTATCCTGTGAACCAGGTATTGTGTGAGGCACTGAGAAACCCAAAGAGGGATCAACTTGGTGGGTGGGCCTCAGGGTGCTCAATGAGTGGTTTTAAAACTCCCAGAAAACAACTCTGTGATAGGCTCTTCTTGGTATCCAAGTGGTCTAGCTACTTTTTTTTTTTTTCCCCAGTATGAAACATGAAAACTTTTTGAGGGTTCTCTAAAAATGCCTTATCTTGCCTTCTGAACTTAAAAGTAGGTTCACTTCAGTTGTCAGCCTTAATATTAAAAGAGAGAACTCTGCTTATCAAAACTGAAAAGTCATATTGCTCTTAAATACATAACTGTCCATCATAGTTATCTTGCTTCAATCTGATTAAATTCTATTCTCTGAGGATCAAAGACTGCTAATATTCCATTTTAAAAGTCAGAGATTTTATCCGGCAGCATGACTGAAAATCAAATCCTTTAAGCAACTTCTGTTGAAACATTTCAGAAAGTGTATACTTATTTAGAATAATCTCTGCATACTGGCAAGAAATTTAGGTTCTAATTTTAATGGCTCAATAAAAAGTCATAATATTAAAAACTAATACTTGTGATTTTTTTGGTCTGAAATACGATAGTAATTAATAAGGCACACACAATGGTGCACATATTTACTTTTCCAGTTAATTTGTTATTTTCAAACATTGTCTTAGTGACTTTAAGCAACGTTTTATATATACATACATATATATAAATTATATACAGATATAAATTATATACACAAAATTTTATATATAAATAAATACACATATACACATATATGCATATGGCAATACGTACTCCTTGGGTAAAGCATCGTTTCTTTTATTCTGGAGAAAGTTGAACTTTCAGAAAGCCATATATATCTAAATATGATTTTTAATATTAAATATACTATTTTTAGAGCAGTTCTGGCTTCATATCAAAATGGAACAGAAGGCACAGAGATTTTCCTTATATCCTCTACCTCCACACATATGCAGCCGCCTACCTTCAAATTCCCACAGTAGAGAGGTGCATTTATTATAATTGCTAAACTGAAACGACACATCATCATCACCTGGAGTCCTCAGTTCACACTGTAGTTCAATCTCAATGCTATACATTGGGATATATATATATATATATGTACAAATATGCAACGATGTGTATCTACCCTAAGAGAATCGTACAGAAGAGCTTCACCATTCCCAAATCTTCTGTGCTTAGCCTATTCATCCCTTCCCTGTGAGCCCTGACCACCAATCCTCACCATCCTCATAGCCTTGTCCTCTTCAGGATGTCACACAGTTGGAATCACATAGTGTGCTGCTCTCTCAGCCCGGTCTTTTCCACCCAGCAACGTGCACCGAAGGTTCCGCCATGACTTGATAGCCCACCTCTCCCTTTTGTTGAACAACCCTCCATTGTCTATACACACCACAGTCTATGCATCCATTCCCCACTGAAGGACATCGCGGTTGCCTCCATTTTCTCAAAGCAGAAGTGTTTAATTTTCATGAAGCTGAGCTGATTATGCAATAATTATACAATTACTTCTTATACAGATCTGCTTCGGTGTTGTATCTAAAAAGTCATAGTTGGGGCGCCTGGGTGGTTCAGTCGGTTAAGTGTCCAACTTCGGCTCAGGTCATGATCTCACGGTCTGTGAGTTCGAGCCCCATGTCAGGCTCTGTGCTGACAGCGCAGAGCCCGGAGCCTGCTTCAGATTCTGTGTCTCCCTCTCTCTCTGACCCTCCCCCATTCATGCTCTCTGTCTCAAAAAGAAACATTAAAAAAAATTTTTTTAAAAAAGTCATACCCATACTCAAGATCATCTAGGTTTTCTCCTATGTTACCTTCTAAGAGTCTTAGAGTTTTGCATTTTATATTTAGGCCTGTTATCTCCTTTCCGCTAATTTTTATGAAGGGTGAAAGACCAGTTCTAGATTGTTTTCTTTTTGTTTATTTGCATTTGGATATCTGGTGGTTCCAGCACCATTTGTTGAAAAAACTACCTTTGCTTCACTGTATTATCTTTGTTCCTTTGTCAAAAATCAGTTGACTGTATTTGTGTGGGTGTATTTGAGCTTTCTATTCTGTTCCTTTGATACATTTGCTCTTTGTATCAATACCACACTGTCTAGAATTTTGAGATTGCGTTGAATCTATAAATCAAGTTGGGAAGAACCCATATTTTGACAATATTGTGTCTTCTTCTTTATGCATGTGGAATAACTCTCCATTTAATTCTTCCTTGATTTATTAGAGTTTGAGGTTTTTCTCATAAGCCTAGTACATATTTTTTTACATTTTTACCTAAGCATTTCATTGTGGGGGGTGCTAATACAAATGATATTGTGTATATTAACTTTGTATTCTGCAGCTTTCCTATAATCATTTATTAGCTCCAGGAGCCTTACTGATTCTTTCATATTTTATTTCAGACTTTCTATACCGATGATCATGTTATCTGCTAACTTTTTTTTATTCCTTCCCAATCCATTTATCTTTTATTTCCAGTTCCTGTCTTATTGCATTAACTATGACTGCTAGTATTATGTTGAGAAAAACAAGTGAGAGGGAATATTCTTACCTTGTACCTGATCTTAATGAGAAAACCTTGTTTCTCACCATTAACTATGACATTAGCTATAGGTTTTTTGTAAGATGTTCATCAGGTTTAATAAGTTCTCCATTCTTACTTTACTAAGAATTTTTATCATGAGTGTTAAAATTTGTCAAATACTCCTAATTTCCTGATATGATCATTTTTTCTTCTTTAGCCTGTTATGTGATGAATTGTTTTAACCAACTTTCAAGTTGAACAAACTTTGCATGCCTGGGCTAAATTTCACTTGGTTGAGGTGTATGATTCTTTATATTGTTGGACTCAATTTGCTTATATTTCGTTGATGATTTTTGCATTGGTCTTCATGAGCTGTATTGGCCCATAGGTTTCTTTTTTTTTTGGAATGTTTTTTGCCTGGTTTCGGTATGAGAATAATGCTGGCCTCATAGAAATAGTCAGAAAATATGCCCTCAGCATTTTTCTTCTGAAATTTGGTAGAATTCATCAGTGAACCCATCTGGGCTTGGTACTTTCTGTTTTAGAGACTTATTATTTAACAATTCAATTTATTTAATACATAGAAGGGCTATTCAGATTATTTCTTCAAAAAAAATTTTTTTTGAAAGAGAGAGAGGGAGGGAGAAAACACGAGTAGGGAAGGGGCAGAGAGAGAAAGGGACAGAGGATTCAAAGATGACTCGACTCGTACTCACCACAGAGAACCTGATGCTGGGCTCAAACCCACAAACCACAAGACCGTGATCTGAGCCGAAATCTAATGTTTAGCCTACTGAGCCACCCAGTTGCGCCCAAATTCTTTCTTTTTATGTGAATTTTTAGAGACAGTGTCTTTCAAGGAATTGACTCATTTCACCTAGGTTATCCCATTTGTGGGCATAGAGTTGTTTATTTTTTTATCACCCTTGTAACGTCCCTGGAATCTGTGATGTCTCCTCTTTAATTTCTGATATTGTCTCTTTTTCTAATTAGCCTGGATACATGCTTATCAATTTTACTGGTCCTTTCAAAGAACTAGCTTTTGATCTTGCTGAATTTCGCTTTTTTTTTTCAATTTCATTGATTTCTGTACTAATTTTATTTCTTCTTGCTTTGGATTTAATTTCTTATTTTGGATTTAATTTCTTATTTTTTCTAGTTTCTTAAGGTGGACCCCTATTGACTTAAAATCTTCTTTCTTTTCTGATATGCATTCAATGCTATAAATCTCCCTCCAAGCCCTTTCACTGCGCCCCCCAAACTTTATTTTCATTTTTACTTGAAAATGGTTTTTAATTTCCTTGAGAATTTTTTATTTGAGCTATGTGTTATCTAATCTCCAAGTATAGGGGGGATTTCCTAGTGACCTGTTATTTCTAGTTTAATTCCATTTTAGTCTGAAACATACATCATATGATTTTTATTCTTTTAAATAAGGTGTGTTTTATGTGTTCTTAGTGAATATTCTATGTGACTTTGAGAAGAATGTATTCTGCTTTCCTTAGATGAAGTGGTCTATAGATGTCAATTTGATCAGTTGACTGACTGATGGTGGTGTTGAGTTCATCTATGCCCTTACTAATTTTCTGCCTGTTGAATCTGTTTCTTACAGAGCAGTGCTGGTCTTCAGCTATAATAGCGGACTACTCATTCATTTCCTTTGGCAGTTCTGTTAGCTGACTCAGCTATTTTGATGTCTGATTATTGGGCTCATACACATTAAAGATTGTTATCTTCTGATTTGACCTCTTTATTATTATTTAATGTCACTCTTTATTCCTGATAGTTTTTCTTGCTCTAACATCTGCTGTGTCTGCAATTAATATATCTGCCCTTCCTTTCTTTGGTTTAATGTCAGCATGGTATGTATTTCTATAACCCTTTGCTTTTCACCTGCATGTGTTTTTATATTTAACGATTTCTTGCAGACAACAGAGTTGGGATTTATTTTTTGATTTACTGACAGTCTCTGCCTTTTAATGGGTGTCTTTGGTTATTGATGTTTAAGGTAATTACTGACATAATTGGATTAATCTTGATCACACTTTTTACTGTTTTCTGTTCACTGATCTTTTTTATTCCTATTTTCATTTTCCACACTCTTTGTCTGCCTTTTGTGGTTTTAGCGGAGTATTTTATAAGACTTATTTTTTCTTTCTTAGCATATAAATTATACTTAAACAAGTTTTAGTAGCTGCCCTAGAGATTGCAATATACATTTATAACTAATTCCAGTCCAAATTCAAATAATACTATGTTACTTCACAGGTAGTACACGTAGCTCATAAAACAAAGTATTCTGAAATCCTCTCTGCCACCCTTTGTATCATTGCTGTAGCTCATTTCATTTATATATAAGTGAAAACCATCAGATTGTTGATCTCATTTTAAATAAACTGTTATCTGTTATATTAAGAATAGGAAAAATAAAAGTTTTTAGTTTCATTTATATCTTCTCTAATGGTTTTTCTTTAAGTATATCTGAGTTTCTGACCTATATCATTTTCCCCCTCTCAAAAAAACTTTATATTTTTTCAAGGGAGGTTGCATTAAAATGTTAAAGTTCATAATATTTCTTGCAAGGGACTAATATTTTTTTGAAGAAAAAATTCTCTCAAGTTTTGTTTTTCTGAGAAAGCCTCTATTCTCCACTACTTTTTGAAGGATAATTTCATAGGATACAGAATTCTAGGTTGGTGGGTTTTTTTTTTTTCTCAATACTTTAAAAACTTCACCCCACTCCCTTCTTACTTGCATAGTTTGCAAAGAAAAGTTAGATGTGATTATCATCTTTGCTCCTCTATATGAGGTATTTTTTTCCTTGAGATTTATCTTTGTAATTTTCTACAAATTTGAATTTTTATACAAATTTGAATACACACACACACACACACAACTTGGTGTTTTTCTAGGATTTTTGGATCTGTGGTTGGTGTCTGACATTAACTTGGGAAATTCTCAGTTATTATTGTTTCAAATATTTCTCTTCCTTTTTCTTTTCTATTTTTTTTTTAAGTTTATTTATTTTTGGGAGAAAGAGACAGAGTGTGAATAGGGCAGGGACAGAGAGAGAGGGAGACACAGAATCCAAAGCAGGCTCCAGGCTCTGAGCTGTCAGCACAGAGCCCGATGTGGGGCTTGAACTCACAAACCACAAGATCATGACCTGAGTGGAATCAGACGCTTAACTGACTGAGCCACCCAGACTCCTTCTAGCATCCCCATTATGCATATGCTATCCCTTTTGTAGTTGTTTCACAGTGCTTGGATGTTCTGTTCCTTTTAGTTAGTTGTTGTTTTCATTTTTTTTCTCTTTGATTTTCAGCTTTGGAAGTTTTTTGACATTTCCCCAAGTTCAGAGATTCCTTCCTCAGTTGTATTTTGTACTAATGAGCCCATCAAAATCCTTCCTTATTTTGGTTAGAATGTTTTTGATCTTCAGCATTTCTTTTTCTTTCTTAGAATTTCTCTCTCTTTGCTAACATTACCAGTCGGTTCTGGTATAGTGTTTACTTTTTGTTTTAGAGCCCTTAGCATGTCACTCATAATTGTTTTAAATTTTCAGTCTGATGATTCCAACTTTGTGGCCACATATCAGTCTGGTTTTAATGCTTGCTCTGTGTCTAGCAACTGTATTCTTTGCCTTTAAGTATGCCTTGTAATATGTATTGAAAGCCAGGCATGATGTACTGGGGAAATAAACTCCAGTAAATTGGTCTTTAGCAATGTGATTGTAAGGTGTGGGGGGAGGCGACACATTTATAATCCCATAATTAGGTCTAAGTCTCAGTAAGATTTTCTTCAGGACTGTGAACTTCACACATACTCCCCAGTGCCTTCCCCAAAACCTTCCATGTGGGATGGGATGGTAAAAGTGGAATAAAGTTAGGTATTTCCCTTCTCCAAGGTTAGGCTCTGATAAAACCCCCCAAAGTTAGGCTTTGGTACAATAGTTTTTCCTTGAAGGCAAGCCTTGTTAAGAATGTTCTAGCATACTTCAAAATGGTTACTTTTCCCCTTCCTTCTTCTGGAAGCCCAGGGGGATTTTCCCCCCCAATATTTAATATAACTTGGTAGAGCTTTCTAGAAGGAGTACTCACAAACCTGGGCATCCTGACCTAACTGGACCCTCCCTGGAGTTGTTTACCTCTCAACTTGTCCATACTGAGCTTCCAGTGATTCCTCTATTACAGTTTGGATTTTCCTACCCTGGTACTCATTCCCATAGTTGTTTCTGCTTATGGGATTCTGCTCCACCAAATTGTAATTTCCTGAATCTGCCTGTTTGTCTCTCCAATTTCGCAAGCAGTGGTTGACCCTTCTCTGACAGTTCTAAGACTGGTTGTTGATTTTTTTTTCCATTTAGATTTTTATTTATTGTTAGAATGGAATGCCTTCTTGCAAGGTCTTTACATGCTAGACCTAGAACTAGAATTCTCAAGTATGATTTTGTACAAATGTGTGTATGTTTTCCAAATGTCTGAATATAAAGATCTAAATTCCCTGCCAGTTTTTATACCTCTTGAAATTTTTACTTTTATTCATTTCTTTACTCCAATGACAAAAAGAAGCTGCAACTTAACTCTGGGGAGCCTAACTTATAGGTATTATGTGTCTTCAATTGAAATTACCAGTTTCTGAGTCAAAGAGTCAGAGGAGAAGGAAGTATTATTTAGAAACACTTGAAAGAGTTTTAAATGAAAAGTAATATTCCATATCTTGCTATCCCCGATATGTCAGATGTGGGACAAACTCCTTATTGAGTTTGTGTTTCCCAAAGACTAACTTACCTTGAACAAATGAACATTTGATTTCAGAGCATCAGCAGTTAAAAAAATAGATGAGAATTTGTGATCGATTCTATGGAATTCTAAAACTCTTCCAAGTGATAGCAGCATGTTTTGAGACAAATATATATACACCCCAAGTGACAACTTTGAAAAAAAACAACACTGACTTTTTAAAGTATCACTAATATTACAAATATACTGAAAACATAAGAGAAAGCAGTGCAAACCTATACACCACGGACACCCAACTAATGTTAATTATGATTAACTCCCAAACAACTTAGGTAAATAAAACAGCTGTGTACTGTGATAGTCATGAAATACTTCATAATTTCTAATTTCTGCCTAGTTTTTGAACTCTCCATTTCCAATGGTGTCTTTTAATTTGGTAACACATAACTATTTACTGTAGAACCATAATTTATCCAGAGTCACAATGACAATTAGTCACATAATTGGAATGTGAGATATACTTTCAGTAATTCATCTTTAGCAGAAAATGACAGAGTAGAGTTAAATAGTAGTGATTAAAAGAATGGTGTTTATCTCTAGTGTTATATTTACGTTTCAGCTAGGACCTAAATGTCAATGTGTCACAGAAGAAAATTACCAACCTAACTTCAGTTGACCAAGAAAATGTCTACACATAGCTTGATGAACTTCAACATATGCATAAAAAGACACATTTTAACCTAAGTATGTCAGGAAGTAATTAAATATGAGAAAATATCCTGAGAGGTAAGAAGGCTCCTAGATGCCAAGTATCTGCCCTCTCTAGTCAACGGGAAACAAATGATTTCTCCTTTAGTTCTCTTCACACTGACAGGCTATGGTTGACATTGCTGGGGAAATATAAGTAAAAATAAAATCTTCACCCAAGTCAGAAAACTTCTCCAGAAGGGAGTAGAAAAAAGAAAGTCCTAATACAGAATAAACATTAAATCAGAATGAGACGTATGTCATAAGACATCCACTAAAACATTGCAAAGACAGAAAGGTATCTTGTCTTTTACTACAACCAAGCAGATACAACCTATTATGTACATATCGTCAAGATAAAAGTAACTATTCCTCTAGTGAATCAAGTTGACAGCACCATTTGTCAAGCACAGTTTATTCTAAATTCACCTGGTCATTGAAGGGACTGTCTGTATTGGCTGACTGGCTTCATCCAGAGGAAAAACAGACTTCTCATACCTTTTGACAGTGGGTAGTTTTATAAGTTGGAGCAAGGTGTTTACTGAAGTTTAGCCTCCTTCCCTCCCACTCAAAGTGGGAGATAGCACTGCTATCTCTTTGGTATTTATATTTCAAAGAGATGACTCACAGGCCCTTGAGAAAGACCTTCTGAGGTCACGAAGCTGACAAAAGCCCTATCTAGTTTTCAAAAATATTTATGTATTTTCCTAAAGTAAATGTTCTAAGAATAAGGAGGAGAAGGAAATCTCTTCCCTTGTTTTCAAAAGGGGAGAAGTAAGCCTCTTAGTTTGCATTTGTATGTATCCTTTCAAGTAATGTTAACGTGGTCTGGGGGTGTTAGAAGTATACAGCAGATAATTTAAAATAGAACATAAATAAAACATAAAAATACTACTAATGTCTATTTCCTCTATGTCCCTTTTTGTTGTGCAGGATACTCTCACAACCTTAAACTCAGTTAACATAAACTTACGTAAGAAGTAAGGGAAAGGTGAAGAAATGGTGAGGGACCGAAAATAGCAGCAGGCATTAGTCAAGTCTTTCTTTTTAGAAATGGAAGAATTAGAACTCCATCTCCCTGTTCTAGTTCTCCTACCACAAATTCAGTCTAAGCAGGACATTACCTGTGCCACAGACTGACGCCTGATGAGGTGAGGACAGGGCAGAGAAGGAAAGGCACCTCTTGGGACTACCCCAAACAACCCTTAGCACTTTTTTCAGTACAAACAGGAGCTCCTTAAATTGTTTCAGTCATAGTGGCAGTAATTGAGAGCTCACCTGATCCATTCCCCAAAATAAAGGCTGTGGAGGGTGATTTTTCCTTCAGTGATGTCTTTCGTGTTGGAGAATATCCTGCTTTCTGGACAGATAGAATTTTACTCCCTCGCATCAAGTACTATCTACTCCAGGCTTCAGAAAACCAGAGGGGGAGAAACTCTGCCCTTCATTTATGATTACTCCAAAATGAAAAGCATCTTGGGTCCTTTAAAGGCATTGCTGAGAGTGAACACAGTA
The DNA here is from genome assembly GCF_023721935.1 of Panthera uncia. NCBI lineage: Eukaryota > Metazoa > Chordata > Mammalia > Carnivora > Felidae > Panthera > Panthera uncia. The sequence continues at coordinate 176,593,107 of NC_064811.1, forward strand.
CAGCAGCTAAATTCTGGCACCATTGAAATACATATAGATAATGAGGTCTCAACTGCATTTCAGCCAGTTAATTATTCATTGGATTTTTCTTGAGTGGCAACCTTCATTAGGAAATTCATGCAGGGCACCAAATACCAAAGACTACTGGTTAAAAAGGATACATGAGAAAAACCAGCAACATCAAACAGTATTGAAATCACTTAGAAAATAGATTGTTTACAAAAGACTTGTCTGAAAGCTTCCTCTGAATGAAGGGGATCCTGGGCTCTGGGCAGTTGAGTTGATAAAGAGTAGTTTGCCCAGTAGTTTCAAGTTTTCTAATCAAGAGATGCTAACTCTTCTAGCAATCAGCTCAAAGTTTGTGAGGATGCATCAGTAAAGATGCCACACCTAAGTTTGAAAAGATTCAGCCCTTCTAAGGCCTTAGAAATCAGTCACTACTTTGAATTCTATTTGGTAGCAAAAGATGTGAAATGCAAAACTTCCTGGGGTGCCTGCTCCTTCAGAAGCCTTAGTATTTAAATGAAGACAGCCTAAACTCTAGCCCAGAGCTTGTTTGAGGAGTATTTGACCTCCCCCCCCACCCCCCAAAAGGAGGTAATGTGGAGGAGTTTGGGGAGAAGGGAGAGAAGATGAAGAGAAAGGAGGTTAACCAGAACTCTTTGTTCCCAATAGGCAGGGCTTCACTTTTGCCTCTTTTTTGAGAAACTATGTATTAGTCAGAAAATAAGAAAACAGAAAAAAAGGAACTTAGAAAACAAAACTAGTCTGAGTTCATTTTATCCTGATGGATTTTTTTGTTTGTTTGGGTTATTATTCAAACCCACACTAGTCACACGTCTGCCTAAGGAAATGTTTCCAGTAGGTTAACTTCTTTCCTAGCCACTGGCTGATCCCTTTTCTCCTGAACCCTGAGAGAACCCTCTGGTTTCGGAGTAAGCGTAAAGTTTCTCATCAGAGATGCTCAGTGCATCAAAATTGTTCTTTTTTTTTCTTCCCTAAATTCTTCCCACGTTCAAAATTTGCTTGCCCTGGGCATCTCGGTAAAATATCAGTGTAAGATAAATGTCAATTGATAAACAACCCAACTCCATTGTTTTAAACCTTTACCTATAACTCTACACCTCACTGAGAGATGAACATAGAGCCTCTATGTTGTGAGGGAGGAGCACTGAAACTCCATGATGTGTTTTCCATCTGAATTCCTCTGTGATGCCCTGGTTACTCCATGGAAACCTAGGGTTCCAGGAACTCAGTTTGAAAACCATGATCAAGTCAGTCAGACTCACATCCCGAATCTTCTGACCCATTTTTGTTGTTGTTGTTGAATATACCTGTAGTCAAAGAGCCTGTGACATCATAAATGATAATTTTTAAAAGGTTAATTCAGCAGAACCCCACACATATGCAAGCTTCCTTCCATGCCTGAGTCCTCTCTTCCTCGCTGAGTTCTCAGAGCCTTTCCTGTTAGTACTTCTCTCCTTTAAAAAACTTTAATTTCAGTATAGTTGACAATGTTCTCGTTAGGTATTTAAAATATACCAACTTACGTTTTATTGATCATTATCTCTTAATTTTGCCCTGCTGCTCTAGACTAATAGCCTCTAGGAGAACAGCCACTGTATTTTATACGTGTTCAAACCCAACATGTAGAGAAGCATCTAGCATTTACTAAACTCTCTGGGTTTGTCTCTATTGGTAGTGATGATTAGAACTATCCGATTTTGGAAAAAAAAGACATTTTTGGAAAAAAAAATTAGAGTTTGAGGTGTGTTCCCATTCTCAGCTCCACTCATCTTTAGGATGTTTTTTCCTGAGGCTAAGCCCTGATTTCTGTTTCCTCAGACCATTTATTTTAGAAAAGTAATAATTGCAAATTCTTTCTCTACCCCTTTGAGATGGAAATTTATTTAAAAGCTTCTTGCCCCAGGGCACCTGGGTGTCTCAGTTGGTTGAGTATCAGGCTCTTGATTTCAGCTGGGGTCATTTCTCAAAGTTCACTAAGTTCAGTGAGATCGAGCCCTTCATCAGGCTCTGCACTGACTGTGGACACTGCTTAGGATTCTCTCTCTTGCCCTCTCTGCCCCTCCCCCTGCTCATGCTTTTTCTCTCTCAAAATAAATAAACATGAAAAAAAAATTAAAAAGTTATTCTCTCTCTCTCCCTCTGTCCTTCTCCCCCACTCTCTTTCTAAAATACAAATTAAAAACTAAATAAACATAAAAGTCTCTTGCTAGTTTTAAAACAGGATGGTCTTTCTCAAGGAACCACCTCTCTGAGATGTAATTATCAAGGAAGGTCCTAACCCTTTCTCCCCGCTTCTGTGTCTGGGTAGAATTCTAACCCACAGAGCACCTTGCTCTAAGTGGCAAAACTATTTCTTGTCATGAAAATATGAGCAGATTGCTTTTCATTTGGGTAAGATCAATTAGCAAACATAGATGGCCTACAATTTTCCCCACCTCATGTCTTAAAAACTCTGCAGTCCTTTAAGCTCAGACTGAGTTTTGGCTGGTCTCCCCTGTTATAATAGCCTTGAATAAAATCTTCCTTACCGGTTGAAATTTGTCTAGTTCAAGTTTTGCTTTGACACAAAAGCTTTCGCTCCCCTGCTCAAACATAACTTGCCCTAATAATATGAAACTATATTTTTCAGAGAGATGAACAGGTTTTTTTTTTTTAATTCTGTTTCCTCCCAAGAGAAACTTTTTTGCTAATTGGCAATGATAAGGAAAAATCTGAAGAAATTGTTTCAATAAAACTGACAAAAGCTATCATTTACTGGTCTGCACTTGTGCAATCTGTGTAAATACATTGATCAGCCTTTTACAAAACACTGAGTCAAGATCTTCTTGTGTGTAAATTATATCCTTGTATCAAAACTGCCTTTAGACTGTGCAGTAACTTTTTCAGGACACGAGGGATAAAGTATATCTAGCTACCAGTCGACTCTAAATGGTACACTTCTTTTTTCTTGGCAAAATAACAGAATCTAAGTTACCCAGTTTTAGAGATAACTGCTCATATGAGCAGTTTCTATACCTTTCTTCTCAGATGGGCTGTCTGTTCCAGGCTCTGTCTTCAGGGCAGCACCTGAGTATATACCTGACCATCCATCGTGAATTCATCAAGGGGGAATTAGAGCCGAGCAGAATTAAAACCAGGTGACATAAGAAAGTAAACTGATTTCATAACATTATTGGCTGAAAAGGATCTTTGGGTTTAAAGAGTGCTACTTTTTCATTTTGGAGGTGAAGAAAATGTGAACCTCCATGGATTTGCACAATGGTTAATGATAGAAATGAGACTGAGAATTAAGAATCACAAAATCCTAGTCTACTTTTCTACTTCTCTTTCTGACATTTTTTTCTGTTTTTGTCACTTGTTCCCACGTGCTTTGGTTCTGTGTTCTCATGCTGCCCCACTTAGATTCCATAAATTCATCCACTCTAAGATTTTATAGTCTGCATGCGTAACTCTATCTAGGGGATATGTAGGTTTTTAAAAGAAGAGTGCAGGGAAATGTTAAATGGAAAATCATGAATAATCCATGGTGGAATTTCCTTCTGCACAGTGGGTGTTTTTGCACTGGGAGAGAGTACTTCTCCCTCCCCCATGCTATTTCTGATACAAAAAGAAAGCTTTAGCATGACAATCCAATGATTTGAATAAATCACTGAATAGAAATCTGATAAAAGGCTGATTCTGAATAGAGGGCAGTAACCGAACACAAATAACTTCAACATACAACTTAAGGGAAGGTAACTTGGTATATTTCCATCTAAGTTTTCTCTATCCACGCTGCTACATTCTCATTTCTATTTACTGGGAGAATGAGATTATAAGAAAAATACAAAGAACAAGTATCACTGCTTTTGGATAGTTCTGCCGCTTTTTATGTCTCCTCCATTCCCTGGCTTAAACAATGTCAACTGAAGACATTCCAACATAAAAATGAATTAACTGGCTTAAACATGCATGCACATGTGAATGCATACACTCACACACACTCTTCAGTGAGGCTAGGGCAAAATCATTTTTTGATCAAACAGATTTGAAGTACAGTAAGTTGGGAACTGGTTTATCACTTTAACTTGACTCTAAGTTGACTTTCTTTCCGCACGCTGGAAAATACCAGCCTCTAGTGTCATAATAAACTTGTATCTTCTTATTTTAAGGACACTGCATTGGTTCTGAGGCATATAGCTGTCTCTAATGCAACTTCCATGTGAATTCAATGTCATTGCAGGGTTCCCTAGGGTTTTTTGCCTTTCCAGTCTAACTCAGGGAATCATCAAAATATTACTGTCTTTTAAGATACCCCACGTTCCCACAGGGCTGTTCTTTGAACAGATAAAAGTGGAGAGTGGAACTGACCTTTTAGCATATCCTTCATTTTTATGCTTGTTAGCAAATTGTACATTTTGAGAGCTACCTGAGATTTTTAAGGCTGTGGATCTATTTCGTCAATTCCCTCACCTACATCAAGTATCTTTCTCTAAAAAGGGAACAGCTACTCGGTTTAACATTGAACATTAGAAAATGTATTTAAAAGAAATGCTTAAAATACTGAGAAGGATCCTCAACAGTATCAAATATCATGAAAGATAGTAGGACTCATATTAATAGAAAATGTTTCAATTTATAAATGAAAAGAAAAAAATTAAAACGAGGAGATGAGGGAAGAAACAAAGGAGGGCACAGGAATGATGCCCATTTATTTTGCTAGTTTATGTTACTTATCATTACTTTTACTTTAAAATTATGTTAGATATTAACATGAGGGGAAGATCTGAGTGTGGGCTAAGTGGAGTCATAATTTGATATAGGATACATTGAATACATTGAAGCATGAAAAGGTAACTTTTTTTTCTTCTAAAACTGACAGTTTAAAAAATAAAAGATTACACCTTTAAATGTCAGACCTGGAATTATGATGGTACCAGTGTTGTTCTATTTTTCTTAAGAAATGTATGATGGCACTAAAAAAAAAATCCTCAAAGTAAAATTCATTATTCTGCACTTCAATTACCAAACTTCAGAAGTGGATACAATACATAGTATTAGGGATCAAGTAGTTAAAAGTCTTCAATATTTAAACAATATTGTCCCTACAAGCATGAAAACTTTATTTTAATGTTTGTTTATATTTGAGAAAGACAGAGTGTGAGTGGGGGAGGGGCAGAGAGAGAGGGACACACGCAATCCAAAGCAGGCTCCAGGCTCGAGCTGTCTGCACAGAACCCCACGTGGGGCTCAAACTCATGAACCGTGAGATCATGACCTAAGCCGAAGTCAGACACTTAACTGAATGAGCCACCCAGGCGCCCCTGAAAACTTTAGAGTTGTCAGTTTTTTGGTCTGTTTTGTTCACTATTGCATCCCAAGTATGTAGACCTTATGCCCTGGCTCAAATTAAGTACACAGTAAATATCTGCTTGATTGATGTCCTGGATAAGCATTTCTCAGAGCACGTCAGAGAAACATTGGAGTATTCCTTCAGTTGTTAATAAATATTTCATGAAAAGGTCATCCTCTGATTAAAGAAGTTTGGAAACCACAGAATATAAGGATTATATTTTAGATATCCAAGTTCTATGTACAATCAAATGTCTCTGAGAATTCCTTTATTAAAGAAGTGTGTAATTGTGAAAACTTATTGACTATGGTAACCTCTTCATAAGTAAGAACCATGTTCATTTTCTAGTTCCAGCAGGAAATGCTATCTTGGGCTGCGCCTGCCCTAGCTCACGATATGTCACTATCTGCCCTAGCTCACGATATGTCACTATGCCTTCTGTATGCTCAACAGGGCACCTACTTTGAGTTCAGATTCCAGGGAGGAAGTCATTCTTTAAAAACAGATTCAAAGTCAGCATTCATTCTTTGCCGATCCTCCAAAGAGAGCAAAGCTCTCATGGAGTAGCAAATCCAGATTTATAATAAGTAAAAATCGACTCTGTTCTGAGCACCATCTTAAACAATTTACATGCATTATTTATTTAATCCCCCATGTAAGCCCATGAGATAGGCAGTGAATTGTCTCCACTTTACAAATTGAGAAACTGAGGCACAGACCAGTTATGTACTTTGCCCATGCTCACGTAGTCATTGGCAGCAAAGCCAGGATTTGAATGCAGCAAGAGGTGGTCTGGTTTTGGTACTGCATTTAAAATTAACTTCAGTCATGACCTCTTTTGTTAACCCCCCATAGTAGAGATTTTTGTGATTGTCATTTTAAATAAAATGTTTTGATTTAAACATGTATTTGATACTATCCTATTTATAGGGTACCAAAGATATATTTTTAATTTTAGATGTTTGTATGTTAAGTAAGCGTTGTAAACATTCAAAGCTAAATGCCAAAAGAATAAAAACAGAGTGAATAACTAGCAATCCAGTACAGGAGAAAAGAATGCACAAATAAAAAAAAAAATCAATGAATCCATAATGCAAATATTTTAAAAGCAGATGAGTAGAAAAATTTTAACAGAAATAAGGTAAAATATATAATCACAATAAATGTAAATTCACTATACTTGTCAGTTAAAAATTGAGATATGATTTTATGCAAAATAAAATCACTCCTAATGGGATTTATAAGAAGGAATCATTATGTCTCTCTAAAATGCTTATTTTAGGGCTTTATATGAAACCTTGCCCCTCAATGTGACTATATTTGAAGATAAAGGATTTAAGGAGTTAATTAAAATTAAGTAAGGTGATGAGGGTGGTGACCTGATCTGACAGGTCTGGGATCCTTGTGAGAAGAGGTAGAGACACCAGAGATCTCTCTTTGTGGGAAGAGGCACAGAGAAAAGACCAGTGAGGGTTGCAAGAAGGTGCCATCTAGAGGCCAGGTTTCCAAAGATCAACCATGCTGGCACCTTGATCTTGGACTTCCAGCTTCCAGAATGGTAAGAAAATAAATTTCCATTGTTTAAATTACCCACCCAGTGGTATTTTGTTAGGGCAGCTTGAAAACACTAATACAGGCACCTCAAACCTTCTCTTCACAGAACGTTTGAAAGGAAAAGGATGTTAAAATACCTAGTAGGGAAATACTAACCTAAAGGCAGCTGGTGAGCCAATATACCATAAACAAAATTGACTTTATTAGGGATAAACTGTATATCTAGTGACAAAAGGTCTGATTCACCAGGAAGATCATTAGATGCATAAAGTTATGCATCTAGTTCTATAATCTTGGACTATAAAAAGCAAGAATGGAAAGAACTACAGGGGAAAACTGACCAGTCCTTCATTATGATGGGCATATTTCTATGGAAGTTCCTATTAACAGGTCAAGCAAACAAAGGTTGATAAACATACAGAAATTTTGAACTCACTTTAGACATTTTATTTATCAGACATCTGAGGAAAAAAATACAAATAGCATTTTTCATTTTAAATTGTGTTGTGATATATACGTGTGTGTATGTATGTATATGTGTATATATATATACACACACACACACACACACATACACATACATACACACGTTATGTGTATATATAATATATATAATCACATACGTACAGCTTAAATAATTACAAAGTGATCACTCAAAAGCCACGGGCTAAGAAATAAAATATACCACCAACATTTCCCATTTATCCCTCCACAAACACATTCCCCACCTCATAAAGCAAATATTATCCTAACGTTACAAGCAAGAACTGCATACTTGTTTTATCCGTGTATTTTTCCTGTTGTATGTCCTCCTAAATAATATAGCTTAGTACTGCCTATTATTGAACCTTTATAAGTGGAAGCATACTATGATTCTTTTGTGTCATCCTGATTTTCTGTTGCAAGTTGATGTGACAACTTTAAATGTATGCTGATGATACCTCAGGTGTAAAGAACTGAATTAATTACAATTCTTGGACCATGACACTTTTTTGGTGGCCATTATTTATATTTTTATACATAACCTAATGTTCAATGCAATAATTAAATATTATGAATAGTCCTATTCCTGTATATAGTACAGGAATCATCTCTCTGCTTCACTGTGCTCTTGCCAGGAACAACCAATCCAGATTTTTTTTATCTCACACTTGTTTAAAATATATATAAATATAAATTAATCAAGTTTATAAGTATATATGAGCCCTATATTGTTGACTTTTGCTTATTTCAAAGCATCACAAAAGTTACACTGCATGCAGCATTTTTAAACCTGAATTTTAAATCTTCAATTATGAAGAAAATTTGTTTTGGTCATTCTATCTTTGATAAATTTTATCATCAATTGTGTTACTGACGCAACAACTGAACATATTTATAGTATACAATTCAATGAGATTTGACATACTTACATATTATACATAATATATATACATATATATACATATATATATGTATATATACATATATACATATATATGTATTATGTGTGTATATATGTATATATATACATATATATTTATGTATATATACATGTCCTGTCAGCAGGAAACCTCTGATCTGCTTTCTGTCACTGTAGATTGGTTGGCATTTCTATAATGCTATAGTAGTGGAATCTCAATATATGTTCCATTTTTTTTCTGGTTTCCTTTACTTAGTATATTTATTTTAGGATCTATCCATGTCGTGCATATCAAGATTCATTGCTTTTGACTGTTGAGTAGTGTTCCATTATACAGATATACCACAATTTGTTTACCCATTTACCTCCTGATGAAGGTTTGGTTTGTTTATGGTATTTGGCGATGACACAGAAAACTTCTATGTATAATTCTTTGTACGACATAACGTTTCTATTTCTCTTGGTTAAATATCTAAGAATTGAGTGTCTAGAACAAATGATACCTGTATGTTTAAATCATTAAAAAAATGCAAACATCTTTTCCAGAGTGGTTGCAATAGTTTATATTCCCATTAGCAGCAAGCTAAGAGCCTAGTTGCTACAAATGGTTGCCAAAACTTGTTATGTCATACCTTTTATTTACACATGGCAGTAGGTTTGTAATACTCTTAGAGTGTGGTTTTACTTTGCACTCCTCAAATGACTAATGGTATTGAGCATCATTTTATGTGCTTATTTTCCATCTATATATCTTCTTTGGTAAAGTGTTTCTTTAAATTGGCTTTTAAGAGTTTTCTTAATATTCTGGATATATACATATGCATATATATACATAGTACAGGGATATATATGGATATATGCACTAAGAGTTACTTAATAATTCTTATGCATATATAACTATATACTTCATATATATAACTAATATCCATATATATATGGATATATACATATGCATTAAGAGTTATCTTAATATTCTGGATATATACATATGCATATATATACATATATGCATATATACATATATACATATGCATATATATATAAAATATTTTCCCAGTATGTGAATTATCTTTTTATTCTCTTATGTGTTTCAGAGAGCAAATAGTCTTAATTTTGATAAAATTAAATAATTTTTATTTTTCATGGAATATGCCTTTAATGTAATATTAAATCTTTGTACAATCTATGGCCAAAAAAACATTTCTCTATATTTACTTCTAGAAGAGTTATTTAGCTTTAGGGTTAACATTTAGGTTTATAATACATTCTAATAAATTTTCATATGGTGAGATAAATTTTATATGGTTCATTTCTTTGCATATGGATATTCAAATATTTTAGCACAGTTTGTTGAAAAAGTATCTATTTACACCAAATTCTTCTCCATCCCTGTCAAAATCACTTACCCTTATATATGAGAGTCTAATTCTGGGATCCTTCATCTCTTTTATAGAAGTTATTTGTCCATATTTATGAAAATACCACATTTCCTTGATTACTACATTATAACAAGTCTTTTTTTTTTAAGTTTATTTATTTTGAGAGAGAGAGAGTTGGGGGGGGCAGAGAAAGAGGAAGAGAGGGGCTCTGTCAGTGCAGAGCCTGATGAGGGGCTTGAACCCACTAATTGTGAGGTCATGACCTGAACTGAAATCAAGAGTCCGATGCTTGGGGCGCCTGGGTGACTCAGTCTGTTAAGCATCCAACTTCAGCTCAGGTCATGATCTCATGGTTCATGCATTTGAGCCCCGCATCAGGCTCTATGCTGACAGCTCAGAGACTGAAGCCTGCTTCAAATTCTGTGTCTCTGTCTCTGCCCCTCACCCGCTCGTGCTCTCTCAAAAATAAACATTGAAAAAAAATTAAGAAAAAAAAGAGTCAGATGCTTAACTGATGTATCCTCCCCCCCTTTTTTTTAACCAGTCTTGAAGTTAGGTAATTTAAATTTCCAAAAATATTAGTATTTTCTAAAATTGTTTTAACTTTTACATGTCCTCCATAATGTACAATATTTCTAATCATGTCATCAAATTTTGCAAAAAAGTCTGAAGAAATTTTGATTAGGATTGCAGGAAAGCTATAGATAAATTTGGGGAGAATTGGCATCTTAATGAAACTGATTTTGTGATAAATCAACACCATGTGTCTCTCCATTTACATAGATCTTCAGCTTCTCTCAGCAATGTGTCATAGTTTCCATGCAAATGATTTGCAAGTCATTTCTCAGAAACCTATCTGCATTTCGTATCAGTTGATGTTTTCTTACAATCAATGTCAGTTACTGATCTTTCTTTGCTACTGTGTGGAAACAGAATTGACTTTCCTATATTCATCATGTGTGTTCTGTAATTATTCTTCATTATTTGTTCGAGTAGCTTCTTACATTTTCTGAAGGTTTTTCCATATTGACAAACATCATCTGTGAATAAGGAGAGACTGGCTTTATTTCAGCCTGGATGCCTTTTATCTCTTACTGTTAGTTTACTTCCCTGGCTAATACTTCCAGTACAATACGGAGTAGAAATGATGAGAGTTGATGTCTTTGTCTTGTTCCACTTGCTTAGGGAAAAGACACTGAGTCTTTCATCAATTGAGTATGATGTTAGCATAGACGCCCTTTGCCAGGTGAGAAATGTTCCTTCTATTCCTAGTTTGCTAAGTTTATTTTTCCCTCTTTAGGAATAATTTTGACAGTTTGTCAAACATTCTTGCTGTATCTATTGAGATGATATGTTTTTTTTTTTTCTCTTTCTTACAGCGTTAATACGGTGAGTTACACTGATTGATTGTTGAGTGTTAAGTCAATTCTGTATTCTCAGGATAAATTTGACCAGCACAGACATGGAAACTGTTCCTCTGTCAAGGGAGCTCAAATGAAAGACTCCTGTAGTTTTATAGTTCTAAGGGGTTATAGGGGAGGTGGAAAGGGAGTTAGGGGTGGGAAAACGCTGAGCCCTGAGAGTGGGGAAAAAGTGTCCTCCTCAAGGCTATTCTCTTCTGCCCCAGTAAGAAGACCTGAAGACGACTCCCACAGAAGGCCCCAGATAGAGACACTTCGGAATGAAGGCTCCTGAACTAGGAAGGCAGACATGCTTCAAGAGGACGGCCTGCCAGGACTTACCTCACAGGCTGCAATGTACTAACCATGCACGGGGCCTGGTTGTGAGGAGAATGGCATTTCCCGTGATGCCTGCCAGGTAAATCCAGGTACTTGCCTGTAGCTGTCCTGAAAAATCACACGTAGGCTTCTGGCCACGAGCTATACTTCTGAGGAAATATTTCATTTGCACTTGGAATGTGTATGCCAATTAAGTAATAGTTGATAGGGTTTCAGTCTTTTGTACCCTTACTGAGAACTGAGGGCCAAGTATTTCTGCCAATTTTCATGAGGGAGGTTAGCCTGGAATTTTCCTCTCTTGCAGTGTCCTTAGTTTTTTGTATTAAGATAGTACTAATGCAGCCACTGTGGAAAACAGCATGGAGGTTCCTCAGAAAGTTAAAAACAGAACTACCCTACAACCCAGTCATCACACTACTGGGTATTTACCCCCAAAATACAAAAACACTAATCCAAAGTGATAAATACACCCATTTATAGCATTATTTACAATAGGCAAATTATGGAAGCAGCCCAAGTGTCCATCTATAGATGAAGAAAATGTTGTATTTACATATATACATTTGTGTATACACACACACACACAGGAATATTATTCAGCCATAAAAAATGACATCTTTCTATTTGCAGTGAGCTAATGAATGTAATGGTAAGCAAAATAAGTCAGAAAAAGGCAAATACTGTACGATTTCACCCAAGTGGACTTTAAAAAGCAAAATGGGCACCTGGGTGGCTCAGTCAGTTGAGCGAATGACTTCAGTTCAGGTCATGACCTCGCGGTTTGTGAGTTGGAGCCCTACATCGGGCTCGCTGCTGTCAGCACAGGGCCCACTTTGGATCCTCTGACCCTCTCTCTCTGCCCCTCCCCTGCTTGCACTTTCTCAAAAATACACAAACATTTAAAAAGAAACAAAACAAATGAGCAAAGGGTAAAAAAGAGAGAGACAAACGGACAAGGAGACACTGAACTAGAGAGAGCAAACATGGCTACCGCAAGCGGGTGGGGGATGGGTGAAATAGATGGTGGGGATTCAGGAGGGCACTTGTTGTGGTAAACACCGGGTGATGTATGGAAGTGTACATCTGAAACTAATATAACACTGCCTGTCGATTAAACTGGAATTAAAATAAAAACTTAACAAGAGATGGTGGTGAGGTCATAAAATGAGTTGGTGAATATTTTATTATTTTCTTTCCTCTAGAAGTGTTTTAATAACGCTGAAGTGACTTGTTTCCTAAATGTTTATAGATTCACCAGGAAAGCGATCATCTTTAAATATTTTTAATGGCATTTATTTTTGATTACTGGTTCAATTTCTGTCATGATTTTTGAACCTCTTAAGTTTTTTTTTTGATTGTTTCTTTCTAAGTCAGTTTTCATAAGTAATATTTTTCTATGAAGTTTCTCACTTTATCCAAATGTTCATATTTATTGGCATAAAGTGATTCATTATCTTTGTATTTACGTTTTAGGGTTTAAAGCTCTGCAAAGTGATAGCAGAAACAATTCATCAGTGAATTTGTAAGCGCAAATGTATTACAACCATTAAATAGATACAGAAAAATCTACTTAGTACATTACTTGCTTTAAGCATCATATGCCTTGTATATAGAGAATGTCTCTATCATTTTGTTAATCAGTTTTTATTTAAATTCTAGTTAGTTAACATACAGTGTAATATTAGGTTCAGGAGTACAATTTAGTGATTTAACACCTCTACACAATACCCTGTGCTCATCACAACAAATGCACTCCTTAATCCCATCACCAATTACACTGATCCACCCTACCCACCTCCCTTCTTGTAACCATTCATTTGTTCTCCATAGTTAAGAGTCTGTTTCTTGGCTTTCTCTCTTTCCCTTTGATTGTCTTTTGTTTCTTAAATTCCACATATGATAACCTGTATACCCAAGAATCCCAGGAAGCTTTCGGCCCAAGAGTTACTATCACTACAAAATCAGACATCTGGTAGCTTGTGCAATATATAGATGAATCACAGTTCAGTGAATCCCTGTTCACCCTGCTAACCATGGTACATGTGCTGTCATTGGTTTAGGATTGGTTTCCCAAAACAGGAAGAATAAAAATCCTCTCTCCCATTAGACAATGATGGTTAGCCTATGGCAGGCACTCTTTTTCAGTCACCATGCTCCCCACTAGTTAACCACAAAAAGAAAAGTATCTGATAGAAGTAGGTTTTCGAAACTCAGGCTTATTCAATCTTCTATATGTTACTTTATCACTTGGCAATAGATTTATCCCTATAAATGATAATCATTTATGCTCAACTAATTGAGGAATTATGTCAAAAATATCCTATCTTATGAGAAACACCAGTACCACAAAAATTTCCATATGTAAGGGAAGTCTTGACTGTTGCTATGACTGGTAGAGTAGATTTCTTAAATACTTCTAGGATGAAACAAAATTGTCTTTAACTCACACAAATGAATTTGTTAAGCAGACTCTATTAATGATAATGATAGACTGAGGAGAATTTTTAAACTACCCATATTACTTCTTCCTCAGAAAAAAACAAAACATATTGAGAAGCTATATTAGCTCTTTCAAAACCTCACAGTATTAAAATTTTCCTGTTTTCCACTTTAGGGAAATTTTCTTGTTTAATATTTATCTATTGAATATCTATTGTCTTTCTTTTTTACGTGGTGCTATTTATCTCATGCTATACAAACTTGAAAAGTTAGTTGAACTGCAAAAGATAAGAAAATCCTGATTATCTAAAAGAAAGTACAGTTTAACCCCCCAAAATAAAAATTACTGAGAGTTTCGACACACTGATTTGGAAAAATAAATGGTGAAAACAATTACTACTAAAATCCTTAACTCCTAAGTAAATTTAGGGTTACTAACTCTTTAAAATGAAAATTTTAAATATATATTTATTTCTAATTTTATTGTTTTCTTCAAGAATGGCAATGAGTTTGCTATGACTACATGGAAACCTGTCCACACAAATGTCTGAAGCTCAAAAATACACTTCTATTTGATATTAAGTTTCAGAGTTTATTCTTTGTGTGTGCAGCCATAAATACACGTGTAACAGTGCAAGTAATTATATTTTACTGCCAGCAAAAATGAAATTTAAATTCATTTTAAGGAATATCACGTTTTCCTCCCCCCACAAACTGGTCCTAGGAATGAGGCCTCGCCTTTCAGTTAAAATAGTTTCACTATAGATATGGATTTGTGCAATTTGTGTAATTGTGTTTTTCTTACACCAATATTAAGAATACTTTAAAACGAGTAGGTGGGTTTCAGAGACCAAGTGAGCTCCTAAGGTCATTTGCATTTGGTGGTTACTAACTACAAACAGTCTAAGGAAAATAAGGATGTACTAGCGTTTGGTTAGAACTCTTTAATCACAAAGTGCTGCATTTCAATAGCTCAATTTCTAATTTAAATTTTTTTATCTGTTCCTACTAGAGATTATTTCTAAATCTTGAAGCCCTTTGCTTTAACTAAATCGTCAATTTAAAGTAATTAAGCCAGCATTGTCTATCTTCTAAGATTGTAATCCCTTTATTCTATTTTTTTTCTTATATATTTTGATACATGGGTTTTGGGCAATATATCTGCTTTCCTAAAATAATGAGTTATATTACTATTTCTCATAATTTCAGACTAATGTTCCCTAACAATGCAGGACATGGAACTGACGTCCTTGGAAATCTGGTAGATCCCAAGATATTTGAAATGAGGAATGCTTTTTAATGTTTTTGTTTTGTTGTGTTTTATCGGATTCAGACTCTATTTAAAATGAAATCCTTGGCTGTTCCAATATTAATATATTTTCTCCACAATACTTATGTGAATTGATACTTCATAGGCACCACCTTTATTCTATGGCTCACAGGACCGCCCAGCCCATCTCTGCATATCCCTAAGGTTTACAAACATTCAAGCTTGAGGAACAGATCACCAGATATCATGGGTTGTATCCAACACTCACCTCTCATTTTATGTTACCTGAATTTAGATGAAAACCTTAAAATTTAGGAAGAAAAGAAAACCTTATTTTTCTTGGATGATGTAAACTATGGGTTTATAAAGATTGGTAGTCATACAGTTTAAAAATTGCCTTTTTTTTTTTTTCAAGAAAAAGAAGGTGAGACATAGAGATATAGAGGGAATTATCCACAATTCCAATGGAATTGAAGAATTAGAATTAAAGATCAGAAACTCTGGGAAACTTGGAGTATTTCTAATGCCACAGCTCTGCTTTTCTTCTCTGGTTATGTGAAGCTAATCTCTTCTGACACGTGCTTCTGCAGAAATGACAGCCTAGTCATCTGCTGGATATAGGTTATGAAACTATATCCTTTCTGTAGTTTTGCTCAAGACATTTGCCTTTTCAAGACATTCTGAGTTCATCTCAAATTTGCAGGTAGAATTTTATATAAGACTAGAAAAGGTTTATCATCGTGTAAAGATGATGCCAAAAGGACAATCTTTTCCCAATTTTATACTTTCAAAAACCTTTTTTAAACGCTTCCTTCACCGCTCAAGGAGTGATAGGCAGGTACAGCAGCAAAAATACAGTGAAAAATAGCCTTCCTTCCTCGTGACTTTTCTAGTTCATTCAAACATGCTGCCTAGCCTTACCCTTTGTTAGGCCTGTAACTATTCCGTGGTTAAATGTGTCAACTTCAGCGGTACCGTTTGTGATATTTTTAACTAATTACTTTCAAGATTCTGCAGGGCCTATGTTTTCCCTAGGGTCTCGCTGCCTTCTTCCTTTCTCTGGTTCTCCTGCATACAACCTCCTTGGACTGTCTGGTCTCATTGTTAAGCAAGTCAGAATGTTCCCTACAATATGCTGCTTCATGCATCCTGACTCCAGCTGAATAAAAGTCCTGGCAGATATCCAGTTTATTCTCTGCTCTAGATTTTTAGTTGAAGAAATTTTGCTTCGTGTAGATATTTTTTTTACCCAAGTTATCCTTCCTAAGACTGACTCTAGCATATTTTTTACTCTTGAAATTTTTTATAGCATTTGCTCTCTTTAAAATTAATCTAGGACTTTTATTGTACCAGCTCTTATAGGTTATTTAATTCAAGAATATTTTTTATTCTATAACTTTTCAGCCTTATGGAGGTATAATTGACAAACTGTAAAATATTTAGAGTGTATCATGTCGTGATTTGATGTGCATACTGCAACAGGAATACCCAGATCAACGCAGTATTTATCAACTGTAGTCACCGAGTTGTAATTAGAACCTCAGATCTTATTCATCTTATAACAAATTGTACCCTTTAATAGAAGTGCTAACCATGCAGCATTTATCTTTCCCTAGCTGGCTTAATGTCCAGGTTCATGTATATCGTTGCATATGGCAAGATTTTAAGGCTGAATAATATTCCATTGTGTATATATGCGACACTTTCTTTATCCATCCATCCTTCAATCGACTGTTTTCCGAACAAGGCTGTTGTGAATAATGCTGTAACGAACACGAGTAGAAAAATTCTTCGAGATAAAGGTTTTATTTCCTATGGACACATACCACGATATACAACCTCATGATGTCACAGTTTGTGAGTTTGAGCCCCACATGGGACTCTGCGCTGATGGCATGGACCCTGCTGGGGATTCTGTCTGTCCTTCTCTCTACCCCTCCCCGGCTTGTGTGCTCCCTGTCGCTTGCGTTCTCTCTCTCTCAGGAATGAACTTAAAAAAAAAATTAATAAATAATTAAAGAATTTGTTGACCATTGATGCATGGATTTATTTCTGGGTTCTCGGTTTTATTCCATTGATGTATGTCTCCTTTTTTTAAGGCCAATATCATATTATTTGATCCCAAGAACTTTGTAACATAGTTGGAAATCAGAAAGTACAATTATCTCCAGCTTTGTTTTTCCCCTCCCAAGATAGTTTTTGTTGGTTGGGGTCTTCTGTGATTCCGTGCAAATTTTGAGATTGCTTTCTGTTTCTGTTTAAAATTGCCATGGATGTGGCGCCTGGGTGGCTCAGTCGGTTAAGCGTCCGACTTCGGCTCAGATCATGATCTCAGGGTCTGTGAGTTCGAGCCCCGCGTCGGGCTCTGTGCTGACAACTCAGAGCCTGGAGCCTGTTTCAGATTCTGTGTCTCCCTCTCTCTCTGCCCCTCCCCTGTTCACGCTCTGTCTCTGTCTCAAAAATAAACGTTAAAAAAAATTTAAAAAAAATTGCCATGGAAATTTTCACAGGGATTGCATTCAATCTGTAGATGACATTGGGCAGAATGGATATTTAAACAATATTAATTCCTCTAATCCATAAATATGGAATATCTTTTTATTTAGTTGCCTGACTTCTTTAATGATTTTGTTTTCAGTGTACAGATCTTTCACTTCCTTGACTAAATTTAAACAAATTTTTTTGGATGCTATTATAAAGAGGACTGCTTTCTTAATTTCTCATTCTGATGATTTGTTATTAGTGTACAGAAACATGACTGACTTTTGTATATTGATTTTGTAATCTGGAACTTTACTGAACTTATTAGTTCTCCAGGGGAGAACAATTTTCCGGTGGAGTCTTTAGGGTTTTCTATATATAATTTTATCTGCAAATATAAACAGTTTTCTGATTTAGAGAGTTTTTCTTTTATTTTTTATTCTTTTTTCTTGCCTAGTTGTTCTGACTAGGACTTCAGAACTATGTTGAATAAAACAACTGATCTTAAAGGAAAAGCTTTCAGTTTTTCACTGTTGACCATGATGTTAGCTATGGACTGGTCACATATGGCCTTTATTATGTTGAAGTACCCTCCTTCTATACTCAGTTGAGAGTTTTTATCAGGAAAGAATGAATTTTGTCAAATGCTTTTTCGGCATCTATTGAGATGATCATATGATTTTTATCCTTCATTTTGTTAATGAGATGCATCCCACTGATAGATTTGCATATATCTCGAACCTTACTTGATCCTTGTACATGATTCTTTTAATGTAGTATGAAGTTTCATTTGCTAGTATTTTGTTGAAGAGTTTTGCATGTTCAACAGGTATATTGGTAATTTTCTTGTAGGGTCTTTGGTTGGTTTTAGTATTAAAATAACACTGGCCTTGTCAAATGACTAGGAGTATTCCTTCGTCTTCTGTTTTTTCGGGAGTTTGAGAAGCACTGTATTTCTTTTTAAATGTTTGTTAGAATTCACCAGTGAAGCCAACTGGTCCTGGGTCTTCTCTGTTGGAAGATTTTTAACTAACGATTCAACATCCTTACTAAGTAATTATTCAGGTTTTCTATTTCTGCATGGTTAAGTCTTGGTAGATTGCGTTTCTAGGAATGTATCCATTTCTTCTAGTTTGTTGGTATGTAATTGTTCAGAGTAGTTTCTTCTGATTTTAGTGTTTCTTGTTATAACTTACAGTGTCTCTTGTTTCATTTCTGGTTTTATTATTTGGGGCTACTCTCAGTCTTACTTTTTTAGCTCATTTAGTTAAATGTTTATCCATTTTGTCTATCTTTGCAAAACTAGGTGTTAATTGTATTTATCTATTTGATTAACTTTTAGTCTCCTGTTATTCCTGCTCTGATCTTTGTTATTTTCTTCTACTAACTTAGGGCTTACTTTTTTAGGTTTTAGATCCTTTAGCTGTAAAGTTAGGTTATTTGAGATGTCTTTTCTTAATGCAAGCATCTAGCACTACAAACATCTCTCTTAGGCCTGCTTTTTCCTGTGTTCTCTAAGTTTTGGTATGCTGTGTTTCCATTTTCATTTTTTTCAAGACTTGTTTTAAATTTCTCCTTCAATCCATCTGTTGTTCAGAAATATATTTGTGAATGTTCTAGTTTGTGGTTTTGTTTTGTTTTTGTTATTGGTAGCTTTTATATCATTAATCTCCATAAAGATGTTTGATAGGATCTCTTTCTTAAATTTCTTATCCCTCAGTAAAATAAAGATCAAGCTGAGTGGCCAGCACATAGGAGGATCCAATGAGAAAGGGGCTGCTGGTATATATTTTTTAAATGCAGGGAATACAAAAATGTCATGAATGCCTTCAACTCTCGTGAATCCAATTATGTGTTTGAAAAAGAGGAGAGATACTGAAAGAGACAAATAGATGAGACACAGATTTTCAATAGCACAGGGTTTTTACTCAATGAATACATAACCCAGAATGAGTAGAACATAGAGGACATCAAAGAACTGTCCCCAGTTGTTAGTTCCTGTGTGCTGTTCCAAATGTGAGCGTTGTACCCTATTATGATCCCAGGGTTAAAAGTTACACATTTTTATGTGAAAAGTATAAAAATGAAGGGCAAGTATTTTATTCGGAGCCCCCCCCACCAAAATAAATTCTTACAGTATTATGAAAAGAACGGTGTTGAACTTGAAGAAAAATCTTTTATGTGCCAAGGTTTGCATTACTATGAGATTCTCAAAAAGAATATCTGATCTTTAGCTTGCTGACTTCATTTCTAATTCCTCAGTAGGATGCAATTTCTCTGTGATAGTTTACAATTGTTGCCACATAAGATTCTCCAACTTAACTGCGTAGAACAGAATTATAGATTCAATTCGCATTTACCAAAACTGATCCTCCCTCATTTTTATTTCTTAGTAGATAAAACGGTGCCTCAATCAATATGGTTGCCCTAGCTTGAGGCTAAAAACATTAGGGCCATCTGAGATTTCTTTCCCTTTCACATATAGATCTAATCAATCAGCAGGTTATGTCATTCTACTTTCAAAATATTCCCCAATTTCAACAATTCCCTTATCAATAACCCAAGTTTGGCATCATCAGCTTTTGCTATAGACTTCCTATCATGACTAATTGCAAAGTTTCCTCCTGCAATCCCCAAAATCGTTCTCTTTCCTGTCCCCAAATTCCAGATCCTTGTCCTTTCAAGTTGTAAATTTGATTAGGCAACTCTCTTGGTTAAAAATCTTCTGTGTTTTTTCAGTGCAGTAATATAAAATCCAAAACCCTTACAATAGCCCAATTTAATGTGCCCACTGCCTATAGTTCAAGACTTCATTTCCTCACATTAGTTCCTGATATTTTGATAATCGTGCCCCGTGGACACACCAAAGTTTATTTGTCCTTCAGATAGTTTGTTTTGCTGTTTGCTCATGTAAAATTCTCCTCCCCAACGTCTTTCCATGCCCTCTGCCCCAGACCCTCATGCTCTATCACAGCACCCTGTTTTAGATTCTTTATATCAATTAGCATTTATAGAAATTATAGTATTTGTAGCCAATGCTCTATTAACTAGTATGTGAGGTCTGAGCTAATAGGAACTAGGCTGATCTTGCTCACTGTTGTATCAAACATTTAGGAAAACATCTGGCAAAGATGCTCAAACTTGGCCAATCAGATGCACACAAGCTGCACTTAGACTTGGGGAGAATTTTCTGCTCTTTTCCTTCCTTCCCTCCCCTCACCCCATCTTTTTCAATCACTTAGGATTCGTAAGGTCAATCTTCTCTTTCTTCCACATCTATCTAATATCTTACTATATATCTATGTAAGTATATCATCTTATATCTTCCATATCTATCTATCTATAGATATATATCTTATAGAGCTATATATCTCTATATCTACCTACCTATCTATATATCTATATCTGTTCTCCAGGAATCTTTTGATACAAATGCATAATATTAGTATATTTAAATCAATAGGTCAACTCTTTTACAGAACTTTAATATTTTAAGATTAAAAAAGATAAGGCATAAAGGAACTTGAACAGAAAGAGGACACAAATGGAGGCACAATGAGACATTTGGTAACCCTGAAAACATCTCCTGATACAACAGCTTTCTTGGGAGCTCATGGACTGGTGTTGGATAAAGAAATGATTTATATTCATTTTACTCTTGAGATACTTACTTGTCTTATGCCAGCTGTGATACAAGTCTGCAGAACCCCGAGTCCTCTCTACAGCATAATAAGGTGTTTTAGTTTGCATATTAAGAATTTAGATCACTGTATTTAAAAAGTTACCATGGCATAATTCTGTAGCTTTAGGAGAAAATGATATTGTCAAAAAATTCAACAACACAGTTATCTTGCAGAGGAAGGCAGATCAGGCATCAGTAAGTCCTTGCATGGTTCAGTACCGATGTTCTCTAAATTTGAGGATAAAATGAGACTGAATCTATAATTAAACTCCCCGATACAAAATGACAACTTCTTTGCTACTCTTACCACTCTAAGAATTAAAATAAAAACATACCACCATAATGTAACATTACATTTGATTCTAATTATTTCTTTTTCAACGTTTTTTTTTTTTTTTTTTAAATTTATTTTTGGGACAGAGAGAGACAGAGCATGAACGGGGGAGGGGCAGAGAGAGAGGGAGACACAGAATCGGAAACAGGCTCCAGGCTCCGAGCCATCAGCCCAGAGCCTGACGCGGGGCTCGAACTCACGGACCGCGAGATCGTGACCTGGCTGAAGTCGGACGCTTAACCGACTGCGCCACCCAGGCGCCCCTGATTCTAATTATTTCTAATGCATTTGTGGGGGAAAAGGATTAAAAAGAAAAATCAAATCAACTTGTAATATCCAAATCTCGGGCCATTTGATGAGCTGCATAATGCTAACTACAGACATTACTATAAATTACCAAATAGGACAGAAAGATATATGGAAGTCATAATTCTTGCCCTTAACAAGTTTTCTCTTATGTAAATAAAACTCAACTTTATCCTGAGGCATTCTACCAGGGCTAACCATGGACTGATTTGAATTTTATCTTCCAGTGCCCCCCAAATTAAGGTAAACTAGCAATGAACAGAGGCTTGGGCAAAAGAAAGTCAGGAGGAAAACAAAGGAGGCAAGAAATATAGAAACACAATACTGAACAAACAGTCCTTGGTTACCTATAAATAGGACTTTTGGTATTATTGCAGGAAGCCTCCAGGATGGCTTCAATTGACCCCAACTCTTTGTATTCCCTGCCTTATGTAATTCTTTTCCATTGAGTAACTTGCTTCTGGTCAGTAGAATATGATAACGTTGAAGAAATGTCGTTTCTACGATTAGGTCACAAAAGATTACGCTCTTTTCTGGTAGACTGTTTCTTTCTTGTTCTCCTTCTCGCTTTCTTTTTCTTTGGCTTTGGTGAAGTAAGCTGGCATGTTGGAAAAGACTAGGCGTCAAGAAACTGAAAACAGTCTCCAAATACAGACAGTGCATAAGTGAGGTTATGCACAGTGAAATAAACCTGGAAAAATTAAATTGCATTTCCAATCTTGTGTGGTTGGAGACACATCCTTCCTCAGGTGGGCCTCAGATGAGCCTTCAGCCTCAGTCATAGCCTCATGAGAGAATATTCACTATATAGTGAGAAATCCACCTAAGTTGTGCATGGAATTTTGATCCACAGAAACTAACATAACAAATGTGTGATGCTTTAAGACACTAAATTTTAAGGTAATTTTTAATGCAATGATAGGTAAGTAATACACATATTATACAAACAGGGATTTATCTCTAACAAAGAGGTCAGATCATTTTATAGCTAATCTGCCAGGGACAAGTTGAATTCTAACTCTGCTTTGCATTCTTTTTTCAACACTCTTCTGCTGGTGAGAAACAAGTTAGTCAATGGGAAGGAATTACATACTCAGCAGATACTTGGAGGTTGGGATCGTGTGAGGCCATCGTAGAGGTGTCTGTACAATAGACAAAGTGACATTTTTAAATACTAGTTTTTTGTTTGTTTGTTTTCAGTAACCATGAAGACTCATTTAAATGAAACAAGTATCAGGGGCACCTGAGTGGCTCGGTTGGTTAAACGTCTGACTCTTGATATCCACTCAGGTCATAATTCTCAGGTTTGGGAAATCAAGCCCCGCATCAGGCTCTGCACTGAGCAGGGAGCCTGCTCCAGATTCTTGCTCTCCCTTCCTCTCCCAAAATAAATAAAGAAACTTAAAACAATCAATGACACAAGTATTGGATTTTTTAAATATTTTAATACTTTTCATACTACTCATTTGATTATCCTTCAGCACTATTCTCTTTGAACATCACAGATCATTTTTCTGAGCAGGTGACTAGCCCACTCATGACATAATGCTTTGCAGGTGCTCATAAACTCGTGTATTTTTTCCCCCTTTGCTCTTGGTACATTACATTTCCCTCTTGTTAACCTTTTATTCTTCTATTTTTACTCTGTATTTTATTTTACAATGTTCTTCTCAAATTTCCACCTGACAGCGTTTACCTTAATTATATATAAATGTATTTCTGCATACTTGTGAGAGGTCCATGGTGGCCCATTGAGCCCAGTACATCCAGCAAGAAGCACTCACTGCTCTTTCCATGCTACACCACAGGGCCTTAAAGGGAGCCCTAGGCATTGTGTTCCAAGAGAGTGATCTGATAGCTCAGACCTGGATTCCTGATTCAGAATGTTTAAATGATGAGTAATTCTTTAGGAGAATTATGTCTTATGGGACACGGAGATAGACGATGGTCACAGATGGGATACCATGTAATGTATGCCCACATCTGCTCACTGTGAAACAAACTGTTCTGTCATTTTATGAGTCAATTTTATTTGTCCGAAGATGAATGATTAAGATACCTGGATTGCAAGAGTTTGATGTAAAATGAAGTTTAACTCTTTTGGGGGAAAATAAAAACAAGCAGGAGAGATTCTCAATGATACACATTGCTTATTTTCACAGCTGATTTCATCATTTCAAATACACATCTATAAACACACAATACCAACTAAAACATAGAAAAACTGTTGTAAGGATATCTAAGATCCTGAGTAAAAATGCTAGCTTCTGTCTCCTGATTTAGGACATTGTTTAGATTTCTAAAATCGTTTGATGATCTATCCTTAGAGTCTGTGCTTGTCAGATAGTAAACTATTGAGAGATAAACAGTTGCTTTTATTTTAGTAAACAATCTATTCTGATCAAAATTATTATAAACTATCAGCATATGGGAGTTTGGGTGGTCAGTTGGTTAAGTGTCCGACTTTGGCTTAGGTCATGATCTCATGGCTCATGGGTTTAAGCCCCACCTCGGGCTCTGTGCTGACAGCTCAGAGCCTGTATCTGTTTTCAGATTCTGTGTCTGTCTCTCTCTCTCTCTCTCTCTCTCTTTCTACCCTCCCCCCCCCCACTTGTGCCCTGTCTCTTTCTCTCAAAAATAAACATTAAAAATTTTTAAATGAATTATCACTATATAATAATCTATAATCTATTTTCTGCATTTGCATATATTTAAGATGGATGGATCATTATAAAACATGCTGATCAAAGAAATACACGATTCCAAAAATATGCCATATGAGTATATATCATAATAGTAACAAGGATAGTGAAGTTCAAAAGTAACGATTATGGACAATTGTGATACCAAGTCCATAGAAGTTGTCAAACAGCAAGTTTGAATTGTAACGATGCTAATATTTAAGTGAGAACACATGGGTTAAATGCTAGAGCAATAAATAAAAATGGGATACAGAAGATAGAAAGGAAATGGAAACAGAGACTACATTTAAAATGTATTAGGTCAGGGATGCCTGGGTGACTCAGTTGGTTAAGCCTCTGACTCTTGATTTCAGAAGCTCAGGTCATGATCTCACATTTCTTGAGATTGAGTCCCACTTTGGTCTCCATGCTGACAGTGTGGAGACTGCTTGGGATTCTCTCTCTGCCCCTCCCAGGCCTGTGCTTTCTCTCTCAAAAATAAATTAAAAACAAAACAAAACCAAAAACAAAAACAAACCTTTCAAAATGAATTAGATCAGAAAAATCAAAAGATGTTTGTGTAAATATTTAACATCTTGAGATTTATTAATTCAAACTAATTCTCTACTATCAGACCATCTCAAGGGTCTGGGTTAAAAAGCAATACTATCTTTTTTTCTTTAAACATTTATTTTGAGAGACAGAACGTGAGCAGGTGAGGGATGGAAAGAGACATACAGAATCTGAAGCAGGCTCCAGGCTCTGAGCTGTCAGCACAGAGTCTAATGTGGGACTCAAACACATGAACCCTGAGATCATGACCTGAGCCAAAGTCGGACGGCTACGTGACTGAGCCACCCAGGCGCCCCAAAAGCAATACTATCTGTAATGCAGAGGTGGAAGAAGCTTAATTACTAGATACTTGAAGTTAAAAAAAAAACATATCCTAAATACTAAATTAACTTGGCAGAGAATTCTGAAAGATTCTCTGAAATTAAAATAGTCCGTAAACGTGTTTAATAAAGGAATCCTATTGCTAACACACCCAAATACTCATGTAAATAGGGTCAAGGATTAAAAATAGGGTCACATTTGAGGCTGAAACTGTAAATGACTATTAATATGAGCCACTTTTTAACTATGTGACTATGAAAGAATAAAGTCCCATAATCATGATCTTTTAGGACAACACAGATATAGTGAATCAAATTATAACTTCAATGAGTTAAGATAACTAATTTGATGTGAAATAATCAGGTCCTATTTTGATATTTATTTCAGGTCTATAAAGGACATGGATTCAGATAGAATTAAGATACCTAAGTGAAATAAATCATACAGAGAAAGACAGATACCATATGTTTTCACTCTTATGTGGATCCTGAGAAACTTAACAGAAGACCATGGGGGAGGGGAAGGGAAAAAAAAAAAGAGAGGGAGGGAGCCAAACCATAAGAGATTCTTAAAAACTGAGAATAAACTGAGGGTTGATGGGGGTGGGGGGAGGGTAGGAGGGAGGGCAAAGTGGGTGATGGGCATTGAGGAGGGCACCTGTTGGGATGAGCACTGGGTGTTGTATGGAAACCAATTTGACAATAAATTTCATATTTAAAAAAATAAACAAAAAATAATAAAAAAATAATAAAACATAAAGAATTAAGATACCATCCAGTACTCACAGAATCTGACTTTAGAGGGAATGAATGGATACTCTGCCTGCATAATATCCATACCATCCATTTACCTCAATGTTTAGTATCATTGATACGTCTCATCAGTCACACTTGACTGTTAAAAGAATCAGAATTCCCTTTTGACATGTAAATATTTTAGATAAAAACATGTTCAACCATTACCAAAAAAAAAAAAAAAATCTAGTAATGTGTCAAAAGGCCAAGAAGTAACAGAAGTGCCATTGTTAAGCTAAGGAAGCACTTTTGAGAAATACGGGTTTGGGATTTGATCTCAGAGTTCTGCAATGGGATGATGACTTTAAAAAGACAACAGGGCAACACGAATACAAAGGACCAAGAATTCATACACAAGTCCTGAGGTTCCCTGAAGACCTAATTAATCCACTGTACTTTTTGTTAAAGTGTCTAAAAAGGAATTCTCAAGTCAGTGTTATACTCAACTTTTGTTCCATCTAATATTAACCATGCCCTTTTACGGGCTGTGTCTATGGGAAGCATTAGTGTCTTTACTCGAGGGCATGTTGTTAGAATCAAAGTCTGTCTTGACATTTGGAGAGAGGGACCAAGATGGTGACATAGGAAACTCTTGGACTTCCCTCCTCCCAAGCCTGTAGCAAATGCACAGCTACACATGGAGTAATTTGCTGGAGAGAATTTCAGAAACTAGCTGCTGACTCCTGGACACTGGATGAATGAAAATCGCCCACATCAAAATGAGTAGGAAAGGCTGAGACACACTCTCACCATAAACCCCAAACCCAGCAAAGTTCCATACAAACAGGAGATAGCCCCCAACTCCAAGCCTCTCCTTTGGGAACTGAGGGTTTAGCTCACACATGCAGCACCACAACTTTTAAGACTCCCATGTAAAAGATGAGCCCCCAAATACCTAGCTCTGAAAGCCAATGGTAATTGAGTGCAAAAGTGCCAGGGGACTAGAGCAAAGAAAGAAGAGGTTCCTAATGGGTCTCTCCAGAGCCTAGTGCAGAGGCAACAGGTAAAAATGCCTATTCTTCAAGTGCTTCCCTGGAAGGGGTTTGTGCCTTTACAAGATGATGCCGGAGGATGGGACATCTAATTAGAATACAACTTGGTCCTGACTGCAATCCCTCCCTGAGCTGGAAGGAGCCAGTGTGCACTTCCCCCACCCTCTCCCCTCCCTCCAGCTCTTTCCAACAATAAAACCAGTATCTTCCCAGAAGAAGCTTATCAACACATCTAACACCCCAAAGTTTACAGATGTCACCTGAGGGATGACCCCAAATCACCTAGTTCTGATCATCAACGGGCTTGATTGTATGGGTCCCGCAGGACTATACAGACAAAGAAGTTTTAACCAGATGCAGGAGTACCGCGCCCCACCCCCCCCCCCTTCACACTCTTTGTGGCTATACACCCAGAACTTAACAGAAGTTCTGTTTCTCTAGATGGCCACAAGCTTAATGCAGAAACACGTACACCAAACCACAAAAACAAAACAAATTAGAAAGGGTCATACATCTAAAACACAATCCAAAATGAATTTCAAATAGGTTTTGAGAGTTAGAAAACATATCATAGGATTTTTTTAAAAAACTAGAACATGAACTGAAATCGGTTTTTCTGAATCTGAAGCGTACAATGAATTATTTGCACATAAATCTATTTGCCAATTGCCAAGGATTTAAATTTATAATTAAGGTATGCTTTTAAGTATAAATGAAAAATTTTCTAGTATTTATGCTATTAAATACAGTTTTCCATTAGAAATTGTAATGTAGGTAAATACTTTGCTTATTTTCAATTAAGAACAAAGGAAACTTTTTTTAGTGTTAAAGCATGAGAAATAGTTGGTTAGCTAAAAAGGAAATTAGGGTTCATCCTAGAAATATTGGATGAATTTAACAATGTCAGGAAACAGCATAGTTTGACTTATTAATAGAATGAAAAAAAACCCACGAATATTTCGATACAGAAAGAAAAAAAATGATAGAACTCAATACATTTTAATTATAAAAACATGCAGAATTCTTCTAACAAATGGAGAATGCATGTTATGTTTAAGTATATTTGGAAAATTCACCAAGGCAGACCATATAACAGGCCATATGACAATTCACACACATTTTTAAAAATGAAATCATGCAGAGTGTTCTCTGGCCATAATGAAGAAGTCAATAACAAATATAACTGGAAAAGCCTCAAATATTTAGAAATTAAGCAACACAGTTCTAAACACATACTAACTTTTGCACTTAGCAAAAGAAATTAGTGTAGAAGTTGAAAAAGATCATATAAAATTTTTCTACTTGTAGATTAGCAAGTATACTTCTAAGAAATGAACTAAAAAATGACCATAAGAAAGTAAGTTATGGGATATAAAATTAACATACAAAAATAAGTATCATTCATATGTATAAACCATTCTACATTAGAAGAACAGAAGTAAAGCTTCCATTTATAGTAGTAATTTAAAAAGAATCTCCAATTTAATAAAAAAAAATTGCAAAACCTTTATCATATGAGGAACAGTTTGAAATAATCCTTAAAATGCACCTGGACAAATGGACAGTCTATAATATTCTTGGAAGGGAAGATCCAACAAAAGAAAAATGTTAATGTTATTCTCTGGTAAACTATAAAATAAATACGATCCAATATGAATATATTCACCAATTTTTCCTCCTAATCCTACACCAATTGATTCTTAAAATCAGTTATAAATTTGAAGAAGCAAAATATCCTGGAAAATTCTGAAATATAAGAACAAGATATATGATAGCTCTATTAAATTCAGATAGTCCACAAAACCTCATTAATGAAAACAAAGCAGCATGAGAAGACACATGGTCAAATAGACTAATACATTCAATTAGAAACTCCAGACAGAACACTTAATATATAAGGGAATTAGGTATAAAACAAAGATGTTATCTCAATGGACTATTTTCCATATATGCTTTCATGAAAAATTTTTTAGCTATCGTAAGAATAATCATGCAATGAATTAATTCAAATTAGCATTAGAAGGGACTTGAAAAAAAATCAAGGTTAAAAATAGTAAATAAATGATATTACTAGGCGGTTTATACAAGGTGACAACAAAATGTGTCACACATGTAGAAAAAGATGCTCAATATGACTAAGAATTAGAAAATATCAAATATAAACAATGGTGCGATACTACTTTATATCTACTATCTGGAAAAACTAAGGAAGATATTACCAATGGCTGAATGGGAAAACTATTTTTACACGTTATTCGTTTGAGTAAAATGTATTGCAGATGTTTTAAAGAACAATTCTGCCATAGTTGGTAAAATTCACAATGCATAATATCACCCAACATCCTCACTCTTGGGTACATTTTTCAGAGAAACTATATTTCTAGGGCACGGGGTATTATGAAGATGCTCATTTCAGCATCACTTATAGTAAGAAAGTAAAAGTAAATATCCTATCATAGCGTTCATGCATATGTAAAATATCCTACAGCAGTTAGTAGATCTGAAAACCCTAGCATTGCACATCAGACTACTGAAGCAAAGGTGTTTGGGAGGAATGTGCATTAAACTCAGGAGAGACCAGTAAGAAGGGTGCTTTCAATGACTATTAGAATAGTGTGGCATAAAGATGAGGAATATGAACACCTCAAATATCTGTATCTCAGGTAAATATAAACTTTAAAAAAATTCTATGGATTAAGGTGTTTGATTTAGCAAAAAGGTTTTTTTTTTCTTTCTGAAGTCTAACTGATGGGATACAGAAACATAAAAACAAGAATCACTCACTAGAGTCAAGAAAGCTTGAAATGGTGTAACAAATTCATCAGGTGATGGGCATTAGAGGATGCTTGGTAGCATCCAAAGCATCTAGGATCAAACTGATGAAGAAAGAAATCACATGAAATCATACTGATGGAGAAAAGTACTATGGTTGTAGAACAGTAATACAAGAAAGGCAAAGCATAGCACTCCTGGAAAGCAAGGCTTCCTACCAAAACCTTGAACCACCACACAATCAGAGACAGCAGGGTATAATAGGGGACAGTCTTCAAATCAATTAATTTCAGACTTTGGGAAAGTGGTGCCATTATCTTGGTATCATAGCTGGTTGATCTCCCATTTGGCCTCAAGATAAAGGCACAAGGATAATTTATAAAATACCCTAAATATCTGCCATAGGGATTTACAGAATGGGTATTATTGTTGGGCAAAGAAGCAAAGTGAGTCCCAGCTTCCTATTTCAAAGGACAGGACATAATGCATTCACATTTCCCATTTATTTAAAGACAAGCTAATCTTTTCACATGTCCAAATGCCAACCCCTAAGCACTGGCTTCCCAATTCAGTTTGGTCAGTAAAGCCTCTACCTCATATGGAAAATTTCTATTTATTGTCAGAAAACAGTGCTTAGGAAACACTCTGCTATTCTGCGATTTGTTTTATTTCCTGAAAATTATGCAGTAAGCAAAAATCACTGCTTATTTGAATGTATCCAGTATCATGAAAGACAGTCAAAAATACCAAGAACTGAAAAAGCAGCAAACTTTAATATAAACAGAATCCTCAGAGGAATAAAAAGATCCCACAAACTAAAAACACCTCATTGCTTGAAAAAAAAAAAAAAATCAAACAATGTAATATGAAGAAATGAAAATTTTAAAATAGCAGAATGTAGTAGAAAAACTGAATAACAGAAGGTGTATGAAAATAGACTAACGAGCTGGAAGAAATTCTTAGGATTTAGACTAAAAGAAGACAATGTTAATGGGCACAGAGTTAAAGTTTGTGGAGATATATTCTGAATAACCCTAACAGCCTAATTGGAGTTCCAAAAGAGACTGAGAAAGAGAGGAGGGAAAAACTTCCAGGAAGAACATTTTCCAGAGTTGAAGCAAGATTTGAATCAATAGCCAAAAAATTATCCACCAGTTGCCCTACAGGAAACCTTGAATAAGCCTGTACTTGACCATGGCTTGGTAATATGAGAAAAGTGATAAAAAAGAATATAGCTCATGAGAATGGAAATAAAAATATGGGTAGAAAGCCTGAAGAGACATTTTCCCAAAAAAGGCATACAGATGTCTAACAGACACACAAGACACTCAACATGATTCATCATCAGGGAAAGACAAGTCAAAATTACAATGAGATGTCACCTCGCTCACACAGTCAGAATGGCTAAAATCAACAACACAAGAAAAAACAGGTGTTGGCGAGGATGTGGAGAAATGAGAAACTTATGCACTGTTGGTGGGAATGCAAACTGGTGTAGCTGCTGTAGAAAAGAGTATGGAGGCTCCTCAAGAAATTAAAAACAGAGTTATATACAATCCAGTAATTCCCCTACTGGGCATTTACCCAAAGAAAAAATAAACACCAATTTAAAAAGATATATATACTCTTATGTTTATTGTAGCATTATTTATAATAGTCAAGATATGGAAGCAGCCGTATCAGTTTTTCCCCCATTAAGGATGAGGTTAGCTGTGGGGTTTTCATAGATGTCCTCTATTATGTCGAGTTATATTCCCCCAAATAGACTCAGATACAGAAAACAAACTGGCAATTGCCAGAGAGGAAGTAGGTAAGGGGATGGGTAAATAGATAAAGGGATTAAAAGTATATTTATGATGATGAGCACTAATGTATAGAATATACAATTAGTATTTTATATAATTCTAATGTATAGAATGGTTAACTCATTACATTGTACACCTGAAAATAATAGAATACTGTGTGTTATTTTTACATCAATTACAAGATCTCAAAAAAAAAAAAAAAAAAAAAAAAAAGAGAGTGGATATCAAACTCATATAAGCTTTTGTCTCCAAAAGGGCTATTCTGGGTATGTCTCTGGGGGAATTTCTCAGTGAGATTAACAATTCAATCATTAGACTAAGTAAAGCAGATTGCTCTCCCTAATGTGCGTTGACCTCATCCAATCCACTGAGAACATGAATAGAAGAAAAAAGCTAAGAGACAATTTCTGCCTGTCTTTGAATTGGAACATTGGTATTTTGCCTTTAGACTCAGATTCAGGATGCAATCTATACCACCAGCTCTCTTAATTCTCAGCCATTAAATGCAGACAAAAATCATACAATTGGCTCTTCTGGTTACCCAGCTTGCTGACCCCCCCCCCCCCCCCCCCCCCCCCAACACACCATACAAGTGTGGTAGGATATATCTATATCTATATTATCTATATTCCATTGGTTCTGTTTCTCTGGAAGACCCAGACTAATATGGTGGTGGTAAAGTGGGAAGTAAAAAAAAAACATCCTGAGAAAAAATGTCTTTAAAATCTAGTTTTAAATCAACCAATCTATATTCAAGTGTGACAGCAAAGTCTGTTTAGACATCTAAAAAGGTAGAAATTTACAAGTCAAATAGTTTTGTCTTTTCTACAAGCACTTAGGAAATGATTAAAACATGAACATATTTCATGTCTTCAATGTTTATTAAGTGTTGCTTATCGTCTATATCCTCCAGCATACCATATTCAAGATTCCCATTGTGGCTGTTGATCTACTGACCCTCTTGTACTGCACTCACGCATCTTGCAATGAAGTGAGAAGATAAAATGTCTACGTGATGAGATGCAGTGACGTGTATGACTAGTCACTCTGACTAGTGTTGGACTACTAGTGACCTTCTGACCATAGGTTAAAAGGTGATCATCCCCTTCTCCATTGAAGTTGACCACAGGTAACTGAAACCACAGAAAGCAAAACCACAGATAAGGAGTGGAGGGAACTATTGTAAAGCATAAACTTATAAAATAATCTGATACAAGAATTACGGATTAATATACAAAAACTGAGAAGGAAGCTTTTGAGACAAATTAAAGCATAAGAGTGTTCTGTTTTGGAGAGAGATTACTGGAAGACAAACTACCTCAGTATGCACGCATATTATTCATTTTAATTAGAAATCTGAAGACAGTCATTGGTAGGTTTACAAAAAGAATGAAATTTTCCTTCCGCTGGGCTACAAAAGATATAAAAGGAAATCCTGGGCAGCATAAAACAATGTATTAATACAATTTAAATTAAATATAATGAAAACAGTAGGAACTAGAAATAGCTACCCAGCCCCCCCCCCCCCCCGCACGTGAACCCCCTTCCCTCCATAAGTAACCAGTGCAAAATGGTTTGGGTGTGAATTTTAGAAAATCTCAAAAAAAAATTCTGATTTATATTTAGAAACTGTTCTAGAGATTAGAAATAGATGATATTGAATTTATTTCACTTGGCTAACATAAATAAAAACCTAGATACATAAGAAAAAAAAAAAAACTATGCTTGCCTTTACCTGTGAATATATCCACAAAGATCCAAAGAAGTTACTAGCATGCTTTACGACATTTCAAATGTACAAGATATTCAACGAACCCTTCTAACAGTAGTTATAAGTATTTATCAATAAAGAAATCAATTAATTTTAAAAATCATAGCTATTTTTAAAAATGAGGTAGATTTGTGCATACTGATATGAATATGTGTAGAGCACATATTTTGATGGGAGACTCAAGGCATAAAACAGTATGTATATTATCCTTTCTTTTGATAAATATATTTGTGCATGTATATATTACATATCTATGCTAAAAATGTATATAAAATAGACCAAATATGATGGTTCCCCAGTGAATCAGAAATGTATACTTCTTCCAAATTATTTGAATTTATTACAAACATTTGTAAATTTCAACATTGAAAATTAAACTTTTCCCCAGAAGACTATGTGTCAGAATAGCTATAGATGACACAAAATGTATTGACAGTATATTTTCCTTCCCTTGGAGCAAGTTTAAATGCTTTAGAAATAGTTCAAACTTACTCATGTAAAAACCTAGACACATAAGAAGAAAAAAAAAAAAAAAACAACAACTATGCTTGCCTTGTTCATGTGACTTATTCCAACTTATTCATGTGAAATTCATGTGAAAACATATTTTTTTAATTTTTTAAAAACGTTTGTTTACTTTTTGAGAGAGAGACAGAGCATGAGAGGGGAAGGGCAGAGAGAGAGGGAGACACAGAATCCAAAGCAGGCTCCAGACTCTGAGCTGTCGGCACAGAGCCCAACACAGACTCCAACTCAGGAGCTGGGAGATCATAACCTGAGCCGAAGTCGGACACTGAACCAAGTGAGCCACCCAGGCTTATGGAAAACATAAATCTCTTTTAGAGCATGACCTTATTTCTGTACTTTTTTTTTTTTTTTAATTTTTTATTT
>NC_064811.1:176994248-177065318 GCF_023721935.1 Panthera uncia
GTGTGTGTGTGTGTGTGTGTGTGTGTGTGTGTGTGTGTGTGTGTGTTTCTACAAATGTTTTAGGATTTTGTTTACTAATAGGTTAGCATTTTTGTATTAATATTCATAACAATATCCATCCCCACTTTCAAAACCTTTTTTGCTACTCTTAAACATATAATCAATACAGGGGCACCTGGGTGGCTCAGTTGGTGAGTCTTCTGACTTCGGCTCAGGTCATAATCTTTGGGTTGGTGAGTTCAAGTCCGATTTTGGGCTCTGTGCGGACAGCTCAGAGCCTGAAGCCTGCTTTGGATTCTGTGTCTCCCTCTCTCTCTGCCCCTCCTCACTCATGCTCTGTCTTTCTCTCTCAAAAATAAACTAACATTAAAATTTAATATATATATATATATATATATATATAAGTACAAAATATAATGCTATATCTAGCATAGCTTAATGGCTTTTAAATATTAAAATACATCATAGTAAATTCAGAATATAAGATTAAGTATTACTAAAAATGTCATATATATATTCATAATTTTATATATAAATTTTTTATTTTTATATAATTTTATATTAAAAAATTTAAAAAGGTGAAATACTGCTTTGTAATCAACTATATATATTATTTATTAATATATTTATTTATATATATATATATTATGTATTATAAATACAAAGCAGTATTTCACCTTTTTAAATCTTTTTTTTCCTCAAAGAAGTTTTTATCCTTACTTTTCTGTAAGATCTCACTAAATGTCAATAATCAAAGAAAAAGTGACTATCTATAATTTAAGAACATTCAAATTATAGATTGTAGATTTGATCACCAACTCAGTTACTTAAATTGGGGAGGATACTTGACTATATCAGCAATCTTGGCTTTACTTGCATTAAAATTGAACATTTTATTATTTTTTAAAAGGAATCATAGTCTAGTAGTTAAAAATATAGATTATAAAGTCACATAACACTAGATTTGCATCACACTTCTATCAGTATTTGGATATGTAACTTCACACAATTTAATTTATCTAAACTTTTTAATCGTATAATATGTAGGGTTATTTTAAATTTAAATTAGATAATACACAGAAAGCACCTCACAATGTCCCACATATGGTAAACACCCAAAACACTAGCTAAAGACCAAAAAAAAAAAAAAAAAAAAAAAAAAAACGCAAAATGGTTATCGTCAAAATTTATTGTATTGACTGAATTAATTTGTATGTTTTTATAAGCCCACAAGTTTTTTTTAAACTTAGACCTATACGAGTTTAGATCATATTTATAATATGAGTAGTACATTGAGCTATGAACTTTAAATATTATATAACTTCTAAATTATGTGTAAGAATAAAGTTTATTTTAGGAGTCTTACGGACTTCAATATGTCATGACTTTGAGTCAGTTCTGATCTGTTCAAAATCTGTTATGATGTTTGAAAAAATTTTTTGAAAAAGACAAGTAAAGACACATGTAGGATATGTTTCTTAAGATATAAGTTAGGTTCCAGATCGAAATTACTGACATGTCCCTGTCTCTACATACAATTAAGAATCATTACAAAGTAATTCAGAGGATGTTCAGCTCCCACAGTTGTGGGTAACAAACTCATTTCAGAGCTCTGTTGGGGAATTAAAAAGACTCTTCATTCTAATGAGGTGACAAGTTTGACACAAGAGCTACCACAAAGAAGAAGAAAGGAGAGTTTTAAATGGCAAAGAATGAGTTGGCATAGAAACACTAACTTCTCAGTTCTCTGTAACTCAAATGCATTCCAGCATTTTGTAGACAAAGGCACATTTTATCAAGTGGCTATTAAAAGTAAAAAACTGTCAGTTTGATCAGTCATCTGATATTCCTCAATGTAAGTATCCTGTAGTAAATTGCTTTAATTGGCTTTATTAGTTTTTTCCTAAATATAATGACTATTAAAAATTAGATACTCTGCCAAGCACAACACAATCATTCATTTTGCTATTTGAAGTTTCTGAAACAGGTGTGCATGGAAGGCTCAGTCAGTTAAGGGTCCGACTCTTGATTTTGGCTCAGGTTATGATCTCATGGGTTGGTGGGTTCAAGCCTCATGTCGGGCACTGGGTTGACAAGACACAGCCAGCTTGGGATTCTCTCTCTCCATCTGTCTTCCAGCCCCTCCCCCACCCATGAGCTCTCCCTGTCTCAAAATACATTAAATAAACTTAAAAGAATAAGTAAAGTTCCTGAATCAAATAGGTTATGTATAATTCACCAAATTCTAAATATGAAAAATATAAACTTCTGAGAATTTATATAATTCAATTAAAATAGCACAGCTAGATTTGAAT
The DNA here is from genome assembly GCF_023721935.1 of Panthera uncia. NCBI lineage: Eukaryota > Metazoa > Chordata > Mammalia > Carnivora > Felidae > Panthera > Panthera uncia. Next base: position 176,996,564 of record NC_064811.1, read on the forward strand.
AAACCCACATTCTTTTACTTATGTTACCTTTTCACCACTAAACTATCCTCTATTTATATTTTCATTAAAATAATAATTTATTAATATGTATATGATTAGTGTAAAGAGCATGTTGGAAATTCCATTAGGCATACTAGTTATACAGATAGGGTTCATGGTTTTTTGTGTTCGTTTTTTTTGTTTGTTTTTGGTTTGTTTTCTGTTGTTGATTTTTGTTGTTTTTGCTTAGTAAGTAACAAAAATGTGATGTGAAGACTAGCATATAGTATCCACTGAATAAGTATATATAAAATGACTACATTAATGAATAAACTCATACTTATTAGCTAATTAGCTAATAGAGATTTACTGTACTAGGCATGCGATACAAATGTAATAAGGACACCCCACAGAATGAGCAACTTCAAAATGCATGTCTAACTTTTTTTTTTTTAATGTTTTTCAATGTTTATTTATTCTTGAGAGAGACAGAGTCAGAATGCGCGTGGTTTAGGGGCAGAGAGAGAGGGAGACACAGAATCTGAAGCAGGCTCCGGGCTCCGAGCCAACAGCACAGAGCCCGATGCACCACTAGAACTCACGAGCTGTGAGATCATGACCTGAGTTGAAGCTGGACGCTCAACCGACTGAGCACGCAGGAGCACCCATGTCTAAGTATTTTTGACGCTCACAATCATGAATACATCATTCCATAGAAGTTATAAGAGAAACACAGGAATGAATATCTTGGCATTGGAAATAAGATGTATAACTTTTATGCCATGGAAGCCAAATAAAATTACTCTTCTTGTTCTTTTGTTTCATATAAAAAAGTTTAAAATATTCAAAGAAATGATAAGATTCCTCCCAGATGGTAAGCACCTTCAGGAAATCTCTGGCATTTATCAGATTTGGAGTTTAAAGTAAACTCTGCCTGCAAAGAATCCAGATGTCGACAAAAGAATATAATTTGCTGTAACATATTCATGAGACAATTAATGACTAAGTGTCCTGAATAAGATATCAGAAATAACTGTGTTAGATTCATTAAGAAGTCTTTTGATAAGAAAGTCAGTTCAGTTAAGTGATAGTACTTTCTGGTTTTAGAAAGAAGCCTTTGCTATAACAATTATTTAAAATCTGTGTTTTATGAATATATTCATTAAAATTGGACACTTTAAATTTCCACATTGATTTTATCCTGATAGATAGATATACCTATTTAAAATATTTCTAATATTATGAAACATTCAAGGATCATTTCTTTTTTTTTAAATTTGTTTAATGTGTATTTATTTTTGAGAGGTAGAGTGACAGAGCACAAGTGGGAGAGGGTCAGAGAGGGACAGGCAGACACAGAATCCAAAGCAGGCTCTAGGCTAGGAAATGGCAGCACAGAGCCTGATGCAGGGCTCACTCGTGAACCGCGAGATCCTGAGCAGAGCCGAAGTGGGGCGCTTAACCGACTGAGCCACCCAGGTGCCCCTGGATCACCTCTGTCTTAATTATTCTTCCATCTTTGCTTCCCAAGTGTGAAAAAATATTCCTCACACTGTCACATGATCCACCCTTCGCCCTATCAATCAATCAATCAGTCAGGAGTCAGGGAATCAGTAACCTGCAAATTATGTACCGCCAGCTATATACCCATCATAATGATAGGTTTAAGGTGATACATAAAAATTAAGAAATGTTGACTTTACCCTTATATGTTGTGCATTCATATAAATTAGGCTTATATATAGAAAACACAAACTAAATGTATAAGGTAATCTTTACATGCCAGGAGAGTTCAAAGGGAATATAGCCCAATATAAGCTAGAATATGGCAACAATTAGTGGAGAATCTCAAAGGCCTTGAAGGGATTTTGGGATACATAACGATTTAAAGGATGAAACTCTAATGATCCTAAAGATAATATCTGTGGAATCTTCCAAAATAGTTCCAGAATGAGTATAAAAAATTATATGAAAACTGCCTATGTGGAAAGAAAGTCTGTCAGTAGTAACCTGTGCCTTAGGTTGAAGATTTTATCGTGAATATATATATCTTATCTACCTATATCACCTATATATAGATGGTGATATATGTATTTCCTATCTGTGGATATTTTAAAGAAATACCAGAAAATTACTTCCAAATGAATATTTACTATCTATTTTGTGCCAGATAATTTTCTATGGCCTAGGAATAAAGGAGTGACCAAAAAAGAAAACCTGTATCTTCACAGAGCTTACATTTTAGTGACCTAAGACAGGAAATTCATGCTACAAGTAAGTATGTCACATATCACATTGGCTGGTGAAAAGTGCTATGGAGTGACATAAAGAATGGAAACAGGATAAGCAGTACAAGTGGGTTTTGTGCACTTTTAAGCAGGTTGGCAGGAATAGCCTTACTGACTACACTACGTAGCATTTCAAGCAAATACTTGAAGGAGACAAGGGAGTAAAACTTGTAGAATTTTGGAGATAACCGGAATAAAAAAAACAAAAACAAAACAAAACACAAAACAAACAAAAACCCATTAAAGCAGAGTAACAGCAAGGAAAAAGGCCTGGCGCAGGAAACTGTTTAGAGTATCAGGGGAACAGCAAAGAGATCTGTGGGGATTAAGTCAAAAGCGTGTGGGGACAATGAGTGGAAAATGAAGCTAGGAAAATAATGAGATGAGCTGTAGAGGCAGTTCATGAGGGATCTAATAGTTAATTGTAAAGGCTGTTACTTTTATTTTAATGAGACAGAGAGCTATGATAAGATTTTGAGCACAGAAGTGACATTATGACATTATCTGACTTGTATTAGAGAACTCCATGGACTAACACGTTGAAAAGAAGCTTTGGCTGGCAAAGAGTGGGAGCAGAGAGATCAGCAAAGCGGCTTTTAGAATTATCTAGGCAAGAGAAAATGATGGCTTGTAAAAGAATGGTACCAGTATATCTGATAAGAAATCACGTCTAGTATGTAGTACTTGGTAGTGCACGAGGTTAAGCAAGCCACAAAGAGATGGCTCCCAGATTTTCAGCCTATGCAACTGGAAAGACAGAGTTCACATTTAGTGAAATGGAAAGGGTTCATTGAAACACGAAAGTAAGATCATGACTTCCATTTGAACCTGTTAAATTTGAAATTTATATATGAATATTAAGTGGTTATTTTGAGTCCAAGTTGCATATATAATTCTAGAATTCACAAGAGTGGTCTGGACTAGAGATATTAATTTATAAGTACTCAACATATAAATGGGAATTCAAGCAATGGAACCCAAGATATTTAGAGAAGACAGTGAAACAATGAATCCTCAGGACTCTGCCCCCAGGGATCACAACATCATTAGGCCCAATGAGTAAAACCAGCCAGGAAAGATTAGACTTAGACATAAAGCAAAGGGTGGCATTTTGTCAAGCAAAGTAAAAAACACTTTTCAAGGAAGGAATGAATAATTGAGGACTCAAAACTGCTGGATTTTGCATAAAAACTAAGTGATTAAAAAAAAAACAAATTTAGCAACATCATGGGGGCAAAAAAATAGTATGAAAGACATCAAGAGAAAATGAGATGAGAAGAATTATAAGAGTGGGTTTAGACAAATTTTTTAATAAGTTTTCATGTAAATGTTAGCAGAGAACTGTAATGAAAGCTGGGGGGGGTTATTTTTAGACAGGAAAACTGATGATATATAACAGGAAAGAGAAGTCATAGGCTGAATTTCTTAGGTAAGATGGTGACAAGGGACTTTGTACATAAATGGATCTTCTTTATCAATAAGAGGGTAGGCACATACGCACATGTGTTCATTAATCTGGTAGGAAGAATTTTATGAAATTCTTAACTAACTGAATTTATTTTTTTCCAGTGAAATAAGAATGGACATCTGCTGTGAGTGAGAATAAATAGGTACAAGATAATTGGGTAAAGAAAAAATGATAAAATAATCTTTTAGTTGAAAAGAAAGTAGACTCATTGGACTTTTGGACACTGATGGTAAATTTAGGATTAATGATCATGAATTTATAAAGAAAACAGACCACATAATGCTATGTTTTCTTTCAAACAAATTGATTTGATTGGGAGTAGAGATGCAGTAGCCAGAAAATTAGAATTTTCCCACAGCAGCACAAGGAAGCAAGAGAAGGATAAGGTCATTGAAGATGTATGAAGGGACCATGGAATTTAAGCGAGGAAAGGAGTGGGGATAAACTACAGAGGACTACAGAGTCATGGAAACTGAAAAGATGGTATCAGAACTGGACTGTGAATCCTAGTGAAGCCAAAGTATTGTTATAGTCTTGGAACAACAGTAGGAGTTGAAATCAAAAAAAGGAGGGGGGGTTGTTTGGAGTAGAAATTAAAGAAGTTTCAGTTTTTAGCAATGACAAGTTCTATGGATGATCATGAGAGTGAATCAGTGAATTTGGGCTGAGAAGAAAAATCACTGGAGAAAAAGAAATCAGGGAATTAAGAAGCATATCCTAGTCAAGTCAAAGAATTGTTATAGTTTTGGAACAAGACTGAGTTAAGTGCAACAGTATGTGTTTGCAATTAAAAAGGGGAGTTGTTTGGAGTAGAAATTATAGACGTTTCATTTTTTAGCAATGACAAGTTCTATGGATGATTATGAGAGTGGATCATTGAGTTTGGGCTGAGAAGAAAAATGACTGGAGAAGAAGAAATCAAGGAATTGAGAAGCCAAAATATGGGGACAATGATCTGTATGGAAATTTGGCATGGATTATGACAGAAGTATGATGAATTAGAAGGATGAGATTTAGTGCTAAAAGCTTCAAATCAAAATGTAAATATATCAGTCATACACTGAATAATACAAGATACCCTTTGTAAAGCAAGAGACTCTAGGAAATACAAAGAGATATAGGTAGAAACACACTAATAATTATTTACCTTGACACACTACTCTCAGCATAATAAAGGTCAAATGGCCAAAAATATATCTGAGGATAAAGAAAACTTAACTCACATAATTAATAACATAATCATTAAGGAGATTGCCTATCTATCTATCCATCCAACTATCATCATTCAAAAGATTACATCACTAGAAAGCTTAAGTGCCAAAAGCAGAATTATTAAAATCAAATTCTCTGATTACACTATTTATAATAAAATCAATATTAATAATAGAAATTAAAAAGGCTGTCAACATGGAGATTTTAAACCTGTGTCTATTAAATAACACCTGGGAATCTGGCTAAAAGGGAATATATGCAAGCTTTACATGTTACATTATCATCCTATGTGACTGTGGTTTGCAGTTATTATGTCACGTACGTTGTCTAATACATTGATTGTTTTGATATTTTGTTAAAAGGCTCTCTTGAATCAATATTAGATAATCACTAATATTTTTCTAAGACATGTGGATGTCAGAGTTTTAGCTTTAACTCTAATATATCTGGAATTTATTTTGGAATATAATATGATGAACTGTTTTCAAAATGTACTTTCCAAGTGGCCAGCAAATTTTTCCACTTTAATATATTCAAGAATATATAAATTATTTATTTTGTTTGTATTTTACTTTAATTGAAAAAAATTGTATCAGAATTCAAACAAGAAAGAATTGTATAAGTTAAATTTAAGACTACCATTCATGCTCTCAGTTCCAATCCCCAGGTCAGCATATAAAAATTAAAAATGCCATGTTCTGAATTTGTATGAGAAATTTAATTTGGAAGAAAACTTGAAAATAGATTGGAAGATAACTAGATGGTTTGGGTCAGCATCTCATTTTAAAAATAACCTACTAGATATGTCCAATTACTTGTATTATTTTTACTTTGAAATTCCCTATTTAAGAGTCTCAAATGAGAAAAATTAACTAAACTAATCATATCTTGGAACATCTTATGTCAGAGAACCTGTTGTAGAGAAAACATAATAAAGACTCATAAATATTGCAAAGGGAATGAAGAGAGCAAGAACAAAGACATCCCACAGGTTTCATGCAGAAACTATATGGGGTTTAAGTTATTGTGTGCTGATCAACGGTTACCAGTTGTCTGCGGGGGTAAAACCCTGGATGTATCATTTTCCAATTTCCTTGTAAATACTCCACCATAAATTTCATTTTATCTGCATGAACTCACTGAATACAACATTGGAAGAGGTGTGCACCACCGGTCACATGACTCAGTATGAACCACCTCCAGCACACCAGGGCAGCAAGCCCCTTAAGTGTATGAAGTTTGCTCTGTGTGGCACTTTCTAGTTGCACTTTAGGGACATGCATGGTGCATGTAGTTGTAGATACAGAGCAAGTAAAATCCTCTAGGATGCATGTTGTTAGGGTCAACTAATTAAAACCACTCTTTTTCAAGTAGAAGTGAAAGAAGTATTTGACACTGATGCCCTAGCTGGCCACTTGGCATTTCAGCTATTTGTGCCATGGTCCACATCACAGCCTTCAGGATGCAACAAGTTGCCACCAGTGGAGAGAAGACAAGAAAACTTGAAGACTTAAATACATAAGGGGAATCAAGGCTGAGTTGTCCTGACTTTGAGTGTGAGAATAGTCTATGGGTTCTTGCTCCTGTGGTTTTATCACTTACACTAGAGAGTATATTAACATTTATTTATTTTCTTGTTTGATAAAGCTTTGGTCCTTTTGCAGTAAGCCATTTGAAAGCAACATACTAAAAAAAAAAAAAAAAAGACAAATGCACGTAGAATTGGTTTAGTGCACACAAGGTTAAGATTTGCATCTAAAAAAGCTTTGGAATTCTAGCAAGTGAAACAGAAGTTGGAGTTGCTAAAATCTAAAAAAATTTTATGTCGGTGCAGATAAGTTATTGAGCACACACACACACAAATACTTTTGTATGGCAGTCCATACTTAATCTCTTCGACTCTTGTTATCACAGAGTTTTTGGAAATATTTCGGTCATTGTAGAACAAGTTTGTAGGTCAAATCATGTGTCCTCCAATGTCAATGGCCTTTATTTATAAAATAAAGTTTTCCTCCACATTTGGTTTACTTTTGTTCAAAACCAGTTGTAAAGCTTTAATCATTATTATATAAACGGACTGCCAAAAGTTCATCTTTCAAGACTTTTAACTTAATACAAATATTGAAAACTAAGCTTCAAAATGGAAGGATATTGAAATGTATGCCTATAAATGCAAAGGAAAAGAAGATGATGACATTTTAAGTAGTGTATATATTTTAATATTAAAATTCTAAAATTATGTTTTGGAATATCTTGAATTCTGGTTAAAATATTTTTGATGAATCATGTATGTGAATAAAATAAAATCATATCCTATGTAATAATGGAATAGAAAAAAAGGGCCATGATTTCAAAGAATTTAAATTTGATGAAAGTTTCCAAAAAATGCAAATAAGGAATATGTGATGAAATTTACCTGGAACAAATGTTTACTAAAGAACGACAGTCCAAATGAAAATAAAATTTTGGAATGACATACTCATATTTTAAATAAATATAAAACTGAAATTGAGATTATCCACCATATAGTAGAATTTACTCTTTAGCAGTTATTTTAGAGCCCCTTAAAATGATTATTGTACTAAGAATCAATTTAAAGTGTCAATAATTTCAAGTTCATTTATCATAAAAATTATAATTTGAAGACAATTGCAGATAATTTTATAAAAAATAAAAATACATTATTCTTGCTTTATAATTATTTTATATTCATACAATAAAAAGATTTTCATTTTGTTTTTATTTGCATATTTGTGATTTTTATTTCTTTGGATGGTACTTTGTTTTGAAAAATAGTTTCTGAATAAGACTGTTTTATAATGTCAGGAATACAATAAAACTGAACAATAATATTTTTATATATAATTTTATTATTTTTAATTACTAATCTCATAAATGTCCCATTTGTTCACACTCTGTAGATTACTGCAACTCAGAGACTTCAGTCTTTGCATTTTTAGATATTTAACACAAGGATCATTCTAGAATACAAATGTGAAGTTATCAGAACTCTCAGAGGAGAGTTAAAGGGGATTGAAGACAGAGAAGCAGAATGAAAGAAACTGAAGGATAGAGGAGGCATATGGAACAAATAGAAATTTCTGACTGATCATATTCCATAGAATAATGGAAGAAAACAGAAGATGAATGTGAAATATCATTTTTAATAGAAATCGGGAATTCAGAGAAAGGAACAGTTTAGATCTTTCTCCAAAGGAAAGATAATGAAACTGAAGTAAAATTCATCATTTAGCAACTGAAAAATCTGGCCCTGAAGAAGAAAATAATAAAACATAACACTAGCACCCATCTAAGAAAAGCAGTATTGGCCTTTAAATAAATGCTTGAGTGTCAAAGAACTTCTCTGTAAAAAGAATCAAAGAAGAGTAAAGAAAAATTCCTTTCTGTTAGACTGGAAAGTGGTGAGAAATCTCTCTATTCATCTCATAGCTTTAATTTAGTAATAAATACAGGGGCACCTGGATGGCTCAGTTGGTTAAGCATCTGACTTGATTTCTGTTCAGGTCATGATCTCACAGTTCATGTGATCGAGTCCCACTGAGAGCATGGAGACTGCTTGGCATTCTCCCCCTCTTTTTCTCTCTCCCCTCCCTTTCTGGTTCTCTCTTTCTCAAGTTAAATAAATAAACTTTAAAAAATACAAATAAATATAGGGTGCCTGGGTGGCTTGGTCGTTTGACTGTCCACCTTGGGCTCAGGTCATGATCTTGCGGTCTGTGAGTTCGAGCCCCACGTCAGGCTCTGTGCTGACAGCTCAGAGCCTGGAGCCTGCTTTGGATTCTGTGTTTCCTTCTCTCTCTGCCCCTCCCCAGCTCATGCTCTGTCTCTCTCTGTCAAAAATGAATAAACGTTAAAAAAATAAAAATAAAAATAAATAAATACACACACATCAAGAATATATACACACTGATATTAAAAATTCAGTGGATCAGGTATATGGCAGGTTAAAAACAGCTAAGGAGAAAATCAGAAAACTAGACTTGGGGAAATCCCCTCAGTGTAGTACAGAGATATAAAGACATAAAAATATTATTGACCAGGAAAGTTAATGGAGAATATAATAAAAAGGATCCCAATAAGAGCACAGGAGAAAATAACGAAAATGGAAGAAAAACAGTATTGCAAAAATAACATCTTGGAATTTTTGAGGTATTAAAAATATATAAGTACTCAGTTTAAAACCACAAATTATGTTCAAAGTAGGAATCACAGAAGCAAATGCAACATAGACATCATGGTGAAACTGCTGAACAACTGCTAATTAAAGACAAAGAGAAAATCATAAAACTACCTGACAGAAAAAAATAATTGATTAACAAAAGTAATAATAATTACAAACACATACACACTACTTTTGTGATGATTGAAACACATGGAATGCAAATTTCAGAGTTGATACAAAATACCCATCAACTTAGAATTCTAAATCCATTGCACCTGAAACTCCATAATGAGAGTGGAAACAGATTTTTATTTTTAGACAAAGGCTTGGAGAATTTGTCTCTATAGACCCTTATAGAAACATATAAGGTTATGTTTATGTAAAAAGAAAATTATGCTCAGGAGGAAATATTAAGATATAAAAGCAATGGAAATCAAAGAAACTAATAAAAATCTGGCAAAAATGGGGTACTGAATGTTAAAATGATAATACATATGACTATTGTTGTTTACTGTGTTTTCTCAAAATTGATCTGCCCAGATACACTGAAAGTAATCATGAAGCAATGTCAAGGGCATAAGAACCAATAAGACATCAACGGAATGACAAGTTGACCTGGATGTTAATATTGGCAGGCTGAAAGACTAATGATTTTTATAGTTGAGGTGGTTTCAATTCTTTCTTTCTTAGAAAATTGAAGGAAGACCAAATTAAGATGTCAGTTTGTAGAACATCAAAAAGTGACTTCGATGATAGATGCATCTTATGAGTGTTATTACTATTAAAGAAAATTCTATTCCCATCAATTTATTTAGGATTTTAGGCAGCACTTGTAGCCATAAAAAAATAATGAATTAAAAATGGAATCCATTCTATCCTAGCAATAAGCAATATTCAGCCTTGAATACATGACACGTTGGAGGGGCAATAATATAATCTCACTAAATCTGTTTCTAATAAAATATTTTGTTTATTAAAAGATATATATCTACTATATTGATACAGCTTTAACTAACAACTTTAATTATAGTTTTAATAGTAAATCAGTCAAGAAGAAAATAATGTTAAGAGCCTTATGTTGAAAAATCATTGAAAAATTTTAAAGTAAATGTATATATTTGTATTGAAATATATGAGAATTTTTAGCAGAATTATTATATGTTAGGATAAAATCTATGAGGGGAAATAAAATAAAAAAAAACTAAAAACATTGAAATATTCTGACTGTTAAAATCTTTATATTTTAAATAGATTATGGTAACCATTGAATTAGTAGTTATGTAGATTGTATTATATCCACTTAAAATAGGTTTGTGGGGCGCCTGGGTGGCTCATTTGGTTGAACGTCCAACTTCAACTCAGATCCTATCTCATGGTTCATGATCTCATGGTTCATGGGCTGGCTGCTGTCAGTGCAGAGCCTGCTTTGGATACTCTGTCCCCCTCTTTCTCTGCTTTCCCCCATTTTCACTCTCTCTCTCTCTCAAAAATAAACATTTACAAAATAAAAATAAAATAAAATAAATAAAATAAAATAAAATAGGTTTGTAATAGCATTGCATGGTGATGGATGGTAGCGACACTTGTAAGTAGGACAAAACATACAAAGATATTGAATCACTATGTTGTACACCTGAAAGAAATGTAACATTGTGTGTCAAATATACTCAAATAAATACATACATGTATGCATACATACATAAGATTTGTAGTCATTATATGTTTACATGAAGTATATCTTTTGAAGCTATTTATCTACTTGTTTATTTGAAGCTATTGAAATGTGAAAATATTTGGAAGCTGATGATATTCAAGAAATGCATTTTTAATTACGCTCTTAGTGGTGTATTTAGAAAAGAATTATTAAACATTATTCTAAAGAGTCTATATCTACAAGAAGATGGAGATATTCACTAACTTTAAACTTGTCAATGATAGCCATGAAAATAGCAATGCAGACTCTAACTTTCAAGCCACTGGTATGAAATCAGGAAAATAAGGTGAACACAAGTAATTCAGAAGGAAGAAAAGTTGGAGGAAATATGCAGTGAAAAAGTATGGAAAATAAAATAAACTTCTGACCTACCTGAAGATGCACAGAACTAAATAAATCATAAGTGTCCTCTATCTCCAACATTACCTAATAACAAGTCTCTAGGGCTAAAGAAACTCTAGGATATATGCCCTTAATTGAGGCTTTAGGGATAATCTGGAAATGGATTGATAAAACACCTAGTTTGAGACTGGAAACACTAAGACTGACCAAGCCAAATGATCTTCTGTTATCACCACTGGAAACATTTTTAATGTGATCAATCTCCTGATAGAAGATGCTTTGTCTTTTTTTTTTAATGTAAACTTTATTTCTTTTAAAAAAAAAAATTTCAACGTTTATTCATCTTTGAGAGACAGAGAGACAGAGCACGAGCAGGGAAGGGGCAGAGAGAGGGAGACACAGAATCAGAAGCAGACTCCAGGCTCTGAGCTGTCAGCACAGAGCCCCAACGCGGGGCTTGAACTCACGAACTGCGAGATCATGACCTGAGCCAAAGTTGGATGCTGGAATGACTGAGCCACCCAGGTGCCCCAATGTAAACTTTATTTCTTATAAAAAGTAGCATACAACTATTGTAGATGTAAATAAATAACAAGAACAAAGAAAAAAAATCATGTATAACCCTACGACCTAGAAGGAGTCACTGTGAAACCTTTAATCTATGTCCTACACATATTTATTTTGAGATTCCATATATATATATCCAAAAAGATTAATGTTGTATGCAAGATTTGTATTACAGCCCATGGGGAGCTACTGAGAGATTTCAAACAGGGAGTACTATGCTCACTGATACAACTGGGAAAGGTGGATAGGAAAGAAGTTAGTCTACTGGAGGCAGACCAGTTAGGAGACTACTCCAGTCCTACAGGGAGATAGGCAGGAGTTAGTTGCAGTAAGAGGCAGAATGAACAATATTTTCTGATTCACTGCACTTAAGTCTGTAGTGAGAATAAGGGAAAGATAAATTTTAAATGATGCCCAGGGTTCTAGCTTTATTAATCTCTCAAATTTAATATTTTAGATAAATCACAATAAGACAATTATCAGTTATTTTAGTGCAGTAATAGCCATGCTTTAGTATATTACTTTGTTTACTGATATTTCATTCTCTTTTCTTATCTTAGAGCTAATTTTCTACCAAAAGTTTACTTGAGAATCATTTTCTCTTATTCTAGCTAAACAAATACAGTTGGAATTCTAGCTTTCAGATGGTATGAAGAATTCATTTTAAATCTAGTAGATTCTCTAGATAGCAGACCTAGTTGAGGAAGTAGGTGTAATCAAAATTATGTGGATGGATTTAAGATCTGTTGTTGTCACAATAGGATAAGAGTAGAAAAGGTGTTTACTGATTTGGAAAATTGGAAAGCCCAGAGGTCCCAAAGCAAAGTGTACTGTATTTATTTCAGAACTAAGAGTTCATGAGGAACCAGACCTTAGGTTAATCCTGGTTTCCACACTGGTATCTATTTGAGATCAATTTGTATTAATTTAATAATACCAGTACATAGAATATAATCACTTAAATTATATAAAAAATAAGTACTGTGAGCATATATATATATATATATATATAGACACTATTATTGTGAATTTAAGACATTATAATAAAAGTATATGTAACTCAATATCATGCATATTAATCATAAATTTTTCTTTAATAATGCATACATATTTAACGCCTTCAGCCTTAAAAAAATGAAACTTTACCATACAAAAATGTCTGAGATGTATACATGGGTTCTACCTTTGTAAATTATTTTCACGCTTTAATTTAAAAAGAAGTTACAACTAGCATCTATGCCCTTTAAATTGGAAAATTTCTGTTATATTATTTTACTTTTTACTATACTTTATACATTGTATTTTTTTAGGAGATATACCTTTAAAAACAAAACTCAAACTCTATTTCTAACAATCTCATAATTATTCCAGGTAGTGATTTTTGTGGGGGCCCAGTAGAGGGAAGAAATAAAGACAATCATCTTGACTTGGTTGCCTTTCTAAATTTTAATATCTTGTTTCCCACAGTCCAACATAATTGTCTCCCATAAAGAGATAAGGCAGTACTATTTCCTCTATTTGTAAACAAGAAGGGCAAATATTTCTTGAGCTTTTAGATGCTCACAGAAATCACTCAAATAAGTGTACTGATGTACAGGTCCTAATGAACTCTGAACATTCTACAAAGCATAAGATCTTAGGAGAGGATTTCTTATTGCCATCTCTGTATAAATTAATTTTCATCTTTGCATATATTAACTTTTTATATGCATTAATTTCCTGGCCTTGTGCTTTAATTAATACACGGCCTTTAACTAAAATCATAAATAAATATTGGGGCACCTTGGTGGCTCAGTTGGTCAAGCGTCCACCTTCAGCTCAGGTCATGATCTCACCGTTCGTGAGTTCAAGTCTCACATCAAGCTCTGTGCTCACAGCTCAGAGCCTGGAGCCTGCTTTGAATTCTGTGTCTCCCTCTCTCTCTGCCCCTCCCCTGCTAGTTCTCTCTCTTTCTCAAAAATAAATAAAAACTTAAAAAAAACAAATATTAATGTATCCATTATATCTGAGTTTTGTTTTAAGATGTTTTACATATTTAGTATGAAAACAGAAGTAAAATATAAATGTACACTCTCATATCCTGAACTACTTTATGCATTTCTCTATCTCCAATATCTTCAAAACACATATCGATATTAAAAAAAACACTTTTTAAGATGACACATATAATACTTGAGTCAAACTCAAATATTTGAGGTCACGTCTGGCTTAAGTGCCTACTCTAAGATCCTTATCCATTCATTCATGTGGATTTCTAACCCTCTCAAAGATTTCTGTGGGTAAAATGACAATGGCCTAAATGCACACCATGGTAGTGCAGATAAAGTGGAAATATTTAGAAATAAAGAAGTGGTCAGGAGTTTAGTTTTGGTGATTCGGAGAAGGTATCAATTTAAACAGAATGAAGAAGACAGAGAAGCTAAATAGCGAACATACGTAGAATAAGACACTTGTTGGACGTGCTGGAGCTGTTCATGCTTCCAGGTGTTCTACCAGTGTTGAGACCTTATTGTCACACTGCTTGGGTTTTCATTCCGTTTCCACTCTTTACAAGGCATGACACGGAGAGGCTGTTTAATCACATGGGACCTTCATTTTCTAAGTGGTAAAATTGGCAAACTAATAATGTTTATCTCTGAGAATTCTGAGGATTCAAGCACATTAAATAACAAAAGTACTCAGAAAGTGTAAGGGACTAGAATGTGCTCCGTGAATGCTAGCTATAATTATTCTGCCCTTCGCCTTTCTGTCACAGTCTGTGTAAACTCTCTAGGTCCTTTTATCTATTGCAATAGTCTCCAATATCACCCCATGATTCAAAACTCCCCATATCAAACACAGACTTTGCCCTGGAGGTCCACACTCACACTTACACATTCAGCTAGAAGTTACGGTCATGGGAATGACAAAGGAAAGAAAGCAAAGAAAGAGAAGAATAGGATTCTGAAAGAGGATGCAGTGTTTATCAGTCAGGTTAGCAGAAGGAAACAGGTGATACACTCGGATTAAGATGTTTGAGGAAAAGTGAAAATTGAAACTATTGTAAAGACAGGATATTTTACAAAGGGCTGTTTCCCATATGGTAAGGAAGAGTGCAATACACGAGTGGTAATAATAGCAGAGACCTTGGGTCCACATGGACGAGGGAAGGGTGTAGTAACCCTAATCCAGAAGGGGAGCACTGAATAGAAAGAATAATATTGAGAGGATCATTAATCTTCAGTACAGGACAGAGCTAGTCAGAAATGAGCAGGAGGGTGCCGGCAGAATAAATACTCCAAAATACCCTGACCTCATTTTCCTTTTTTTTCTTATATCCCAACAGGGTTATTCATTGTGTGACCACTATCAGAAATCAGAGGGCAAGGAGCCCAAACCAATATCAGGAGAAAGGTGGAGAGCAGATCTGTAGGGGCAAATGGGTGATACCCAGCACATAATGTCCAAATGAGGGGCTATCAAAATAAGTAGAAATAATAACTACAAAAAATAGCCGTTAAAATTCTGATGCTTTTGTATTGAACTATACTTCTCATTTCCAAACGATGAAAATACATGTCAAACTAGGCTTATCATTCACATTCAAAGTCTCTTCATTTCGTTTTTTAAAAATATTTATTTCTTTTGAGAGAAAGAGTGTGTGTATGCACGCACAGGCAGGGAAGGGGCAGAGAGATTGGGAAAGAAAGAATCCCAAGCAGTCCCTGTATTGTCAGCACGCAGCCACACATGGGCTCAATCTCCCAAACTGTGAGATCGTGACCTGAGCCGAAATCAAAAGTCAGATGCTTAAATGACTGAGCCACCCAAGCACTCCCATATACATACATATGTATTATATATATATATATATATATATATATATATTTGTATTTGTATACATAATATATATATGTATTATACATATGTATATATGTATATTATATATGTATATATGTATATATATGTATTATGTACATATATGTATACATATATATACATATGTATATATGTACATATATGTATACATATGTATATATATATATATATATATATATGTAAAATAGAGGAGAAGATAGATAAGTACAAAAGAAAACAGGTATTGTTTTGCTCTTGTTTTTGCTTTTTCTCAAAGTTAAGACCGGGGTATAGGCATTGTTTGTTTCCTTTTCCTGGCAATTCTTACTCCTGCCATTGTAGTTGCCTATAACTTGCCAACATTCTGTCCATTACTCATGAGGTCTGGCCTGAAAGATTACCTAATCATCCATGAGGTGCTTTACTCTCTACTTCTTTTAGTTTCCAGGCAAGGTGCTTTCAGTTTAGTGTAAGGTGAAGACTTCAAATGGACATATTTTCTGAACAAGAAAAGTGACTATTCTTACAATGTTTCCCTTTATTTCTCTAATTTCCTACTGCTATTTGTAACCTTTGACACCCGAGGAAATGGGAGTGAATACTGGGCAATTCACATATGTTGAAATCCCTATCTGAAAGCAAATCTTCATGAGCAACAGCTAGAATGTCAATGGCTTGGGGACTTGGAAATAGTATCCAACTTATTCTCTCTAGTTTCGAATATGTTCATATATATTCATTCATCCAATATTCAATACACACCTATTGAGAACTTCCTCTTTTTAGGCCTTTTTCTTGGTGCTAGCGATTTCGAAGTAGACTAGATAGACAAGCTCCCATTCTCACTAGATATTGCATCCAGAGTAGCTGATAGCTAATATAATGACTGATAGATAAATCTTCCTTTCAAATTCCTTAGGGTTTTCCTAAGAGTGATTTTCAGGCAGAGGCTTAGTTTTTAGATCAAGTGAGTAGAGTCATAAGATGGTGGGCTTCAGAGATTGACTCTGGTTACATCTGGAAGGAATAAAATGGAAATATTGTGCTTTTTTGAAGGAAGCCAGAGGAACAGCCTAGTGTGTGGCAGAGCTCATGCTTTACCCAAAGGGAATTTGCTTCATCATTTGCAGAGAAGCAGTTCCCTCATTTGTAACATGGTTACACGCACCTTCCCTCAGAACGTCATTGAGAATTAATGACGGTACGTGAAAGGGCCCCAACACAAGTTGTTGGTAAATATTAACAAAGTTAGTTGAACTTTCTAAGAATCATTTTTTTCATCTTTAAAATGAGAATAATGTTACCTATACCTATGAAGTAAAACTCCGGGCTTTAGTTTTTCTACTAATGGGATGTACACGATGTTGACGGACTTCTCACTTGTCCTTGAGGGATGCTATTCCTCACTCTCTTATGATATGTTAGAAATATGGAAGGCTATCAGTTTTTTATGTTGATAATAGAAGCTAGTATTTCTGGTACTTTACTTCTGGTGCACAAAAGAAACATGAAAACTAAAAAGGCAATTTACTATTAGGTCAAATTGCATAAATCACTGTGTGTGTGTGTGTGTGTGTGTGTGTGTGTGTGTGTGTGTGTGTTTCTATTCCCAGTTAAAATAACCCCTACATGTTCTAATAGGCATTCAACACTGTAAATGGAGGAAGTAATTGCTTCATTGGAATTTTTTCTTCTTTTTTTTTCTTTTGCACCAACATTCAATATTTCCTTTTTTTTTTTTTTTTAATGTTTATTTATTCTTTGAGAGAGAAAGAGGGAGCATGAGCAGGGTAGGGGCAGAGAGACAGTGAGACACAGAATCTGAAGCAGGCTCCAGGCTCTGAGCTGTCAGCACAGAGCCTGACGGGGGCTCGAACTCACGAACTGCGAGATCATGACCTGAGCTGAAGTTGGACGCCCAACCGACTGAACCACCCAGGCGCCCCACCAACATTCGATATTTCTAATCAAAATGTGGTAGTACCCACCTTAACTTTTAATGTAAAGAATGGAGATAACTTCCTGTTTCATGATATTGAAAAGCTTAGAATATTATTGTGCATAACAAATATGTAGCGCCATTTTGTAAATTCTAACATACAAAATATAACATTAATCTTTCCAATTCAGGCAGTCAGAGAAGAGCATACTCTCATCTTTACTAAAAATAATCATAATTTCCCCTTGCGGTTAAATATAGAGGACGTGCAAAATTATCTGGTATCCGAAGAAACTCTTTAGCAATCCCCTCCACCACCTGTCACCAGTATCTTCAGTTAAAGTTCTGGCACATCAAAGGTCTTTTAATGGCGCACTTAATTCAAGGTTGTCAATCTTGAACAAAACTTTGAACGCTTACATATCCCCTTTTTTTCATCAAAACACACTCATCCTGAGCCCTACTCTCTACTGGCTGGCAATGTGATAAATTCCTTTTCTCTATGAAACTGTCTTCCTCTAAGAATGCCTATTTAAGTTAAGTCAGTCTGTGACCCTTGATTGATATCATGTAGTCTGGGTTCTCTCTGACTAGAAAAAAGATGGATAAAGGACAAGATGTTGTAGTCAGACAGACCCGCTTCTCTTAGATGTGAGAAAGTATACAAGTTGTTTTGACGTTCTAAGATTCAAATTTCTCATCTTTAGAATAACATTATTTATCCTTTAGGATTGCTTTTTTGATTACATACAATTGTACCTTTAAAGTTCCCTGATTATTGATAGTTCTCTCATCTATCTTTTCATCCTAGAAGTGAACCCGCTCCTGTTCGTTTCACTTTTACCACCAAAGATCTAGTTTACGATCATTTAGTATATGCTAGCCTTTGGCCATCAATTATAGAACTTCATTTCAGCAAGTGTAAATGCTTATAGTAGTAAGTTAAATTTAAATAGTATATTTGATTATTTATTGTTATAAAACTTCAGTGTTTACTTGTGGTTACTAATTCTTCTAACAGGAAAATTTGTTTTTCTGAGCCCTAACTAACCTAGACTTGGATGCAGAAACTTAATTTGATCATTATTATTTTGAGTATGAGAAGAATGTGTCACTTCATTGCTTTTGCTTTTTCAGAACTTAAAATTTTGTGGACTATAAATGTCTTATAATATTATTTTCTGGTTATGTATCAGACATCTTTGGATGTCCTTTTGTTGAGATTTTTATAATTATTATTACAAAATAAGCTATGTATAATTGCTTAGATATTGGTAAATCAGAATTCACTTCTTACCAATTTTCTACTTTACTGGTAGAATCCTTTTGGTTTGGTATCCATTTCCTTTTCAATAGTTTCTACAATGCATTTGTCCAATGATGTTCAATTAAACTTGACAGGCTGAACTTTCTTGAGGTCTTTCTCATCAATTGGTCATTTATGGATATAAAAATTATTTCCCAGTTAACAGATGACATTAATAGGGAAAACAAATTCTTAGTCTTTCTAGCTAGAATTAGATTTACCTTCTTTCAGAGAAACATTTTACAGTAGGTTTTCAGCACTTTGTGAATTCAAAATTATACATCCTTCTTTCGGCTATATAATGAACGATTTGAATATAAGAGCATATGCTATTAATTATTTTTAACTTGTTCAGAACCCTTTACCACACTTTGAGCTTAATATTTTTCAACTACACTTGACTCTTGGATAAGAGGGGTTGGAATCGCACAGCTCCATTTATACATGGATTTCTTACACTATAGCACACTGAATGTACATTTTAGTCCTTGTGCGTTTCTTATTAACATTTTCTTTTCTCTATCTTACTTTATTGTAAGAATATAGTGTACACCGCCTATAACATAAAGAATTATGTTGACTTTATATTATCAGTAAGGCTCTGGTCAATAGTAGGCTATTCATAGTTAAGTTGTGGGGGAGTTAAAAGGCATATTCATATTTTCAACTACATGGGGGTCAGTGCCTTAACCCTAGAATGGTTCAAGGGTCAACTGCAATTGGAGATATGTTTTATATTACTTAACAAGTCTCTTTCAAGTGCTAATAGCTGATAATCTTCATCTACAATTTAATTTTAACAGCTTTATTGAGCTATAATACATCTACCATATAATCGATCTCTTTAAGGTATGCAACTCAACATTCTTTAGTATATGCACAGAGTTGTACAACCATCAACGAAACCTAATTGTAGGACATTTCCATCATCCCATACAGAAATGCCGTGCCCATTAGCTATCAGTTCCCATTTCCTCTCCCTGTTCCTCCAATACCCCATTTTCACTTGTTTTATACAATGACTATACTACTATACAACTAGACCATGTACTGGATACATGAACCTTGCACGTCTTAATCACAGAGTCATGCTTGTGTTATTTGTGCATTTTTTAAGGGGTGATCATTCTCAGTTATGTAATTTTAAAAGTGCAAATCTAAACCTTCCTAACCAATAACTTACTTACAGAAAAGGAAAATACAAGCACAGAAATGAAAAAAGGACTGAACCAACTGAATACTCAACAGTGAGCTAGGCTGGCAGCACAAGTTAACTTGTTGATCTTAAGAGTTCAAATCAATTCATGTAATTGAATATGTGTCGCAATTATAATTCTGTTTTGTTATGTTAAATATGTTCCTAACAGTGAAAAATCTAACCACACATTTGCATAATTTCCAAAGTCCTAGCAGTCAGTAGAACATGACTGAAAAACCTCTGTTAACTAACTTGAATTTAAATAAATTAAAAAAAAAATAAAACAAAACAATGACCTACTACCAGCAGTCCAGTGCCACTCTCTACACTGATTTCTCCTTATTGTTAATGACCCTGACATAGTCTTCCTTCTACTTCACCAATCCAAGTCACTTAAGATACGCCTCATTTCACACCTGCAAGTAACTTTCTAGGATTCATTTTGTCCATAATCATGTAACGACTAATGTAATGAATAATGCAATTGTACTATTTCTTTACCTTCTTTGCATTATCATCAAATCAATAAAACTCCTAGCTTGTAGTCAATAATAGCTCTCATGAAACGCATGTTGATTTTTCTTCCCATATTGTTGTCGTGTTCTTTCAACAGGTTGGAAGCAACACAGGTTTAAAAAAAAAAAAAAGATCTTACAAAAAGTGTTCTTGTTCTTACATTCAGAGTATATTTTTCTATTATTAATGAGGGAGAGTGACAGAGAGTCAGTGTGGAGAGTCTCCAGAAACTTGTCTTTGGGGATCAGAGAATTTTTATAAAACCTCTGTTTTGCTTTTGACCTCTGCTGGACTATCAGTGATTATTTTAAAAAAAAAATGGATATTTGCAGCTATAAAATAAAACTACCTTTGTGTTGATAAATAATAATTACAATTTATCAAAGCTTCTATAGAAAACCTTAATTTCAGAAGTCAAGCAAACTGGCATGCTTTTTCCCCAAAAAGGGGTCTGTGCATTATTGAAGCATAAGAAAAAATATAAATACGAGATTCCTATAAACTATAGTTTAAAAGCTTTTTAACAGGAGCTAAAAAACCTGTCATAATTGTCACTAATATACTTTTTAATGCCTAGAGCTTTAAAAATCAGCAGACTTATTAGAAAGTCTAGGTATCAGTTGGAAGAAGTATTTGATAGGAATCTGAAGGAAGAGAAATGAGTATTCTGGCAACTGTCCATATGCCATGCATAAATCTCAAAGAGGAAGGCACGGAAGGAGACAGAGAAGATGGATGGGGAGACTAATAAATGATGTACCTGAGTACCAGGCAGGAGAGAGCATAGACAATATGAGATTGGAGGGGGATGATGCCAGGGGGAAGATGTATTACCTTTAGCTCAACTTTAAATTTCACTCATGTTATAACAATCATACACTTAGGCCTGCTGTAAACACCCCATCTATTTAGCTTTATCTAGTGCAATTTTTTTTTTAATCACATAAAACTTCCATGGTGCTCAGTGTGTGTAAAACTGTGCTAGAAAATCTTTAGCATTATACTATACTACATAAATGACCTAGTAAATGCTAAGAAAACGTCCATTTTTATGAAACACGGGCATTGATGTAACAGCAACACATCCTCTTAAAAGGCAGCTGTAATTTAGAGTATGCAGGCCATTTACGAGCCTTGCAAGAGGTGGGGGAAAAGGTTAGGAGGAGATTCAGAGAATCTTAAAAGTTCTTTTCATACTCAGAAATAATGATAAATGATTAAAATGACATTTAGATTTTCAAATTAGGTGAGGAAATTGAGACTCAGGTTGTCATTTCAAGTTAGATGTTGTACTATTTTTCTTTAATCGTTAGAAAATATCTTTCCTATTTGGCACCACTGAGAATTCATGTGGATATTTGACTTTGATTATGAAAGGAAGTACAGATTTTTCTGGTTAGCTCTTTCTCCCATCCTTCATTTAAGTCGCTATAACTGACCTATGTGTCTGTCATTTTCCTGTTTGCCCTCACACTCATGCCTTCCTGTCATTTCGCTCTGCGCACATCTCAAGGAGTGGAAAGCGTTTTGAGTTAGTTTTGGCCCATGGGAGGTGCTGATGTGAGACTGGAGGGCAAGAGGAAAGGGGAGCATACAGTAAGACCTTGGTTTGTGAGCACAGTTCATCCCAGAAACGTGCTTGCATCCAAAGCACTTGTACATCAAAGCGAATTTTCAG
The DNA here is from genome assembly GCF_023721935.1 of Panthera uncia. Classification (NCBI taxonomy): domain Eukaryota; kingdom Metazoa; phylum Chordata; class Mammalia; order Carnivora; family Felidae; genus Panthera; species Panthera uncia. The sequence goes on from NC_064811.1 coordinate 177,018,791, forward strand.
AACCATTGGTTCAGTTGTGATCATGTGATATTTGGCCTCCCGTGCTGCTCCTCGTACTGCAAGGCATAGCTCGTTTATCAAGTTAAAATGTATTAAAAATGTCTGCTCCTCCTGCAGAACGCTCACAGAACCAGTTACTCGCAATCCAAGGTTGACTGTATTTGTTTCCTCCTCCACAGCACCATATTGAAGGCCCAGCGGTGGCTTCAAATCCTCTGGATGACAGCTCTGGCCGGGTGGTCTCTTCTCCATGCTTTAAAGTCCAGCCTCGTGGGCTCAGCTGCCCACACCCCGAGGGCCCCCCTCCTTGCCTCTGGATGGTGCTGGCTCCTGAACTCTGGCACTTCCATCTCCTTAGATTGATAAGCGTCGCCTGCAAGGGTCAACTCGGAGTTGCCTCACTTCCCCTTATTCCTCTGTAATTAGTTTGCCCTGCTAAATCCCCTCCTTTGAAATATATGACACGGATTCCACTTTTCTGACTGGAGGCTGACAGATAAAATGTAGTTTGGCTGAATATTTAAGCTCTGTAAGTTATTTCACTATTTTAAGGTTATGATGTGAGTTATTATTGCTTCACATAGGCTCCCCGTGAAACTATTATTTTTTCTCACACATATTCCATTAAGATTTAAACTGAAATGCACTCATAAAATTCAGTACCATCAGATAAATTTTTTTTTGACTTGTGAGCTGTTTTTATCCACCTCAATATGCACATCAGTGGTTATTTAATACATCCTCTTCCACAGAATATCAAATACGTTACGCAAATCAATTTGCTTTTAATATGCCCTTATGTTGAGAATCACACTTGCCTAAATTATGGCTTATTTGTACCTTTAAAAAACAGACGAAGTATAAAATTAAATGTGATGGAAATTTTAAGAGATTCTGCGTTAAGAATATGTATATGTGACCATAGCAGAGCCTTAAAATTACTGATTTTCAACACTGATTTCCAACTATATTGTGTCCACAGCTGTGACGTGTGTCACCTAATTTACTACTTATAATGATTATTTAAGTAGGTAAATAATATTGTTTTTATTTATTTCTATTTATTTTTAATTTTTAAAGGTTATTTATTTACTTTTGAGGGAGGCAGAGACAGTATGAGCAGGAGAGGAGCAGAGAGACAGGGAGGGAAAGAATATTAACCACGCTCTCAGCTGTCGGTATAGAGCCTGATGTGGGGCTCCAACTCATGAAACCATGAGATCCTGACCTAAGCTGAAAAACGAGAGTCAGTTGCTTAGCTGACTGCACCACCCAGGCACCCCCAAAATACAGTTTTTTAATAGATTGAAATATTTGCAGAATTATATTTCGAACAATGTCTTGATCACTAACATTTTCAATGGGAGCTAAGCAGGTAACTTTGAACTTGGGCGCGAGCAAGTTTATATTCCAAGAAGCCCACTTAGCTCACCTTTGTGCTGGTTCTACTCACTAGCTGTTCAGGTGTTGCTACATGTTGTTCATTTGTTGTTACAGGTTTCTTAATCATTGCTATAGCTAATTTAAATACTAAACGTTTAGCATATTGTCTGTCATATTTTTCAGACAGGAACTTTCACCTTTAGAAAATTTAAGATGGTTGCCAAACTTTACCCAACTATGTAGTCGTGAATTCAGGATTAAGACAAAGATCTCCATACAACTATTTCCACATTTCCTCCTCTTATGTAATATCTCTCTTAAGTATCACAAAATGTTAATTAACATTAGATACAGAAATCAAAGTGGCATAGAGAATTATAGGCATGGGATATATGAAAGTGTAATTCACATGTTATTCCTATTAAATATTGAGTAAAATATAATATTGTTGCAATGTCAAGAACTGAAAAAGGCTCTCATAAAAAATGAAAAAAATTCCCACTAGTCACAGAAGAATCATTCCAAAAAGTTTCCGCTGGCACATTTTTTTCCCTTGTGTATATTTCATTGTATCAGACAGAGGCTTTCAAAATGATAACTTTGTCCATTCTTTCTAAAGAATCTCCCAAAGCACCTAAAGATGCTTACATGCTTGAATTCTAATTGTTGGGAAAGATGTGGTCTCTTGAATCTTTTGTTCTCACTTTCCTCTTAACTGTTTTGCCTTAAGAGCAGGTATTAACAGACACACAAGGTGGAGGGGATAGTTATTTAAGGGCAGAATGTGATATGGGTAAGCAAGGGGGAAAGAAAGGGAGGTTGCATTTTAGAGAATTTTAATTATCGTAAATGTACTTCCTTTTCACCTTCTTCAACTACCTTTCCTACTTCAGTACCTCTTGTAGAACATAGATACAATATTCAAAAAAATTAAAAGAAGTAGAAATCAAGACAACCAATTTAGGAGCTAGTTCCACATCATAGAGTTAGGGAAACTCTGAAAGGTAAATCATCACAGTGCAGAGACCCAAAGAGAAGAACTAAATTTGCTTTTTTGGTAGTTGGAGCATCAGCTGTACAGACTATTCACTTAATGAACTTTCTGACCACAGGATCTACTCAAACAAAAGCTGCTATTTACAGACATGTCTTAATGTTATAAACAACACCTTTTAGGCCCCTGGGAGTTGTTTTATCACACGTTTCCTCCAACCTTCTATTCGTAATGTCCAATCGGTCACTACACAGGTCTTCAGTCTTAATAGCCTCACTGCTACCATAATCTTCACCACCACCCTCCCCCTCTGCCCTGGACTTCTGGACACATGTTCTGATTATCCTACACTTCCAAATTTACTTTTACCCAATTGTTTTTAATTCCTCCCCTCCCCCTTTTTTTCTGGCCACAGAGACTTCTTTATAAATCAATTTATGTCACTTCCCTATTTAAAACTCTCAGTCACATCTCATTGCATTTAGATGGTCACAAAAACCTAGGTTATCAGATCTACCACTCGGACCTCATCTAGTCCTACATGGCAACATGCTTACCAGACTCTGGCATTTGTTCATTTTCTTAAAATTTTCATGTTTTTGTCTGCTTTTGGGTCTTTTCTGTTCCTCTCAGTCTCCAGCTAGCTAAGAATGTTCAGGTTTTAGATTAAATATTTACTTTATGCTTGAGATTTCGGCCAACCCCCTATTCTATTCAAAATTATTCTTCCTGTTATTCTCTTTTGTGAGAAAATATATTATATATTCCTTCATGGAACACAATACAAGTTTAAATTATATAATTACACATGTATTGATTTGGTTAATGACTGCCTCATTAACTAGGTTTTAAGCTGCAGGATCATTTCTGTCTTTTATACACAACATGGAGCAGTGTTTAGCACATAATGGGTTCTCAATAAGACATAATGATTTAAGTTTCTGATTGACTATTTCAGAGATATGATGGTAAAAATCAATCAGTCACTTATTCAAACAAGCAACATACATTCATTCAGCATTTATCTGTACCAGAAATTCAAATGAGCATTTATAATATACAGCTTTAAAACAGTTACTTTCAGGGGGCCTGGGTGGCTCAGCTGGTTAAGTGGCCGTCTTCAGCTCAGGTCATGATCTCGTGGTTTGTGAGTTCGAGCCCTGCATCTGGCTCTGTGCTGACAGCTCAGAGTCTGGAGCCTGCTTCAGGTTCTGTGTCTCCCTCTCTCTCTGCCCCTCTTCTGCTTGTGCTCTGTCTCTCTCTCTCTCTCAAAAATAAATAAACATTCAAAAAAAATTTAATAAATATAATAGTTACTCTCAAATTACACTTCCTCCTTAGAAATTTCTGATGTGTGGCTTTAGGAGGGAACCTGATAAAATGAAAACTTAAAAATAATATGGTTTGGAAATGAACATGGTTCATAGAATCAAATAAGTAAATATTTCTGTTCCCTCTCTTTTGATCAGTTTAGACATCCAGCCTTTGGTAATCAAGGACATCTGGCTCAGAACTTCAGATAAAGAGGAGTGGATTAATTTTCATAAAAATATTCTACATGTCATCTCAATGAATTTGTCAGAAGGAGAGAGAAGAACTATCATTAAACAACAACAACAACAACAACAAAGAAAAGAAACATTGTCTAACTTTTACTTTGTACAGAGATGCCAGATCCAAAAATTTGCATTAATTTTATTTTTTTAATTTTTTTTAATCTTTATTTTTGAGACAGAGAGAGAGAGACAGAGTGTGTGTGGGGAAGGGGCAGAGAGAGAGAGGGAGACACAGAATCCAAAGCAGGCTCCAGGCTCCTAGCTGTCAGCACAGAGCTCGACACAGGGCTCAAACCCACAAACCATGAGGTCATGACCTGAGTCGAAGTCAGAAGCTCAAACAACTGAGCCACCCAGGGGCCCCTAAAAATTTGCACTAATTTTAATAATAATATATGTTATTTAAGACACTCCTGCTATTATATGTAAGTGAAAATAGTTAAAGGTAACCAACATATTTAGCAAAATACTAATGATCACTTGTTGAAAACTTTGATTCAATCCAAACTTCTGGTCTTATATAAATGAAATATACTGATGTGTATATACTACAAGACATATGTGGATATACAATGATATGCAAAGTAGGTGACCAGTATGCATATATTGCTATGGAATTTCCAAATTGAACAATTATTTTTAGTCATGGCAAATATGACTCAGTATATGGAAGAGGAGAAAAGTCATTCACCCTAAAAGTGAGTTTATAATTCTCATCAGAGGTAGAGTAAAGCTAATGAATTAATTAAAAGATATTTTTTTTGGATATGTCAGCTTTGAATATACTGGTTTGATGACTCTGAAAGGCAAAATTGACTTTTATTTAACAACAGAAGGAAAGATAAGAAAGGATTGATTTTTAATAACCCAAGTGGATCTCCAAGTTTAATTGTTCTCTAAAAAAAAAAAAAATTGTAAAAGGACAAAACTAGATTTGGGGATTATAACCTGGGTATCCTGTGTAATTCTAAGTTAATATAAAGAATAAACAAGAGTTTCAATTAAGCTTCCATTTCAAGCACACTTCTTTTCAAATTGAAGCTGGCTTCTCTCTAAGGAAAAAAATTAAAACAAATAGAGACTTTAGTTTGTCAGTTTAAAACAAATGACGGTGCTGACATTTTCTTCAATGTTTGCCTCTTCTTTTTCTTTTTTAGAGCAATTTTGAAAGAGTCAGAAAGTTCCCGTGTTCTTCAAACAATTATGATTTTTGATTAAAATATTTTAAAAAGATACAGAATATTTAGACTATAAACCATTGTATTGTGCAGTTAAAAGAATGATAGGTTTTGTTTTTTGTTATTCTTCAGATTTACTTTTTTAAATTGGAAATATTTTATACTGAATATTATAAGAACATAAACTCTCCCCTTAGAAACCACTCTGCAGTTCTTAAATAGCATGAAGTACTCTTCCTTAAAATACTATTTGTGCTCTTAAAAAAAATGAAAAATGTTTGCAATAACATTGTCATAAAAAACATTGTTTTTATCCATAAGACATATAAAATACATTAGCATTCTGTTGCTTAGGGAAATTCTTAAGTTAGTGACCACTTTAATAAAGAAAACTTCTGGTTCATTACACATAGTGCCTAATTATGCTGAAACCAAGATCAAGTCTCTAATGAGAATGAAAGAAAGATGAATAATATACTTCATCAAGTTAACATAAGAATAATTATATATTTCTTCAATTACTTCCCTCAAATTCTAAACTTTCTGAGGGTGTGGACCATATCTATTATTGTATTGTATTGTATTGTATTGTATTGTATTGTATTGTATTGTATTTTTTGATGTGTGTTTATTCTTTGAGAGAAAGGGACAAAGCACAGGTGGGGGAGGAACAGAGAGAGGGAGACACAGAATCAGAAGCAGGCTCCAGGCTCTGAGCTGTCAGCACAGGAGCCTGATGCAGGGCTTGAACCCACAAGCTGTGAGATCATCGCCTGAGCCAAAGTCACATGCTTAACCGACTGAGCCACCCAGGTGTCCCTGTTATTTTAAACCACTATATAACCACTATCGAATAAAACATCTAGCACATTGTCAATATTCATTAAATACCTGTCTTGTGAATAAACACTATTTTAATAGTAGCATTCTATAATTACATGATTATATATAAACACATTCAATATTAATCATCAGTGAAACACACCCACTCAACCAAGTCTTAAAACCGTGGTCTCTTTTCAGTACAAATGCTCCCACACATTCCATGTGATCTAAGGGGAAGAGAGCCAGCAAATACTATTTCAATCACATAGTTCCACTGAAGAAATGTGAAAGAGGCTGACAGGAGGATGGTGCATACATGGAAAGAAAACGATGAGTAAGAATATACTGTGTTTTCCTCAAAGGTAGGGGCGCGCATCTCTCATTCATAACCATACGTACATCCTTCCTCCAAGCCAGTGCCAAGGTTAGTGCTGACATTTGAAAACCCATTTACAGAAAATAATGATGTGTACAGTATGGTATTATCAACTTCTAATTGATGCCGAGGGGTAGTAATGTAAAGAATACCATGGGCTGTTGTCTCATAGACCTGGACTGAATTCCTGATGCTTAAGATTGAGAAACAGCCTCAGTTCGCTTCTGTGTAAAATTCCAACAGCTCAGATCCCCATGTATGTTTTTAGGGTTAAAGATAATATATGTGAAGCATACAGTAGAGAGTCTGGCCCATAGTTTCTAATAAACAACAGCTATTATAATTACGTCTGTTTTCCTTTGGATCGCTGGATATGTGTACATATGAATGTCTAATTCGTATGGATGCAAAACTGTGGTGAAATATTCAAATGAATTCCATCTCCAATTTAAATAGATAATTTCAGCATAAATGCTGCCAGACCTTGCCTTTTGCAGCTGTTCTGTTTAAATAATTCACCTAGTCATCAGGTAAAAACACATACTCTGCATTAACGTTAAAGAAGTGCACAACAGTGAGCATCTTAATGAGTAAACTAACCTTTTACTCAGCCTCATTTTCTTGAGCTATTCATTTTAATCAAATATTACAGCCAACCACGGTGGGAATCTCTCACAGGGGTAATGTATTCAATGTGTACCTATGCTGCATATTAAAAGGCTCACCAAGGATGTGCACATGACAAGGTAGAAAAATTCCCAGCCAGGACTATAAGGATGACACAATTTTAATTAAAATGGCTGCATTTGAAGAGTATTTGACATTTGGAACCTCGATGGATGTAGATGACAAATAAAAAAAATACTTTTTATCATGTGTATTATTATTTAAGTTGTGGCATTTAACCAGGTACATTATGTGAGAAAAGTAAAACCACAACAAATAAATACATTTGCAGCTAGTGTGTGAAGCTCTTACTACAAACTGCAAAAGTCAAACTTCGCCTCAGAATTTTAAAATAATTTTAGACATTATTATGCTTTGCATAAAACCAATATCTTAAAAATCAACCAAATTCTTACTATTAATAGTAGATTATTACTATTGATTACTTACTATTGAACTTTAGCATACGTATCAACAACTTTTTGAGTTGATAAGGTCACATGAGATAGTATCATTAACCAAAGCAACACAATAATATGAAAATATGCTTTTATGATATTGCTTTGACAATCTCACAGGTTATTATTACTTTATACAAATCCACAAAAGGGGCAGATAACTTGAAGGAAGTCCAGAACGTATTTCGTACAGTCAAGATTAGCTCTCCTTGCTTGGGGCGCCTGGGTGGCTCAGTAGGTTAAGTGTGCAACTTCAGCTTGGGTCATGATCTCATGGTTTTTGAGTACGAGCCCCACATTGGGCTCTCTGGTGTCAGTGCAGAGCCCACGTCAGATCCTCGGTCTCTGTCTCCCTGCCCCCCCCCCTCTCTTGTGCGTGCTCTGTGTCTCTCTCTTTCAAAAATAAACATTAATTTAAAAAAAACAGATTAGCTTTCCTCTGCTATCTCAGTTATCCTTTCTTTTTAAGCTTAATCATATATATATTTCTTTATTCACTAAGTTTGACAATTTTGTCACTTTTATGTCTTTCTACTTCCTTTGTAAAAACCAAAACACGAAAAAAGAGTCCTTTCCTATTTTTTTTAAGATTTCTATCACAGGTAAATAGTATGGGCCCTGTTGGACACAATGATCTTGTTTAAGGTAAATGGTTACTTGAGGAGTAGATAGTAAACTGTGTCAGATCCCTGGATGTTATTATATTATGATGCTAGGTTAAGTATTTTTCTAACTCTTGCTGGCGATGTTGATTCCTTAGGTTTCAGTCAGTCTTTAAATTGCTTAATGTTCTAAAGACAATGCCCACTATACCTCTCTCTTTTTTCTAGAGCACTAAAATCACATTTCCTTTCTCTCCAGCTGCTTAATTGTCCTCTGCACCCTATAAGAACACACCTGTATACTAAACACAGAATCTGTCTTATAAATCCATCCATGCATACATCTTTTAGATGGATGATAGGCCCCAGGAAAGGTAATCTTGTCTTTGGTCCATTTTGTTCTTTATCTAGACTCCTAGAACTTTGCAAATTTACAATAAAAGTGTGCTGAATGAGTGAACACATCACTTACTCTTCTCCAGTAAGACTGTTTTCTACCCCAATTGTTCCTTAGATATTTAATCTAGTCATTTTCCTTAATTCATAACCCCTGAAAATAAATTGGCATGATTTGATTTTATGTTTCACAATACTCGGTCCCTAAGATTGTTATTTTTAATATCAGATGAATGTTTGCAATCTTAATATTTAGCAGGACTTACACATGAACTTTTAAGAAGTTAAAAAGGAAAAAAAGAGAAAACTGAAAGCAACATAACATATAGAAATAAACACACACACACATCTTTTAAACCAAAAATTGGTATTCATATTTCTAACCTGTTATCAGTTTCTTATTTTGCTGTTGTTTATCTTAGATATGTCATACATTGTGACACTCTGGTCCTTATGTCCTTAATTCAGTGCTGCTCACATTAGAGTGTGCACAGGAGCTCCCTAGAGAGTTCAGGTTGGATTCCTGGGTGCCAATCTCAGAGATTCTGTCTAGGGGGAGGACTGAGGGTTTTTAACTGTTATACTTTGAAACCTGCCTGAGATACAGTTAGGCAAATAAAAAGGCCATCATTACTTCATAGATTATATAAATTTATAAACCATCCCAAGTATATGAATAAGTCATGGGATTCAAAAGGATTTAGTTTAAGAACAGCAGAAAAACCTGTGAGATGCTACCTCAAACCAATGCTGTAGGCACAGGCATAAATCATCACTAATCTACTGTAATAGCATAACGAGAATATTGGCCACTCATGATCAAAAGCGGTGTACTTTCAGGAATATTTTGGAACTGGAGAGAGGTGCCTTCCGGTCAGTATGTGTAGAGGTAGGTGAGTAAATACATATGTTAGTATTTGAAACATTTCATAACAATTGTTACAATAAAGCACTTGTGAAATTATGATCATAAAATTGAAATGGGAAGATTTAATATCATTGAGAATCTACTTTGAAATGATTGTCTTGAAAAATGCTTAATGCTGATGAAGGAGACACTTAAAATTAGAAATGAACTTCAGGAAAATCACTGTTAATTCATTTCTAAGCTCATTTAATAATATTTTGGAAAATTGTGCTAAATGGGGTTCTTGAAGATTTTACAAATTTATGTCACTTTTTTATTAACAGAAGAGTGTTTTAACAATGGAAAAAGTAGAATTTTTTTTTATAATTTCAGTGAATTTCAAAGAAATAACACTTGATTCATTGGGTCCTTTGATATTAATGTAAAGGGAGCATTAAATAATGTTTCATCAGTGCTCATGATTCACTTAAATGTAAATACAAGTTTTCAACCATATAAACACCAAAATTACATTATAATGGATATGTCTTTAAACTAATTTAAAAAATCAGTTTATTGCAACAGAATATGAGTGTTTCCAGAAATACTATGAGTTTCTAACTATAAGAAAACACATAGGAAAATTACTGAGAAATAGGAATGAGCCATTGAGGTAACTATTTCAATACGTAGTATTTTTGAAAGCATATCTGAATAAAAATTAAACTCTCCTTGCTTCTGAAAATAGCAAAGATGAAACAAATCAAGCATTAGTGAGTCAAGAAATTGGGCATGTTGGCATAGAAATCACACTACCCTACTTAACAAGAAAATGAGTGTCAATAAATTAGTTGACATCTTCCATGGAATTTTTCTTCATCTGATTTAGGTCTCAGCTTAGCACTTTTGAATAGCTCCTTGAGAAGAAAGTGGATTTATTAAAGATATATTGTGTTTAGATTTTTTTTTCTTGAGGGAATGGGTGAGAGCATGTCTTGCAATTTAAAGAAAAGGTTCAGACAAGCCACTTCCACATCGTTGACAGACAGGAGACTGCATGAATTTGCTCATCCTGCATTACCCAGAGAAACAGTAGAAGCACTGAATATAAACTGGCCAGTGTGTCTCACTGGATTCAGAACTGCCCTGGTTGCCAAAAACATCCTTTCCTGACTTGCCTCAATACAAGAAAACCTAAACATTATCATCGCTTTTTTGTTTTGCAATAATGGAAACCTGTTTACTTGTTTTACAGTCTGCAAAGAACTTTCCAATATGCTATGTCATTTTATCACCAGAAAATCCTGTGAGTTAGAGAAGGCAATTTCTGTTCATATTCTAAAACTACTTGGGGAGATTACATGGCATGACCATAGAGTAAGCACAGGAGCCGGCTGTAGACCAGATCTAATTAGTGTATTTATACCTACATGAGGAAATATTTCCAGAAGCCTTCTTTTAAGATGGATATTTCCTGTGAGAATTAACATATCTAGAAATTGAATTAGATACGTATACATTTAGAAGACTGAGCAACTTTTATTTGTTCTATATAAAAAATTATATTTAGTTTCTCTTTAGTGTTTCATGTCAACATCGAATTTCCACACTATGGATAAATCATCTCATAATATTAGGAGAATGAACAATAACAGAAAAGATGTGTTCTGGAAAACGGGAGAGTACTTGAAATTACCTCAAGCCCACAGTGACACCCATGAAGAGTTGCCTTTGTAGGTACGCTGAGTAGGTGACAAGCAGGGTGACAGGTCCAGATGAGGAACAGAGAAAGATTGAGACAGGAGTAAAACCGTCCCTTGTTTACAATGTTGTCCATGGGTATTGCTCAAAAATAGATATTAATGACACCTTCACTTGGACTCAAGAATCAAATACCATGGTTATTTTAATTAAAATCATGGCTAATAATTTTCTATTCTATTCATACAATAGGCATTTTTCATCATTACTGCAAGAGGCACGTTGATGTTATAAAAGAAATATTCTATAGTAGGCACATCTGGCCAATTTATTAGCTTGGTGGCATTATGTACATCATTTAGTCTGTCTGGGTCTCAATTTCCTTCTTTGTAATATGGGGAGAGCAATAACCATCTCATAGTTTATTGAAAATTAAATAGAACAATAAATGTAGAAGTGATTGCATACGATACATAAAGTATTATGAGAAAAAAAAAAAAGTACATTTGGATGACACCGTTTTCATGTCACCAATGACGTCCAAAAGAGTTGAGAGTTAGGGAAGGCATATGAAGAAGACTGAGTTGTGAATTTGGGTTTTTGGTTGTTTGTTTTTATGTTTTCTGCATTCAGGATCAAGCCGGTTTCTTTGAATTTTCTCAAGAAAATAGTGAATCTGAGGAAGACATAGGGAGAGCTCTTACTCCCCGTTCAACCTGTTTTTGAGATCATATCATTAGAGCCCATCTTTGAATCTTCTGAGAGATGAAAATGAGGTAGCTAGAAAAGTAATTTGAATGTGCCAGATGTTTAAATATTGATCTAAGGAATCTTCAACTCAATTATTGGTGCAATTGGCAAGTATGGCCTAAAATGGAACACACAATTTTTCCTTCAGTAATTCTAGACAGTGAGGCATATATTCTTTTCTTTACGTAAATTTTAAATATTTCAACTTTGAACTCCTCTGGTGGTTATGTTAATAGACTTATCACTCAATATTTTTGTTCATAAAGTTCAGATATATCACTCTTATCACCGTGGTTCCTCTCAGTTATTTCTGGAATAATCATTTGTTGACCTGTTGACTTTTTCCAACTTTGAAAAAAAAAATATATATATATGGGTTTTGTAGATACATCAAATGTAAACATTATCTTTTTTTTGTCTTTCTCTCAATTTCACCTCCTCCATTCTACCAGCTACACTTTTTATTCCATTGTCATGATCATAAACATTTATATTCTTTCCAAAATAATAATAAATCTATAGTTCTTTGTCCATATGTTGGCAAAAAAAGTTGAAAACAATGAGGCTAAATTACGGTATTAAAATGTACAAAATTTGATTAATGTGAAGTCCGATGTGCTTATTATTTCAAAGACAATTTTCCCAGTCCACTAAAAGGAAAATATTTCTAGCATTAGAGGCCAATGATTTTTTTTCTTTTTATATAGTTGAATAACTCTTTAAAATCATGTCCCACTTTTAATTCTGTTCAGACCTCAACTACAAAATTTAGTTTTTCTTTGAATTTTGAACTGGCATTTTTATTGTTTTGGTTGTTTAATCACGGATTACATTTTTTCCCCATCACACATTTAATATTATCTGTTGAAGAAATAAATTTTCCTTCCTAACCCTGTCAGATTTCCTTCCTGAATCTGTTAGTCCTTAGAACCAGCTGTTTTGTAGTCTAGGCCTACCATGTCCTGGGTGCTTTGCCAAGTGGTATGGATTCAAGGGTACATAAGGACAGACACATGCCCTGCTTTCATCGTGATTTTATTCTGGGAGAGGAAAGAACTTGCTATATTGAGAAAAGCAGTTTAACTGGATGTATACCATGAAGGCATTTGCCACCACATTAAAAGTATTCAATCACGATTTGGGCCTTACGGGGTTCTTCCTAAGGGGTGGAGAACTGAGACTGTGTTTAACAACTGTGAACAATAGAAAGCTGTCTAGATCTAAGTAGTTCTTTGTGGAAGCATTAGTTCTAAAAGAGAAAACTATTACAGAAAAGGGACTCCTTACAGATATGCAGAAAAGAGGATTGCCTTGAGAGAGTGATAGTGACTGCCAGTCATACGATTACATTAACTGTACTACGAGGAGGCATTTATACCTTCCTTCAAAAACTACTTTTGCAGAAAGGAAATTATTTGCATCACTTTTTTGTTTATGAGATGGTTTGTCTCATTGTTTTACCTATTACTATTCAAATGTGGTTCACAAACTGGTGTTGATTTTCAAGTAGGCAAACTTGATGAATGCCCACCAATAAGATAAATATAAAACTTGAGATAAAGTGGAAATTTTTGTGAAAATTTGACTTTGTCACAACGAATTTCTTGCATTTTATAAAAGTGTTGGTCTATAAGACATTGGAAGTTACAAAAAAAAAGAGAGAAACGAAACACTAAGAAGCATTCTTATCCATAGATAGTTTGGGAAGTAGGCTGCTGCTCCTATATATAACCAAGAACACATTGAAATTGGACATAATACAAACCAAAGTTTTGTGGGTTCAAATCACTTTGATCAGAAACATATCGGATGCCTCAAATGGACACTCTGTAACTGCAGGCTTGGAACAAAGTTAAATACATCTTAATGCTAACTATCTGCTGGGGCTTTTTTTTTTTTTTTAACGTTTATCTATTTTTGAGACAGAGAGAGACAGAGCATGAACAGGGGAGGGGCAGAGAGAGAGGGAGGCACAGAATCGGAAGCAGGCTCCAGGCTCTGAGCCATCAGCCCAGAGCCCGACGCGGGGCTCGAACTCGGACTCATGGACCGTGAGATCGTGACCTGAGCTGAAGTCGGACGCTTAACCGACTGAGCCACCCAGGCGCCCCTCTGCTGGTGCTTTTGATTCAGCTGCATGGCCATGCCATCTAAATGTTAATGTTAAGTATTTACTGGCTTGTTTGGTTTCAATTCCATCACAGCCCAAGAAGCTCAGAAACAGACCAAGAAAAAATACAGTAAAACTTTGGTTTGGGAGCATAATTTTTTCTGGAAACATGCTTGTAATCCAAAGCGTTTGTATATCAAAGCGAATTTCCCCATAAGAAATAATGGAAATTCAGATGATTCGTTCCACAACCCAAAAATATTCATATAAAAATGATTACAATACTGTAATACAATACAAAATAATAAAGGCAATACAAAATATAAAGAAAATAAATTAACCTGCACTTACCTTTGTGATCTTCGTGGATGGTGTGAGGGAGACAAAAGAGAGGAGGGTTATTGTGTAGGAAGTTTTTCACTACCAGATGTTGACTACAGTACACTATTAATAAACTCCTGTCATATACTTTATTGAATGTAACTGGCAATAAGGCAGAAGAGGAAAGGGTCTATACCTGCAGGCAGCCTGACCTAAAATGAAGCAAAGCATTCCTAAGCTTCCTTTTGCATGGAAAAGCAAAGGACTGTCCGTAGGTGCTTTGAAGTGAGAAAAAATACACTAGTGCCAGTTGCAGACACATTTCAACGTTCTGAAAAATCACTGATTTCTGCCAAACACCACTGTCTGAGACTGAGAATCTGAGCATGGGAGATGATCACCATAATCTCTCAGTGAGCGAGAGAGAGAAGAACCATTGGCTCAGCTGTGATCATGTGATGTTCGGCATCACGTACTGCTTGTATCGCAAGACATCGCTCATTTATCAAGTTAAAACTTATTAGAAATGTTTGCTTGTTTTGCGGGACACTTTCAGGACAAGTTACTCACAATCCAAGGTTTTACTGTACTTTAAATTTTAAGAAAAGCTTAATAAAAATACTTAACATATTGCTAAACTCATAAAATAACAAAGATGAATCAAAATTTACTCAAATTAATTCAAAACCTAAAAGGAAAGGTTTAGTGAGTGAGCTAAAGTTACAGTATCCACCTGAGTTTTTGGTCACAAATAAATATCCTACCAGCTGGGCAATGTGAGTTACATAATTTACCTTATTCCACTCATTTGGCCGGTAAGAAGTAAGAAATAATGTTTTGTAAGTGCTCCCTTATGTACAGTTGTTGATATAATTTTCTCTCCATCTATTTATCAATTTATTTTCAATTTTTGTCCTATTTGAGGTTTTTATCTCACTCTACTTTCATTATTAGTCTAAGATCTTTCATTTCCTTTATGAACCTAAGCAGCATAAAAAATAACATTTCAATCATTTACTCCCCTCCTTGCTCAAGTGATACAGAAATTGCATATTTTTTTTTTACTATTTCTTGATATAATGGCAGCTGTAGTGGTTGTTTAATGAACATAAAATTTCAGCTACCCATTTCTATGTTACCCCAGTTTACAACAAATAGGGTGAACCTGATTTGGAGTAACGTGTGCTTGATTTCCATTTCTGTTAAACTTCCAATTTAGAATTAAGAATACTGAATACTGAATTTATTGAATTCAAAGTCCAGCTGTTATGCTGAAATGACTAGCAGTTGTTTCCATAGTGATAGAAAGCATTTACCTTTCTCAACCTCAATATGATTCCAGAACAATGGTTTATTTTCTGCTTCACAATTCATAGGACTGAGCACCAAATATGATTTGTTGGAAGTGTATTTTCTTCATTTGCTGTTAACAATCCCTTCTAGCATCGCTACTATACAGATCATATTCATCTTATTGTATTTATTGCATTCACATTCTATATTATAATCCAGTTTGTTAAGCTGCCTTGAATAGCTTATGATTTTGAACCTGTAATAATTCTATTTTTATACCTTATATTATGCACTAACTTGACTCTCTAAATTTTTCAATCTTATTTTTTTTTGTTGTTCTCAGAATTCTCTCAAAGGTGGCTGAAACAATACAAAAGGAAAGAAAAACACATCTTCACAGTCATGTAGTATATACCTTAGCACAAAACAGACTAGTCACCATTATTAATTATTGCTATTCACAATTACCATACAATTACAATTTACAACAAAATGTTTGATTGCATCTCAACTCATCTTCTGAGCTCTGTGTATTGTTTCCTTGATTTTGCCCTTCATTTTGGCTTTAGTGTATCTCAATTTTGCATTCTGGGTAAAATAATCTTCAGGAGCCCTAATGTTTTCTTCACCATTTTTTTTAAATCTTCTTACATGTATTCCTTTTTATTCCTTCAGTTGCTTGACAGATACCAAACTGATCAAAAGACTTGAAGTCTAAACTCAGATACCTGTTTTCCCAACACAGAGAGGTCAGGCCCCACTTTCCAGAACCATAGAAAAAACATATGATTGGCACATGAAACAATAACTTCCTCCCAAGGCCCTTGGTGGAGTATGTTTGTGCAAGCCCTTCCCATGTAAATGTTTCTTTACTCTTCTTTTCCTTGTGAAAAATTTTTTTGAGAATTTTATTGTTACACTCTTAGAATAAGGACTAGTTGCTTTATACTTATAAACAGTTCTTTCTAGATTAATGAAATGGCCTGTAGATCTTTCCTGATCATTTTTTTTTCCTACTTTGTAATACATCTGTTAGAGGTTGACCAGACTATTTCAAAAGACATCTGCATAGCAGCACTTTGAGCTCTTTGGAATTAAAATTAATGAGATTTTTAAAAACTATTATGAGTTGTGATTTCCTTCTCCATTTTCCCTCATTCACTTAATCAAAAATATATCTTTAAAAATTGTGAGAGGATTTTGTCAGAACTATTTCCTATAAGTAGTCTAGCATTCTTGTATTTGAAATTACATCACCTATACCAAAATGTTGAGAAATGCGGATCTCACTTTTCCCTCCCTTCTCCTGTCACACTACTTTAGGCCAGCATTATATCACACTGTCTTTTTAAAGGACATTATTCTTCATTCTGTCTTCCTCCCCTTCGCCCTATAGAATAATATCGGAAAATTTATAACATTTTCTAAAATTTTAAGTAGAATTCCTCATTTCAGAAGAGTCACTGTTTTTCTTTTTTCTAAAAGTATAATTCATCTTGAAACATCCAAGGCAATTTCAAGACAATTTTTTCCAATGTCCAGATTTAAAATTCCTAGACTTCTCATAAGTTATCTACATGATGTCAGGCAAGGCCATAACGGTCCTATGGTGGAGTGCCCAGAGAAATATGACGTTTGGTCAGATAGGATCATAGATTTGTTATATTCTTTTCAAAATTTGAAATGAAGACTGAACACAGTAAAGACCATGTATAAGAAACTCAGAAATAAAAAAATACTCAACACTGAAGAGCTAAAAGCTTTACCTCTAAGATGAGGAAAAATACAAGGATGACCACTCTCACCAGTTTTATTCAGCATAGATAGTACTGGAAGTCCTAGACAAAGCAATTAAGCAAGAAAAAGAAATACAAGTCATCCAAATTGGAAAGGAAGAAGTAAAACAGTTTTAATTTGCAGATGACTTGATATTAAATACAAAAATCCCTAAAGATTACACACACACACACACACACACACACACACACACACGCATACACACACCCACAAACTGCTAGAACTAATAATTGCATTCAGTAAAGTTGCAGATACAAAATCAATATACAAAAATCAGTGTATTTCTATACATTAAAAATGAACTATAAGAAAGAGTGATTTAAAAAATAAACAATCCCATTCACAATTGCATCAAGAAGAATAAAATACTTAGGAATAAATTTAACCAAAGCTATAAAAACTATGGCACTGATGAAAGAAACTGAGTAAGACACAAATGATGAAAGGGATCCTGTGCTCTTGCATTGGAAGAATTGATATTATGAAGATGTCCATACTACTCAAAGTTATCTATAGATTCAATGAAATTCTTATCAAAATTTCAATGACACTTTTTACAAAATAAACAATCCTAAAACTTATACGGAATCACAAAGACCCCCAATAACTAAAGCAATCTTGACAAAGAACAAAGCTAGGGGCATCACAGGCCTCGATTTCAAACTGTATTATGAACGTATAGTAACCAAACCAGATAATACTGTCATAAAAACAGGCACAAAGATTACGGGAAAAGAACTGAGACCCAAGAAATAAATACATGCATACATGGTTAATTAATTTACAACAAAGGAGCTGAGAATATACAATGAGGAAGAATAGACTATTCTATAAATGGTGTTAGGAACACTGAGCAGCCACACCCAAAAGGTGAAACTGGACTGTTATCTTAGATCATGAACAAAAATCAACTCAAAATGGACTAAAGACTTGAATGTAAAACCGGAACCATAAAATTCAAAATGGACCAAAGACATGATTGTAAACTGGGAACCATACAACTCCTAGAAGAAAAATCATAGGCTCTAAGCTTCTTGGTTTTGGTGATAAGTTTTTTGTTTTGACATCAAGAGCAAAGGCAACAAAAGCAAAAACAAAAACATAGGATTGTATCCAAGTAAAAAGCAACTGCACACAGTGGAAACAATCAAAAAAATGAAAAGGCAACCTGTAGAATGGGATAAAATATTTACATGGTATATATTTAATAATGAGTTAGTATCCAAAACAAATAGAGAATTCATACAACTCAATAGCAACAAACACACACACACACACACACACACACACACACACACACACACAAATCAATTGAAAAATGGGCAGATGATCTGAAGAGATAGTTCTCCAAAGAAGGCATGCAAATGACCAACAAGTACAGGAGAAAGTACTCAGCATTACTAATCACGAGGGAAATGTGAATCAAAAACTACAAGGTTTACCATCAAAAAGACAAGAAAACAAGTGTTGACAAGGATGTGGGGGAAATAGAATCAATATACACTATTAGTGGGAATTCAAATCAGTGCAGCAACTATAGAAAACATTATGAAGTCTCCTCAACAAAATTTTTAAAAATGTTTATTTATTTTTAGATAGAAAGAGAGAGAGTGGGTGAGGAGCAGAGAGAAAGAGAGAGAATCCCAGGCAGGCTCCTTGATGTCAGCATAGAGCTCCATGTGGGGCTTGATCTCATGAACTGTGTGATTATGACTGAACTGAAATCAAGAGTCAGCTGCTTAACCAACGGAGCCACCCAGGTGCCCCAAAAAACTTTTATAATCTATTACATGATCCAGCAATCCCACTTCTGTGTATATATCCAAAAGAAATAAAGACAGGATATTGAAAAGATATCTGTACTCCCATGTTTATTGCAGCATTATTGACAAAAGCCAAGATGTGAAAACAACCTAAACATTTGTCAATGGATGAATGGATAAAGAAAATGTTATATATATATATGTGCACTGTTTATAACTACAACAAAATACATATACATATATAAAATGGAGTATTATTTAGCCATGATTAAGAAGGAAATCTTGCCATTTACAACATCATGCATGGGTCTTGAGGACATTAATGCTAAGTGAAATAATCTGGACAGAGAAAGACAAATACCACATGGTGTCACTATATGTAGAAACTAAAAGAAAAAAAGAAGTCAAACTCATAGAGTAGAAAAGTGGTTGGCAGGGGGAAATAGGGAAAGTTTAATAAAAGGATACAAACTTTTAGATATAATAAAAAGGTCTGAGGGTCTGATGTAAAACATGGTGACTATAGTTGTTAACACTGTACTGTATAATTGAAATTTGCTAAATGGTAGAACTTAAAAATTCATACCCAAAATAAAAAAGATCTCTGAGGTGATGAACATGTTAATTAATTAGATGGGAGAATGCTTTCACAGTGTATACATATATCAAATCACCACAACGTATATTTTAAATATCTTGACATTACATAAATCATACCTACATAAGGTGCACTTAAATAAAAAAAAAATATATAAAGACTCCTGGAAATTAGTGTGTAAGAATGAACCCTAGGGAAAGGGTTTACTGTCTATCTTGTGTCCTCATATATTTAAGATCCCAGAATAGAGCTTGATACATATTAAGTAGTCTATAAAATATCTCTTATATTAAAAAATCTGAAGGAAAAATAGGTCCCATCAAGAGGAAAGCTTTCTTAGAACTCAGAATTTTACAATAAAAATTTTAAGAATTTTGGAGGCAATTGTAGGGACCAAGATTTTTTTTAACCAAAACGACGTCAGTCTTGCTTTAATATAGTAAAATAAAATTTTGATATTGGCATAATTATGCAACCCATATATATGTAATTTATTTATTCAAATTTCCTTGATACATATACAACTACAAAGATTTAAAACCCATCTGGTTTTCATATTAATTCAAAAAAATTTTTAAATGAGAAAACACTAATCTGTTTGAAATGTACTGTTAGTCAATAATGCAAAATATCGGAAAGTTACATGAGATTTATGTTTCAGCTAGAATTACTAGGTTAAATAAAACAAATGTTTATGGAATAAGTATTTAAACTTTAGCAATAAGATCAGTTTTTTTGTTTGTTTAATAATTGGAAACAAACTGTTTTTATGCTGAATAAGTACACTAAATAAATATATATATTTATAGTTATATATATATATATATGTATAGATATAGATAGAGTTGATGATGATGATGATGATTTAATAGGAAAGATTTAGTGAGGCTATGTTACTTCCCTTGATGAAAACTGTTTTGCAGGCAATTTCAGACTACTTAATTTAAACACTGAAAATCTCATTATGAATTTCAGCTTCAAGGATGTCATGGATGCCTCAGGCAGTCAGTGGTGCAAAGCAAAGTGAAATACTGTAATTGAAAACTATAAAGAAAACTCACATTTAGGTTGAGTTATTTTTCTGCATAATGTAAAAAATTACTTGTATAAAAAAGAATGGTTTAAGACATGGAGAACAGACTTACTGGATTTGCTGAATAAAAGGGCCTGTGGGGATATGTAGATGAGCTAGCATAGTTTTCAAGACCTGCCTGCACAAAATCAGAAATATATAAGAATTGCTTTTGTTACCCCAGATCTTTCCTAGTCATCATCACTACTAAATTTCACCACTTGTTTTGGAGACCATCAGTGCCCATAGTTAAGCCCTTTCCTTCTTGTCAGTATTATGTGTGTCAGATTTTTTCTGACTCCAAATGCTATCTTCCTAAATTTTCAAAAAAAAACATTGTTAATTGCAAAATCATGTTTTCAATGAATACACTTGTTTTCAATGAATACACATTTTCAATGAATACAATTAATATTCCATTTTACTCCTCTTAGTCTCCTTTCTGTCCTTCCTTCCTGCCCCCCTTCCTACTCTCCTTCCCCAACTCCTTTTTCTTTTTTCCCTCTTTCCCTGGTAAAGATCAGTTATATCATATTCAGGTAATTATTGAACCATTAAAGTATAATATATACAAAATAGAATACCTATAGGGTATAACGTAAATTAGTAAATACTATGAATTAGTGTTGGTTTAGAGAAATAATGGAAGGTTTCAAGGAGGCAGAGATGTGAAACAATGTAACTCCTCCTCACAAATTTCACAGAAAACGTGTTCTGCACATAAAGAGAGAGGAGCATAGGGATAAAAAGAATGGAACACACTATGATCAGATCATGAGCAGGCTTCTCTACAACATTAGGTACAAAAGCTTGTTTTTCTCATTGTAATGAAGAAAATACTTGTAAAATATTCAAACCATTCAAACATTCTGGATTAAGAGAGATAATATATGCAAAGCTTTTAAAGAGGTGATTGATGCTCAGTAACACTCAGTAAACATTGTGTGCTCCCACAAAATGCTAATGAGAAATTCAAAGTTCTGTCTAAAAAAAAAACAAAAAAACAAAAACCCATCCTCCCAATCCCATTACAAAAAAATTTTGGTTCATATTTTTGTATGAATATACTGCAATACACACACACACACACACACACACACACACACACACGTGTGTATCTTTCCCATAGAGCATCATAGCATCCATTCTATATGCAGAACCATCGTTCCATAATTTATTCTTTTACTCAAAATAATATATAGACATTTCAAATGTTAGGGTGTATTTACATGTATGTCAACATGTTCACATATCATTAACCAATCGCTTACTGATAAATATCTGAATTGCTTCCAATTTTTTACCATCTTAATCAATGACAAAATTGAAATTTCTACTACTATAAAAGACAATAACTTTTTTTAAAACTTCTTAACTCCTTGAACACTTATATAATGAGGTAATGTACAGACTGTTTTCCTGGCTGTTGAATGACTGGTATAAATAAATTAGCTATTTTATTTTATTTTTTAAAATTTTAAATTTCATTTATTTATTCTGAGAAAGAAAGAGACAGCATGAGCAAGGAAGGGTAGAGAGAGAGGGAGAGAAAATCCCAAGCGGCTCCACGTTCAGCCCAGAGCCCGACGTGGGGCTTGAACTCACAAAACCATGAGATC
Source organism: Panthera uncia (assembly GCF_023721935.1). NCBI lineage: Eukaryota > Metazoa > Chordata > Mammalia > Carnivora > Felidae > Panthera > Panthera uncia. The sequence goes on from NC_064811.1 coordinate 177,041,096, forward strand.
ATGACCTGAGCCAAAATTGAGAGTTGAGTGCTTAACCCTCTGAAGCCACCCAGGCGCTCCAATTAGCAATTTTAATATTAACACATATTATCAATCTAATCACTCATAGTGAGTAGCACCAATATATTTTCAAAAAGTTTCTCATCAATTTTCCCATTTTCTATCCTATTATTTTTTCTAATTATTTATATTTACATAATTATTTATTTCTACCTCATTTGTAAACACTCTTCCTATGGCAAGAATATTAGACATAGCCTTCTAATTTTTTTTAGTGTTTATTTATTTTTGAGAGAGACAGAGACAGAATGCAAGTGGGTTAGGGGCAGAGAGAGACACAGAATCCGTAGCAGGCTCCAGCCTCTGAGCTCTCAGCACAGAGCCCAATGCAGGGCTCAAACTCAAGAGCTGTGAGATCATGACCTGAGCGCATCAGATGCTCAATGGACTGAGCCACCCAGTAGCTCCTAGCCGGAGCTTTCTAAGGAGTGAACTGAATGCCAAGTCCCTTACGCCTCCTGCTGGCTGGTTAAAAACCGGGTCAGCTGCAGAGACAGTCCGTCACTTCCGGAGGATGAATGTGAGGTCCTCTGTTTGTCCTAGCTTGGCACATAAATCATTTTGTAAGTGTGTAGTGATGTGAAAAAGACTGAGAAGTACATCTTGCAACTGTATGTGCAAACAGGGCTTTTACTTTGTACTTTTTCATTTATTTACTTTATAAGATTTACTGGATGTTTTCCACTTTCTGTAGTTATATTTATCATCTTTCCCTTTAGAATTTTAAAAAATTGTAAGAGAGACTGGAGATCTAAGCCATAAGTGTGTCAGTATGAAATAAGAGTAAAAAATAATAATAAAATAAAGAAGATAGCAGTGCCTAGGTGGCTCATCGGGTAAGTAACCAACTCTTAATTTCGGCTCAGGTCATAATCTTGCGGTTCATGAGTTCATGCCCTGCATCGGGCTCTGTGCTGACAGCGTGGAGCCTGCCTGGGATTGTGTCTCCCCCTCTCTCTCTGCCTCTCTCCTGCATGTGCTGTCTCTATCTCTGAAAGTAAATAAATAAACAAACAAGCAAACATTTAAAAAAAGAAGATATTATTAGCAGTTACCATTTATTACAGAAAGATCAAAAACACTAGAAGAATAGAGAGAATAGGGTTATGAAACCAAAACAAGAGCACAGATTCAGATATTTTAAAGCAAATATGTACCTAAATATTATTAACTCCAATTGCAAATTCATATATAAATAATTTCATGTGTTCTTTCCATGTATAAGAAAGGCCAAGGTTCATCATCTGTTTATTCAAAAATACTTATTGAGTATTTTTCAGGCACTATTCTACATTCAAGAGTTCAGTCATAAAAAAAAGAAGCAAGTCTCTCATGAAACTTAAATTCTAGAAAATAAAGCCATATTATAAAAGGATAATAAATAAAGTTTGAGATACATCAGATGGTGATGTGTTACAGGGGGGGAAAGGCAAGGAATGGGGTTATGGATAATTGGCAGAGTGTGGGAAGCAAGTGGGAAGGTCAGTTTTAAAAAGTGTGGTAAGGGGACATACATGCCCACACATTTGGTTAACAGAAGGTAGTCAGTGCCCTTGACAAAAGAAATGTAATATGTGTTGGTAGCTCAAGCCAAATGGCAGTGGGCTGAAAAAGTATAGTCAGAGAAACAGAGCAGGGAGAAAACATGCTTCTAAGAGTTGTAGTTCTGGAAAGGAGAGGGATGGCGAAAGATGAAAGGGATCGTAAGGCTGAGGAGAGGTCTTATTTCTATCTTAGCTTAATTTAGGAAAACGTCAGCATGTTTCTGAACTGAGGAAAAAAGCCAGAGAATGAATAATTAATGCAAACTGGACTCTGGATGCAATGTGAGAACACAGGATAAGGAACATTACCCTCTAACAGGAGGAAACTAGAGATAATGAAATGTGCATGCATAGAAAAGTATACAAGGTGGTTGCTGAAATAAATAACTTAAAGAGAATGGCAAAGATTGAAAATATATCCTGAAGGGAATGAATGGATTATGAGGAGAATGAAAAAACTAAGATAAAATAAGATTCTAGTTGGCTCTAACACTGCCTTTCATAATTATTACTACCTTTTCTTATTGAAGTAGATATTTTATTATTTATTCTGGAAACCTTGACTTAGCACTGTAAATTAGCAACCCAGTAATGTTAAAATGAATGAACAGAGGTGCCAGAAAGGTTCATTCAGTTAAGCATTTGACTCTTGATCTTAGCTCAGGTCTTGATCTCAGGGTCATGGGTTTGAGCCCTGCTTTGGGCTCTGCACTGGGGATGAAGCCTGCTTAAAAACAATTTAAGAAACAAAACAGATGAACATAAGGGAAGGTAAGCAGAAATAATATAAAGACAGGGAAGGGGACAAAACATAAGGGACTCTTAAACATCGAGAACAAACAGAGGGTTACTGGAGGGGTTGTGGGAGGGGGCATGGGCTAAATGGGTAAGGGGTTGTGGGAGGGGGGATGGGCTAAATGGGTAAGGGGAATTAAGGAATCTACTCCTGAAATCATGGTTGGAATATATGGTAACTTGGATGTAAATTAAACAATAAATTAATTAATAAAAAAATGAATGAGTGAATGAATGAATTACAGGGTAATGTGTAATGTAGTAACAGTGTGTATATAAAAGTCTCTTTGCCAAAGGCATTTGTAATTAAATCCAAAGAGTGTGTTCTGTCTTACTATCAATCTTCCAAAAATAACCATACATTTTAAGATATATAAAAGTATAGTCACGGACTCCTGGTGTCTAGCAGACATTCAGGGGATCCGTGAGGACAAAACAATCTTTATAATTATATTAAGTCTCTATTTGCCTTTAATTGTTTATATTGGCACTGATTATGCAAAAGCAATGGTGCTAATACCTTCACATAAATCAAGGCAGAGGCACCAAACTGCACTAGTAGCCATTGTATTCTTCACTGTTCTTCCAAAAGGAAGGAGTTCTCTTTAGAATGTCCTTCATTAAGCAATAAAAGTTATTAACTTCATTAATCTTAACCTCTGATTACATATGTTTTTAATGACAAATAGGAAGTACCCATACAAAATTTCTGCTTCATTTGCTCTCTGGGGCAAAGGCGTTTTTGATTGAGCTGTGAACTGAACTAGCCATTCTTCTAAGAAAACTATTTTTTTACTTTAAAGAAAAACTGACAAAGTATCTGGAATTTACTAGATATTTTTTCAAGACATGAATGAAGTTAACCTGGTATTTAAGGGGAAAAAAGCTGGACAGCATTTATTGATGAGCATAAAATTCAATCTTTTAAGTAAAAATTTTGCAAAATATTTATCCAATACAAGGACAGTAATAGCCTCCTAATACGTAACCACTTTTTAAAGTAAATTTTGGAGGTGACAGTGGCATAAGATCTTTTGATATTGTATAATTAAATCTGTCAACATTGGTAAGTTCTATATAACTTAATGAACTAATATTTTCAAAATGAACACTGCATGACGTTACATGAAAATGGGTGTACAACTTATCTGAATGAAGAAAAAGATGGACCAATGGATTTAAATGAAACTGACTAGAAACTTTGGGTGATGTGATTTCCTATTCCATATTGAGAACAACTTTTAATAAATTACCACTTGACAAGTTTTGCTAGAGTCTCAAAGAATATCCACAATTATCTGAAAACCACTCCTTCAGACTTTCTCCATTCACCTCAATCAAAACAATATATTGCAACAGAAGCAGAGGTGTCATCTATTAAAGCATACATTAAGATATTTATAAACTGAAAACCAATGATATTCTTCTCAGTAAATATTTTGGAAAACATAGTTGTTTTCGATAAAATACATTATTTAGGTTACTGGGCACAGGTTTTATTATAGTTACTTTTAACTGTACTAATACATGAGTCTATTTGTCACGGTTTTATTTTCTAATATAATATCAAGATATACAACCTCCAATAAACCAAAGCCCTTCCAAGTTTTCAATAACATATGAAAGGTGTATCAAAGGGACCCCAGACCACAATGTTTAGAATAGCTTAACAAATGTTAAGGGTCTCTATATCAACATATTATAACTTTTACTGTCATTTGCCAAAAAACATTCCTATTATAATTCTACACTTGTACATTTTATTAAAACAAAAATACAACCCTAATATAAGAATCTGTGTCTTTGGACAACAGTACATAAAGTTACATCTCAAAAATCACTGATCTATTTCACAGAAGTGCAGCTATTTGAAATTATGCACATATATTTTATAAATAGCTTGGCATCTAAAATATAAAATCTATTCAATTAAATGGCCTACTATAAAGTTTATGAGAATTATAATTAAGAAGTAATTAAACCAGATATTCTTTCTCAAATAGTTACACATGATAAACACTTTTTACTATGTAATTTACAAGTAGTTAAGAGATAATACAATATTTTTCCCTAAGATTTTAAAGGGAAATTAACTTCAAACAATAACATCCTTTAAGATAAGATGTATGGAACATTTATATATATTTTTAATCTCTAAAAGAACCAATTCTATGGGTTCCTAGGTGGGTCAGTTGGTTACGTGTCCAACTCTTAATCTTGGCTGAGGTCATGATCTCACAGTTCATGAGATCAAGCCTGCATCTGGCTCTGTACTGACAGCATGCAACCTGCTTTGGATTCTTTCTGCCCTCCTCTGCTTGTGTTCTCTCTCTCAAAATAAATAAACGAACTTAAAAAAATAAATAAAAGAACCAACTCTAGATGATTAAATTTTAGAAGGAATAGTTGGATTCTATGTGCAAAACTTTAGAAAATAAGGTAAATAGCATATATATACCATAAGTCATATGTATTCTAAATATTTTTATCAAATGGTTTGCAGACAACTTGATCTTTAATTTCATAATTCTATGTTTATTTTCACACCCAAATTATGACATTTATCATTAATTTTCTAGAGAGAAAAATTTTAATATTATTCCTTATATAATTAGGAAGAACTCAATTGATTGTGGCTTTCCCATTCAATTTATTCTAGACTTGTATATGCCTGGAGAGCCTATGGGATCAAATACATGAAAAAGGATAAAATATGTTCCTGAGAGAGTATGGAAGGGAGGGTAAATTTATAATTCAACTCAGGAATAATAGATTTGTATTAGTTTTGTATTAACATGTAAGAAGAAAGCTCTTCAAGCTGAAATGAAAGGATGTTCATTAACAACATGGAATCATATAAATGCGTAATAACTCATTAGTAAAGGGAAATTTATAGCTAATATCAGACGTTCTAATGTTGTAATGGTGGGGTACATAATCTCTTTCAATTCTATTTTTATAAAAAGTTAAGCATGTATAAATTTTATGTATTAAATATTCAAATAATTCTATGTATTAAAATGTATTAAAATAACCATAATCATGAAAATTTGCTATTGGGTTTGCAATATGAAAAGATGTAAATTATAACATTAATAACCTAAAATATGTGTCAGGGTTTAGAAGGTAAAAATACAATGTTTTCATATGCTATTCAAGTCATGTTGCTATCACATTGAAATCGGATGTTATAACTATAAGATATTTTAGGTAACACTTATGCTAACTATAAAGGAAAAACCGGTAGTAGATACACAAAAGATTAAGAGAAAAGAATCAAAGAACACCATTATAAAAAGAATCACAATTATATAAACACAATTATAAAAAAAATAACAGAGAAAGAGAGTAAGAGAAGAAAGGAACAGAGGAACCATAAAAGAGACAGAAAATATTTAACAAAATGTAAGTCCTTACTTATCAACAATTATTTTAAATGTAAATGGATTAAATTCTCAAAACAGAGAAAGTGGTGTGGCTGAACAGATAGCAAAAGAAGATCAAATTATATATTATCTGCAAGAAAATCATTTTAGGGGCCCCTGGATGGGTCAAGTGGTTAAATGTCCAACTCTTGATTTCAGCTCAGGTCATGATCTCACAGTTCAGGAGTTCGAGCCCAATTCGGGCTGTATGATTACAGTGTGAAACCTGCTTGAGACTTTTGGTCTCCCTCTGTCTCTGTCTCTCCCCCATTCACTTTCTATCTTTCTCTCTCAAAAATAACTAAGTAAACATAAAAAAAGAAATCATTTTAGCTTTAAGGACACATATAGGCTGAAAGTAAAGAGATAGAAAAAGATATTCTAAGCAAATGGCAATCAAATGAAAGCAGAGGTGGCTATATTTATATCAGACAATTTAGACTTAAAAGAAGAAATTGTCACAAGAGACAAAGAAGGTCATTATATAATTATAAAGTGGTCATTTTGTCAAAAAAGATATAACAATTATAAATATTTATGCACCTAACATCAGAGGGCCTAATTATATAAAGCAAATACTAACAGAACTAAAAGGAGACATAAACAGCAATATAATAACAGTAGGGGGCCTTAATAATCCACTCTCAACAATGGATAGACCATCTAGACATAAAATCAATAAGGAAACAGATTTGAGCAACAGTTTAGACCAAATGGAACTAAAAGACACATACAGAACATTTCATCCAGCAGCAGCAAATTATAAATTCTTCTCAGGTACACACAGAACATTCTCCAGGACAGATCATTTGTTAGGCCCCAAAACAAGATTTGACAAATTTAAGATTGAAATCATATCAATTATCTTTTCTGAATACAATAGTATGTAACTACAGATCAATAACACAAGGAAATTTGGAAAAAATCACAAGTATGTGGAAATTAAACAGCACCCTCTTGAATACTCAATAGGTCAAAAAAGACCTCAAAGGAGAAATTAAAAACAAAATACCTTGAAACAAATGAAAATGTAAAGACACCATACTAAAACTTTTGGGATACCACAAAAGCAGTTCTAAAAAGGAAGTTTATAGCCATAAACATGTATATGAAGAAAACAACACTCAAATAAATAACCTAACTTCACACCTAAAGTAACTAGAAAAAGAAGAACAAAAGAAAAAGAATAAGCTAAAGAAAGGGAATAAAGATTAGAGTACAAATAAATGAAATAGACAATAGAAAACAATGGAAAAGATCAATGACAGTAAGAGCTGTTGTTTTTAAAAGGTAAACAAAATCGACCAACCCTTAACTAGACTTATCAATTAAAAAGGAGAGGACTCAAATAAATGCAAGTATAAATGAAAAAGCAAACATTACAATTGATACAGCAGAAATAAAAAGGATAACAAGAGACTATGATAAACAATTATAAGCCAAGAACTTGGGCAACCAAAAATAAACGGATGAATTCCTACAAACATACAACTCATTAAGACTAAATCATGAAGAAATAGAAATTTTGAACAAATTAATAATGACTAAGGCCATCTAATCAGTAAAGAAAAAACTCCCAACAAAGAAAAACCCATGATCAGAGAGCTTCACTGGTGTATTCTATCAAACATTTAAATATGAAGTAATACTAATTTTTCTCAAATGCTTCCAAAAAATTGAAGAGAAAAGAATACTTCCAAACTCATTTTATGAGGTCAGCATTATACTACTAATAAAACCAGATAAGGAAAGTATAAGAAAAGAAAATTACAGGCCAATATCCCTGATAACAGTAAGGCAAATATATTCAATGTAATACTAACAAACCAATTTTAGCAGTGTATTAAAAAGGATTATACCCCATGATCAAGTAGGATCAATTCCTGGTATGTAAGAATGATTCAACATGAGAAAAACAGTAAATGTGACATACCATATTAATAAATTGGAGGACTGAAATCACATGGTTAACTCAGTTGATGCAGAAAAAAAGCATTTGAAAAAATCCAAGATCTTTCCTGATAAAATCTCAAAAAAAAATAGGTAGAGAAGGAATCTACCTCAACATAATAAAGACCTTACATGACAAGCCCACAACTAATATCATATTCAACATCAAAACTCATCAACTAATGTCAAAAGTTTTCAGCTTTCCTTCTTAGATCATAAATAAGACAAAGATGTCCATTGCTATCACTGCTACTCAACATAATCTTGGAAGTCCTAGCCAGAACAATTAGGCATAAAAAAGAAATAAAAAATATCCAAACTGAAAAGGAAGAAGTAAAACTGTCTTGCAGATGGCATGATACTATGTACAGAAAACCCTAAAGTCTCCACCAAAAAAGCATTATTAGAATAATTATGTTCCATAAAATTGCAATTAACAAAGAAATATACAAAAATTAGCTACATTTTTAATAAGTTAAGAATGGACTATCTCAAAAAGAGATTTAATAATAACATGAAAGACAAAACACATATAGGAATAAATTAATACATTTAAATAATAGATAATGATTACTTATTATTGAAATCAAAACTTGAAATAAACTTTAAAACTTTAAATCAATTTAGTTTTTTTTAATGTTTATTTATTTTTGAGAGAAAGAAACAGAGTGTGAGCAGGAGAGGGGCAGAGAGAGAGAGGGAGACACAGAATAGGAAGCAGGCTCCAGGCTCCGAGCCATCAGGACAGAGCCCAACACGGGGCTTGAACCCATGAGCAGCGAGATCATAACCTGAGCCAAAGTTGGACACCCAACCAACTGAGCCACCCAGGTGCCCCAAAATTTTAAATAAGTATAACTGAGGAAATGAAACATCTGTACATTTTTCAGTACAGTTTTTACTTTAAGACATTGATAAAGTAAAAAAAAGACAAATAAATAAAAAATTTCCCATGTCCATGGATCAGAAGAATAAATATTTTGACAATGTCCATACTACCCAAAGTCATCTTATAGAGTCAATATAGTCCTTATAAAAATTCCAATGGAATTTTTACAAATACATAAAAAATAATCCTAAAATTCATATTATTCATAAAAGACCCAAAATAGACAAAGAAATCTTAAAAGAAAAAGCTGGAGGCACCATACCTACTGATTTCAAATTATATTACAAAGCTATCATAATCAAAACAGTATGGTTCTGGAACAAAAATACATACATACATCAGTGGAACAGATCTTAGGTTCAAAGGTAGACCCACGCCTACACAGTCAACTAATATTTGACAAAGGAGCCAAGATCAACAGGAGAAAGACAGTGTCTTCAATGTGTGGTGCTGGGAAAATTAAATATCCACATGCAAAAGAATGAAGATGGACCCTTATTTTATACCCTTCATAAAAGTTAAATCAGCATGGATTGAGGACTTGAATGTAAAACCTGAAACCATAAAACTCCTTTAAGAAAACATGGGAAAAAAAAACAAAAAAAACACCTTTCCATTTTATTCACAATAATTTTTTGGATATAACAAAACAAGCAACAAAAGCAAAAGTAAGCAAATGGGAGCTATGTCAAACTAAAATCCTTCTATATATCAAAGAAAAAATCAAAATGAAAAGGCAACATATGGAACTGAAGAAAATACTTACAAACTATATACCTGATAAGGAGTTAAAGTCCAAAATATATAAGGAATTCATACAACTCAATAGCAAAAAGTAAATAATCTGATTAAAATATGGGCAAATGATCTAAATAAATATTTTCCCAAAAGAATACACAAATTGTCAATAGGTGCATGAAAAGGTGCTCAACATCACTAATCATCGGAGATATGCAAATCAAAACTGCAATTAGATATCACCTCACACCTGTTGCAATGGCTATTATCAAAAGGACAAGAGATAACAAATGTTGGCACAGATGTGGAGAAAGAGAACTTATAAATCACTGTTGAGGGGAAGGCAAATAGGTACAATAAATTTTGGAAAGCAGTATGGAGACTTCTTAAAAATATCAAAAATAGAATTTCCATATGATGCAGCAATCCCGCTTCTCACTATACATCCAAAGAGATATCTGCATTCTCATAGTTGTTGTGGCATTATTTACAATATCCAAAGACCTGGAAACAACCTAAGTGTCTGTTGAAAGATAAATGGCTATATATAAATGGAATGTTATTCAGCCATTAAAAAATAAGAAAACCCTGCCATCTGCAACAGCAAAGATGAACCTATGAGCATTATACTAAGTGAGATAAGTTAGAGGAAGACAAATACTATAAAATCTTAATTCTATGTGCTATTTAAAAATGTTAAACTCACAAACAGAGTCGTATTGTGGTTGTCAGGGGCCCAGGAGTTGGGGAAAAGAAGAGGTGTTGGTCAGAGTGTACAAATTTTTTGTTATACAATAAATAATAAGGTCTGGTGTCTAACGTATAACTTGATGACCACAGTTAACAATAACGTTTTGGATACTTGAAATTTGCCAAGAGAGTCAACCTTAATTGTTCTCACCACACATACATACAAAAGGTAACTATGTGAGATGATAGATGTATTAATTGACTGTCTTGTGATAATCAATTAATAGTATATAAGTATATCAAATAATCACATTGTATACCTTACATTTATACAATTTAATCTGTCGATTATACCCCAATAAAGCTTAAAAATATAAACCACTATTCCATCAGATACTTCAAGAGACTGAAACAAAATTTTTCATCAATATTAGATTGTTTAAAAATTAATTTCCCTGAGAAATAGCCTAGAATATGACTGCAATTCTAAATTAGTTAATAATTATAAAACCACAACAGTAATTATATCTTAACACTATAGTCTCCATCACAAAAGTATTCGCCTATCATTTGTTATAAAAGAAACATTTTTTAATGACAGAGATGGTATTATAGTGAGCTTCCAAAAGAGGCATCCTCTTTTTCTTTTAATAATACCTTTATGATTCAAAAAGAATTTTTACAAATCTCAGAAGACAAGAGATAATTAAGACAGAGAACCTTTTACAAAGCATCCTCTGCAGAGGTTTGTAGATGTCAGAGATTAATCCTACCTAGTGGCATGATGAGAGGCTTGGTGACATCAAGGATGAAGGGATTTGCAACCCCCCCACCCCAATGCTGTGGGCTCTACTTGTAACCATTATACATTTGTTAAAGGGAACAATTCTTCTTAATGAGAAAATGTGTTTGAAAAATACAGAGTTAAGATTTTTTATAAGCTTTTGGAAATTTTTGGTGTGATAATTCCTTGACTTGGGAATTTATATTATATTAGGAATACATGTATGTATAATTAGGAATATATGTATATATACATATATATATATACACACACACACACGTATATGTGTATATGTGTACATATACGTATATATATAATCAGGAATATAATATAATATAATATTATATTATATTATAATTTAGCAGAACAATTGATTTGCTCCTGCTTAAGGGATAAAGTTTAGGAATATCCTTTCATTGGTGTGTTGACAATTTCAATGGAAATCAAGATGTATCTATAATTTAAAAATATAAAAAAGGAAAAAGCCCTCTAAATATGAATAATTGAATAGGCACTGAAAGGCAATTATGCAACACATGGAGGAAATGTCTGGGTCTATTTGTACTGTTCAGGATTATTTAAGGCAAAATTGTTTGAGCCGGCTTGCAGGAGAAATTGCTGAAAATTGCAAATGCTGCCTAAAATCCTTTAATAATATTTTGTAAAAGCATGACTCAAATGCTGAAGATGACCTTTAGCACTTGCAAGTTGACCATTCTACTCTCACTGCCCTTGCCATTTCAAAGCTCTTCATTTTAAAATCTAAGACATTGCTTCAACATAAAATGCAACACTTTCAAATATCACTGGTACAAACACTACCTTACATCAGATTTTACCTTATTTTCCAGATATTTCTACTTAAAAAAAAAACATTTCAGTATTACTTGACATTTAATATCTAAATGACTTATATAAAAAGGCAGCTGTGAACAAAAAATATTCCCAAAATATTCCTCCCTGTACCCAAAGGACTAGGAAGAGGAGAGTCTAGCGAGTGAGAAAAAAAAATAGGGAATAATATCTCTACTCCAGTCAATCACACACACAAAAATGAAAACTGTGGTGACACTTACCCATGACAGCAAAGGCCGAGCGAGGAGGCCAGAAATTCCACCTATACCAGACTGTAGTGAGACAAACACTACCTCCTTTCCTTCCTGCTGCTTGGTGTCAGAAAAGTCCAAGTAGAGAGCCAAGGCTCACCACAAGCAGGAACCAGTTCCTCTCTCCCCATTCCTTCAACCCACAAGCAAAATCTGGAGGGACCATGTGGAAAGCCTAGACTTCTATTCCTATATGACAGTAATGAAGATTTCCTGTCTTTCCCTACTGAGGTTGTGTCAAAGGAGACTTACAGAGAGTCAGGGCTTTGAGCATCACCCAGTAAAAAAAGATTACCCCTATGGTGCCAATAGAAGCTAGGTGAGGAACCAGAACGCCTGTCTCCACCTGGCAGTAACAAAGCACCCTCCCCCATCCTTTTCCTGACAGGATAGTGTAAAAGGAAGCTAGCTGAAATAGAAAGTTTAAATAAGATCCATAGTTCTATGACATAATACCCCAAATGCGCAGAATTCAGTAGAATATACATATCACACCAAGAACCAATCAGTTGTCAAACTGAATGAAAAACAAACATGCCAACACTGAGATGACAGAGCTGTCAGAATTATTTGACAAAGATTTTATTTATTTATTTTTATTAAAAAATATTTTTTAATCTTTTTTTTTTTTATTTTTGAGAGAGAGACAGAGCGCGAGTGGGGGAGGAACCGAGAGAGGGAGACACAGAATCTGAAGCAGGCTCCAGGCTCTGAGCTGTCAGCACAGAGCCCGATGGGGGGCTTGAACTTCTAAAATGTGAGATCATGACCCGAGGTGAAGTCGGACGCTTAACCAACGGAGCCATGCAGGCACCCCTGACAAAGATTTTAAAATATCAATCATAAAAATGCTCAAATGAGTATCTATATATCTATATCTATATATCTATATATCTATATCTATATCTATATCTATATCTATATCTATATACATAGATGTATATGAAATGAATAAAATCTCTGAAAGAAATAGAGGATATAAAGAAGTATCTGATGGAAATTTCAGAACTAAAATTAATAAGTGAAATAAAAACTCAGAGCAAGGGCTTAGCAGAAGAATTAAGGGATCAAATGAAAGAATCCGTGAACTGCAATAAGAAAAACAATAGAAATTACTAAATCTAAACAAGAGAGAGTGAATATACTAAGAAAAAAATTAACAGAGCCCAGGGATCAGTAGAATAATAATAAAATATGAACTATTTGTGTTACTGGAGTCCTTGAAGGAAAAGAGAAAAATGGAGCTTAAAAAGTATACAGTAATGATGCCTAAAAAATTCTCAAATTTGATCAAGCATAAACGTATAGATTCAGGAAGCTAAATCCTGAAACTAGAAAACCCCCAAAAAATCCACACCAAAACACAAATTATACAAACTTCTGAAACCTAAAGATAAGGAGTGAGAGAGAAATGACACCTTATCTAGAGGGGAAAAATAATTCAAACAATTTCTTATCAGAAACTAAAAGGGGCAGAAAGAAGTGACACAAATATTTTAACATGCCAAGAGGAAAAGAAAAAACAAAACACAAAACTGTCAATCCGGAAACCTGTATCTAGTGAAACTATCCTTCAGTAAATAAGAAAAAATAAAGACAGATTCAGAAGAAGGGAAAATCAGGGAATTTGTCACCATCAGAATTTCTCTAAAAGAATGGCTAAAGGAAGTTCTCTTAAGAAATGAAATAATGAATAAAAAGTTACATTAGCAAGAGAGAAAACTTCAGGCAATAATCTCAGGAACATCAAGAAGGAAGCAAAAAATGACAAGCAAAAATGTGAGTTAACATAACAGACGTTCCCTATCCTTTTCGGGATTCCACATCATGCTTGATTGCTATGACAAAAATTACATTCCACCTAATATGATTCTAAACCACCTAATATCATTCTAGAGAAATATATTTAAGGTGGCTACATTAAAAATGAGGGAAACTAAGAAGAAGCAAAGAGACGCAACGTTTCTACACTTCACTCTAATTGGTAAAATAACAGCACGAGTATATTGTGAACACTTACAATTATGTAATGTATTACTAAGTGTAACCATTAAAAAGTGCTACACAAAGAGATAGACATTATTGATAAATCAAAAGGAAATTCTAAAAAAAATTAAGTAGGCTATAGGAATACAGGAAGAAGCTAAGAAGAAAAAAAAACGAAGAGTACAAGAAAAATTAAATAAACAGATATAAGCACTAACATATTATTATATTCAATGTAAATTGCCTAAATACACCAATTAAAAGACAGATGAGCAGAGCAAATTAAAAAAAAAAAATACTCAACTGTATGCCTACAAGAAATTCACTGAAATTGTAGTCAATTTGAAAACAAAAGGATGGAAAAGATATATTATACAAACATTACTGAGGAGAGCTAGAGTGGCTAAATCCATATCCACTAAAGTAGATTTCAAAGAAAATTACCAGAGATAAAAGGGGGAATTATATAATGATAAATGGGTCAATCTACCCAAAAGGCATTACGATATGAAATATGCATGCATAAAACAAGAGAGATTTAAAATATATGAAGTTACAATTGTGAAAATTGAAAAGAGAAATAGACAAATCCACAATTATTTTTGGAAATTTCTATATCTTTCTCTCAATAATTGGTAGAACTACTAGGCAGAATATCAGGCAATGTATGAAGAAACTCAACAACATCATCAAGCAAAGGGATTTGACATTTATATGACACACCAAACAACAACAAAATATATGTCCTTTTCAAGTGTCCACAGAACAGATAGCCAATTTATCTATATCCTGGATCATAACAAAATTTACTAATTTTTAAAGTGCTTATTTATTTGAGAGAGAGAGAGAGAGAGAGAGAGAGAGAGAGAGAGAGCGCACACACACCAGTAGGGGATGGGCAGAGAGAAAGGGGACAAAGGATCTAAAGCAGGCTCTGTGCTCACAGCAGAGAGCCCAATGTAGGGTTCAAACTCACAAACTACATGATCATGACTTGGCCAAAGGTGGATGACCAGCCAACTGTGCCATGCAGGTGACCCAAAATTTTATTAAATTTAAAGGCACTGTGATCTTACAGATAATGTATTTTCTGAAAACAATGGAACCTAATAGAAATCAACAGGGGAAAGATTATAGAAAAATCTTCAAATATTTGGAAGTAAAATAGCACAATTTAAATAATCCATGGGTCAAAGATGAATTTCCAAGGGAAAGCTAAAAACACATTGAGCTGAATGAAAAAGAAAATATATCAAAATTTGTGAAACACTGCTAAAATAATGCTGAAAGGGAAATTTATAGGACTATATATACATCTATTATAGAAGAGAATAATTATCAATTATCTGAGTTCCTAACTCAAGAACTTAGAAAAAAAAGAAAATAAACTTCATGAAGTGAAACAGAAATAATAACAAGACATGAATGAAAATATAAATAGAAAAACAACTGAAAGAAAAGAGCTGATTCTTGAAAATATTAATAAAACTGATCAACTTCTAAAAACGTGATAAAGAAAAAGGAAAGAATAAATACAAATCACCAAGATTAGGAATGAAGGAGAATATGTTACTATTGTCCCCGCAGGTATCAAAATGATAAAAAGAGAAACACTAGGGTAACTTAATCATATTATGATATACTACCACGTATAAATAGGAAACCCAGTTAAAATAGACACCATTATAAAACTAATAAGATGTGTAATTATTATATTTATAGGAATTATAAACTATTCAGTATTATAAATATTAATGACATTGAATTCACAGTTTTAAAACTTTAAAAAAAATATATCCAGAGGCACCTGGGTGGCTCAGTCGGTTAAGCGTCCGACTTCGGCTCAGGTCATGATCTCACAGATCTGCGAGTTCGAGCCCCGTGTCAGGCTCTGTGCTGACCGCTCAGAGCCTGGAGCCTGTTTCAAATTCTGTGTCTCCCTCTCTCTCTGACCCTCCCCCATTCATGCTCTGTCTCTCTCTGTCTCAAAAATAAATAAACGTTAAAAAAAAATTTAAAAAAAATATATCCAGGCCCAGCGGGTTCTGCGGGAAATTTTACTAAGCACATAAAGAAAAATTAACATAAAATTTACACAATTTCTATCAGAAAATAGAAAAGCAAACACTTCCCTATTTATTTCATGACTAATAATAGCCTGATATGAAAATTAAGGACAATAAAAAAGAAAATGAAAATGAAAACAAGTGTTGAATATTCTTCTAAATATACAAATATAAGTAAATGTAATATTTAACAAAATATTTGAAAGTATAATTAACAATATATAAAAAGACATATACGCCAGGACCAAGCAGTTTATTCTAGAGATGGAAGTTTTCTTCCATATTTGAAAATCAATGTAATCTGTAATATTAACTACAGAAGAATTACAGGATCATATGAATTGATATAGAAAAAAATAAAGCAATCAGCAAAATTTAACACACGTTCATGATTATATCTCTCAGAAAAATAAGAATATATGGATGGCTACCTTAACTTGATAAAGAGTATATACAGAAAACTTATACTCAATGTTGAAAGACTGCTTTCCTCCTAAACTGTAGAATGTAGTAAGAATGTGTACTCTCACATTTTTATTCAAAATAGTGTTGGACCCTCTAACCAGTGCAATACAAAAGACAAATAAATAAAATCCTACAGATGGGAAAAGAAGAAGTAAAACTATTCCTATTTGCAGATGACATGATTGTCTATGTAGAAAAGTTTTAAAAATTAAAACAATCATAACACCAATATATTATATCCTGAAGTATTTAGCAAAGTTTTAGGATATAAATATTTGAAAACAATATTTCTATGTATTAGCTATGAATATGTAGATGCTAAAATTAAAACTATAGTATGACTTAATACTACACTAAACTAACTAAACTAAACTAAAAATGGAAATACTTAGTTGTCAATCTAACAAAATATGTACTGGATTTCTCTGCCGATAAATACAAAACTGCTGATAAGAAAAACTAAGACAGATCTACATAAATGGGGAGATATGTCTTGTTTATGATACAAGGGCTCAACATGATAAACATGCAAATGTTCCACAAGTTAATATACCGGTTCATCAAAATTCCTATCAAAATTCTGGCAAGATTTGTGGAGATATATACAGGATTATTCTAAATTATATACATAACACAAGCTTTAGAATAGCTAAAACGATACTGACATAGAAGAATAAACTGAGAGGAATCAGTTTATCTGACTTGAAACTATTATATAGCTATAGTAACAAAGACTGAGTGGAGGGATGGAACAATAAATCAATGAAACATGACAGAGAACCCAGAAATAAAGCTACACAAACATGTCCAACTGACTTTTAAACAAAGGTGAAAGGCAATTAGATGGAGAAAAGATAACCTTTTCAACAAATATTGCTGCAGCAATTGAACATCTATAGGCTACATAAATAAAGGAATTAATTTTTTTTAATGTTTATTTATTTTTTTTTTTATTTTGAAAGAGACAAAGAGCATGCAAGCTGGGGAGGGCAGAGAGAGAATCCCAAAAAAGGTTCCATGCCATTGACACAGAGCTTGATCTCATGAACTGAACCATGAGATCATGACCTGAGCTGAAATCAAGAGACAGTCACATAATCGACTGAGCCACCCAGGGACCCCTAAATGAATTAGCTTTTACAAATTGACCTAAGTCTCACACCTTCTACAAGAATTAACATATAACGGATCACGGCCTAAATGTAAAACATAAAACAGGAAAACTTTAAATAAAGGCATAGGAACCTCCTGATATGAGATTAGAAAATGAGTTCTTAAATTTGACAACAAAAGCACAACCCATAAAGGAAAATTGATAAATTGGATCTCACTAAAATACACTTTTGTTCTGTGAAAGATTGTGTTAAAAGGATAGAAAGACACCCAGGGACTGGTAGAAATATTTGCAAACCGCAAATCCAACAAAGGACTAAGTGTGTAGCACATATAAAGAACTCAAACTCACCAGCATAGAAACAATCTGATTAGAAAATATGCAAAACACATAAACAGACATTTCTCTGTAGAAGTTATGCAGAAAACGAATGAACATATGAGAGGTGATCAACATCATTACCCATGATGCAAATTAAAATTACAATGAGATATCACTTCACACCTATTTAGAAAAGCTACAGACAAAATAATGAACACCAAATGCTGGTGAGAATGAGGAAGAAATAGAATACTCACACATTACAGGTGGGAATGTAAAATGGTCAAGCCACCCTAGAAATAAGTCTGGTATTTCTTATAACACTCGACATATAATTATCATACAACCCAACAATTGTAGTCTTGGGTGTTTACCCCAGAGAAATAAAAGCCTACCTTCACATACACACTGTACATTAATGTTTACAACAGCTTTATTCATAACAGCAAACAGTGGAAACAACTCAGATCTCCTTCAATGGGTAACTGGTTAAATAAACTGTGATATATCCATACCACTTAATATGACTCACCAATAAAAAAAAAAAAAAGCCCACTATTGATACACACAGTAACTTGTATAAATCACAAGAGAATTATACTAAGTAAAAAAAAATGCCAATCCCAACATTTACCATATGATTCCATTTATATTACTGAAGTGATAAAATTATTAAAATGGAGAAAAGATCAAGGGTTAATAGGGGATATAGAAATATGCAGGTATAAAAGTGCAATATAATGATCCTTGTCTTGATGGAAATATTCTGCAGTATGACTAGATCGATGTCAATATCCTAATGACATATTTATAAATTTCAAAGATGCTACAATTGGTGGGGACTGGGTAGAGGATACATGAATTGTCTCCCTACTATTTCTTATAACCACATGAGAATCTACAATGGTCTCAAAATACAATGTTTAATTTTAAAAAGTCTTTACCAAGAATCAGCACTCATTTTATCTTACTGAGTCTATATGATTCTAATTTTACAAGATGTTTACCTCAATACAACTGCAATCTAATTCATTACTTTATTTAATTTTTTTCAATTTACATCAAAGTTAATCAGAATGGCTAACATCATCAAATCTAATTCATTATTTATCACATAATCTTCAGGCTTTTAAATATATACATATATATGTCATACATACACACACACATATATATATATGTGTGTGTGTATGTATGACATATATAATTTAATTGCACATATTACTGAATTTCTACAAAATTGTATTTTTATAAAATTGTATTTTTACAGAATTCTCATGTAGCTACCACTCTAAACAAAATATATCTCTCATCCTCAAAAATATTTTATGTAATTTAATATATATAAAACAAAATTTTAATTTCCCTTTTTTGGTATACCTTAAATTTCGTGCACTTAACTGCTAAATCTAGATGTGTTTGAGACTGATCAATGCATCTTAAATGTCAAATAGGGCCTATGATGGATGCACAAAAATTTGAAAGCCTAAGAAACCCAGCAAGTGAAAGATACTGTCGGAACCAATCCACAGATTTATCTTAATCTCTCTCATATTTTCTAGCTTGTCTACTACTTGCATTGTAGTTTGGATTTGGATTTATTTTTCTAATGCAATTTATACATTAAGAAATTCTATGTTTACCACGTTTGCGTGGTTTTGAAGCAGTAAATAAATACAAGAATGTTTACTTTCTTTTTAACTGTTTATTCATTTAAATTCTTCTGGGATGTACTCTTTGATATAAATGTATAAATTATAATATCATTAGAAATGATGAGCTGTATATATTCCTCTATGGTGAACACTAACATTTATTCTTCAGCATGTGGTAAGTAAATACTCTCCCCAGTACAATAATCATGGTATTTTCCAGTTAAACAATAAATTCTACTTCTATTCCTTTATTCTAATTTGAGACACAGTTCAAGTAAATCAGGTGAAACAAATATAATACATACTTTTGAAATATTCCAATCTCAACTTGGTAATAGTAAATTATAAAACAGGATTTACTCTAACAATAGTATATATTAGATTTTGATACCCACACACATATTATCTCTAAAAATTGTTTCTGAAATAATAATGACAAATAGTACAGTTTCCACATACATGGTTTTATTATGTAAACATTCCAAATTATTAGCAGTGGGGACAAACTCTGATACAATATTCAGGCAGTATACTTCCCATAACAATACTGTTAACTTAGAAATGCAATTCACTATGCTGTAAAATGTTTAATTTTCTTCTTTACCCACTTTATATATGAACCGGTTATTAATGTGTAAGAATTTAAGGAATTTTTACTTCAAATATGATTTACATTCAATATAATATAATGTAAAGGAAAGCTCCATTTTTCTCATTTGCATTGTGCTGACTCAGGCAGTATTTGTTGTATTGTTTATTTTCGTGTGTGTGTGTGTGCGTGTGTGTGTGTGTATTTCAAATTTTTCTTTTAATTTGAGTTTGTTAACATAGAGTGTAATATTGGTTTCAAGAGTAGAATTTAGTGGTTCATCATTTACATACAACAACCAATGCTCATCCCAACAACTGCCCTCCTTAATACCCATCATTCATTTAACCCATTAACCCATCCCCTGTCCACCTCCCCTCCAGCAACCCTCAGCTTACTATAGAGGGTTAAACCATAAGAGTTTCTCTTACGGTTTACCTCCTTCTTTTTTCCCTTTTCCTTCCTCTCTGTTCATTTTCTTTCTTCCCTTCTGTTTTCTTAAATTCCACATATGAGTGAAATCATATGGTATTTGGCTTTCTCTGACTGACTTATTTCACCTAGCAAAATACACTCTAGCTCCATCTACATCATTGCAAATGGCAAGATTTCATTCTTTTTGATGGCTGAGTAATATATCATTGTATGTATGTGTATGTATACCACATCTTCTTTATCCATTCATCACTTGATGGACATTTGTGCTCTTTCCATAATTTGGCTATTGTAGATAATGCTGCTATAAACATCAGGTTCATGTGCTCCTTCAAATCAGTATTTTTGTGTCCTTTGGCTAAATACCCAGTAGTACAATTACTGGGTCCTGGGATATTTCTATTTTTAAATTTGAGAATGTTCCACACTGTTTTCTAGAGTAGCTGCACCAGTTTGCATCCCCACCAACAGTGTAAGAGGGCTGTCCTTTCTCTGAACCCTCACCAACACCCGTTCTTTCCTGAATCGTTAATTTCAGCCATTATGGCAGATGAGAGGTGGTATCTCATCATGGTTTTGATTTGTATCTCCCTGATGATGAGTGATGCTGAGCATCTTTTCATGTGTCTGTTAGCCATCTGTATGCCTTCTTTGGAAAACTGTCTATTTAAGTCCTCTGCCCATTTTTTTAACTGAATTATTTGTTTTTTTGGCTATTGAGTTTGAGAAGTTCTTTATAGATTTTGGATACTAACCCTTTATCCTATATGCCATTTTCAAATAGCTTCTCCCATTCTACAGGTTACCTTTCAGTTTTGTTGACTGTTTATTTTGCTATGCAGAAGACTTTTATCTTGATGAAGTCACAAAAGTTCATTTTTGCTTTTGTTTCCCTGTCTTCAGGGATATGTCTGGTAAGAAGTCGCTATGGCTGATATCAAAGAGGTTTCTGCCCGTGTTCTCCTCTAGAATTTTGGTGGTTTCCTCTCTCACATTTAAGTCTTTCATCCATTTTGAATTTATTTTTGTATGTGGTGTAAAAGAGTGGTTTCATTCTTTTGCATGTTGCTGTCCAGTTTTCCAAACACCATTTGTCAAAGAGACTGTCTTTTTCTATTGGATATCCTTTCCTGCTTGGCCGAAGATTAGTTGACTACATAGTTGTGGATCTATTTCTGGGTTCTCTAATCTGTTCTGTTGATCTATGTATCTGTCCTTGTGCCAGTACCACACCATCTTGAAGCTATAGATTTGCAATATAGCTTAAGTCTGGAATTGTGATGCCTCTAGCTTTGCCTTTCTTTTCCAAGGTTGCAAATTTTAGGATTGATTGTTCTAGCTCTGTGAAGAATGCTAATGTTATTTCAATAGATGAAGTGTGTAGATTGCTTTGGGTAGTATAGAAATTTTAACAATATTTGTTCTTCCAATCAGGCAGAATTTGAATCAGACTACCCCCTGTTTTAAATTAAGGACTCAGATAGTTTGTGTGTGTATGTGTGTGTACATGTGTGTGTATGTGTGTGTGTGTGCGTGTGTGTGTGTATGCGTGTAAGTCAACACAAATATGGATCATCATACTATTCTGTTCCCAAAAGCATAAAGAGAACAATATTTTAAAGTTAACAAGAATATCAGGACAATTTAATCTTCATGTGCATTACCTCAAGTGAGATATAATTTAATGTTAGTTTCAAAGTAGTCTGTATCAAAAAGATTAAGTAATTTTCATGCGGAAGCTTTAGATTTTTGAAAGTGATGGAATTAAAGATAAAAATAGAAAAGATACATAATACATTGCAGCAGTTTTTCAAGAAATATTCCACATCTTCCAGGAAATATAAGAAGCTTATAAGAAGTGAACTCTTTAGGATATTAGAATATTAATCTTGCACAATAAGAAATAGACATGAAAGGCACTACATCCATGCTCTCTCAGCCAGCATCATGAAACAACAACTGAGACTGGATATTTAAGTGACTTATTTCATTTCAACAGCCAACAATTGTGGACTTCATTAGTCAAATCAAGATTCCCTGTTCCCAAAATTATTGGGCTTTCCAAGTCTCTTCATGAATACTTGTTGGGAGTTTATACCATCAAAAATACAAATAATGAGCCATTTTTACATATTACCAGGGTAAAAAGTAAATTTATTATTTTCAAAAGTCAAATTTATCCAAGATATAGTAATTTATTAAAATGGAAATCTAGGGGCACCTGGGTGGCTCAGTTGGTTAAACATCTGACTCTTGATTTTGGCTCAGGTCATGATCTCATGGTTCGTGAGTTTGAGCCTCATGTCGATCTTCCTACTACCAGCGTGGAGCCTGCTTGGGATTCTCTTCTCTCTCTCTCTCTCTCTCTCTCTCTCTCTCTCTCTCTCTCTCTCATGTTTACTCCCCTGCTCACTCATGTTTACTCTCTCTCTCTGTCTCTCTCTCAACAAATAAACTTTAAAAATAAGTAAAATAAAATAAAATATAATTATTTGAGATAAATTAACCTAATAATAATAAAGATTGATTTTTCTAACTGCACAATGTAAAACTAATCAACATTACAACTTATTAGATGTCCTTTCAAATTTCCCAAAACCTAAACATATTCAACCATTTATTTATTCACACACATGACCCACAATGAAAGATAAGTTACAACATCCAAAGGGATTAATTAAAGAAGGACAATATTTGGTACTGTAGCACAAGAAAAAAAAAAAGCAGAAAAAAAAAAGCAGTTGGTAGAGTTAAGAACTCCATTCAGGCTTTATCTTGGCAAAGTTTTGAAGTGTATTTAATGAGTCTTTGCACTATTTCATAATAAGCCATCTCTCTATGGGAATTGTAATTGACAAGGTCCATCACACAAGGCCATATTACAAAGATTAATCACTTTACACATACAGAAAACGCACTTGTATCTATTTGCACTATTTCAAGTTCCAAAACACTTATGTATTCATTGAAGTAAATTTTCTTTTGCATGTTAGAATAGTTGTAAATGGGTGAAAAAGAATTTAAAAAGGGAACCTCCAAATAACAATAAGGTTATTTCATTTCAAATGAAAGTTAGCATCTCTATGGAATGAGTAGCAGTTACAACAGTAGACAAGAGATGGACTATAGATGCTAAGAAGATGTCAACAAGGAAAGCACAAGACTCCAGATGCTCTTGTTATTAAAAAACAGATTGAGGGTTCACCATCTGCGATAGTCTGTTGCCAAGTACATCTTGTATATAGCCACTGATACTGGTTAAAATTAGGATCCATATTAATAAAGCATCAAAACAGACCACATGGCAGACACTTTTCTGATATCAAGAGACCAGTTAAACTACAATTATCTATAAGGTGCCAAATTCCTCTTGAGTAAAACTGTCACACTGGATCTCATGCATCCATTAGTGTATTCAAGCCACCTTTTCATTATTGCATAATCCATCTGAAAAGACTGGACCATGAGTCTTGGCTTTGAAAAACAGAATACAAATGTAATAAGTAGGATAGAGACATGACTCTGTCCCTGAGAATTTTGAGTCTGATAAGTAAAAAAGCCAAAATATACATATACATATACATATACATATACATATACATATACATATA
>NC_064811.1:177366721-177413357 GCF_023721935.1 Panthera uncia
TAACCGACTTCAGCCAGGTCACGATCTCGCGGTCCGTGAGTTCGAGCCCCGCGTCAGGCTCCGGGCTGATGGCTCGGAGCCTGGAGCCTGTTTCCGATTCTGTGTCTCCCTCTCTCTCTGCCCCTCCCCCGTTCATGCTCTGTCTCTCTCTGTCCCAAAAATAAATAAAAAACGTTGAAAAAAAAAAAAAAAAGAAAGACAAAGATGATGGAAGTGGGGGGTCAGTGCTCTAGACTGAAGGAGACTGGAGACACACAACAAATGGCATATGCTTGTCCCTTGATCAGCTCCTGGAGCAAATCAAGAAAAATTGCGAACAATCATAAAAAATGTAAAGATGAACTAAAAACTAGAAAATATTGAAACAATAATACATACTGGCTGATGATAATCATGTTGCTGGTATACAGGAGAATAACCTTGTTTTAAAGAAATATATATTAAAATATCTAGGGATAAAGAATCATGATGTATGCAGTTTTATTTTCAAATAGCTCAAAAATTGAAAATGTGGCAAAATGTCAGCAACTGGCAACAGGTGGCCTTTGTACTATTCTTTTAACTCTTTTAGAGATTTAAATTATTTTCAAAATACATGGAAATGAAAACAATATGTAAAATGCGTAGCAACGTGCGAGTTAAATACCAAGTACCAAGAGTTCACCTCTGGTATGATGCCCTGGATCTCACATTTTCTGACAAGTTCTGATGATTCAGCTTTCCCTAAAACCCCAGTAAATGACACCCCTAATTTATTTCAGAAACCCAGAGTTGATTTCTCTATACCTCACAGAGTCATAAAAAAAGGTTGAAATATATGTAATAACTTTCTTTTTATGATAGGAATATAAAATAAATATAATATTTTTTGCATCAAAGTGATTTTAAAATATTTTGAAAGAGTAAGTATCTGTTATATATATGAAACATTTTCTCATATGCTATAGAGATGAGCCCTATACAAACTCATAACTGGAGGCCTGAAATATAACTTAATTTTATTGCTATGAAACTAAATAAATTCCTCCTTTTATCCATTCATAGACAAGTGCATACCATCTTCTGGCAATGATTCCCACAGAATGGTAAGGCAGATAAGTAGACAGGATGAATATATTACCCCTCCATATATCCTACAGGGAAAAATGTTGTGCAATAATAAAGTCCCAGTTACAGATAAAACTATTAAGCAGGACACATAAAATTATAATTATCTAAAAGCCTCAGTAAACAAGTACCTTTTATGGCATAACAACAGCTAACATCAATGACAAGAGAAAGTATGAGAAGAAAGCCATGGTAAAGATCAGTCACCAAATTCCTTTGCTCAAAAATGGTTAAAATTCCGCCCATAATTTTGCCTGCAAAAAGTAAAATCACATTAAAAATAAAAGACCAACATTTAAAGGAGCCACTTAATCCTGGTGGAGACAGGTTATCAGGTACATCATCATCACTATCATATTTGCCAATTAATTATAAGTCAACTCTTGTGTATAATACTCTTATTTTTAACGAAGTCCCGTTATATAAGGAAAAATAAAAATTATTATGCGACTTGTGGTATAGTTTAAGAGGGTTATATGCAATTCTGGAGAAATACTGCAATTCAAAAGAATACATTTATTTATTCATGTTTCAGGTCTTCTGAATGACAAACTTGAGGTTGGGACTGTATCTTCAAAATATTAGTCCTACATATAACAAAATCCCTGGCTTATACAAACTCAGTAAGCAGTTGTTTAATCAGGAAAATAATAATTAATCCATTGTTAACAGAATTTCATTCATCTCAGATTTAATATAAAAAGTTTTGTAGAGAAGCACAATAGAAGATTTTGAGAATTTAAGTTTTTGCAGAGGCTAAATTGGAAGCTCTCCTGTGCTTAATAGAAAAGTTCAGAACTATGTAAATTTTATCATATGGTGTTTTATTTCTAAACACTTCCTTTAATCTTCTTTCATAATACTTTAAAGCTACTCTTGTCAATATGTTGAAACCTCTCTCCTGCCCTTGAATCTGAGTGAGCCTTTAACTGTGTCCAGTGGGATGATGGGACTACAGTCACAGTACAGGAAAACGGACGTCAACAAGTGGTCTCTGCTTATGTTACAGACACCTCTGCAGTCCTGAACTCTGTACAAATCACGATAATAATCACTATGAAGTCTTCAAGAACAGAGACTCTACTGAATTCATATTGAGACTTGCCCTCACTATCAGAACAAAGCTATATATGACAGAGACCCCTGGCTGCTTTTGATAAATGAAATCAGTGAACAGGAAAAAGGTAAGCAACATAGTGACAGAGTCCAAATAGTAGAATCCTAATTCTACGTACTACATGCAGAGTAGACTTCTGTTCTCATTTTTACATGATTCTATAAAATAAGATTTTAGTCCAGTAGACAGTATACTTTATTAAGCACTAAAATCTGTATGACAAAAAATAACAGAGAGCATATATATGATTTTTAACTATGTCTAGCTGTGCATTTTAAGGATTTGTACCATGTGTGTGACATTTCTAATTTTATAAAACCATTTGACATGTGATTTAATGTTCTGTAAAGGAAAACACTGAATGAATAAGAGGCTGTGTTCTTCCAGTGACCGCGCCAGCCAAAATAATTTATTTAGAGACTTTATGAAATGCAGTGGTTTTTTTTTTTTTTGTTTTTTCTTTTCTTTTCTTTTCTTTTAATGGATTGAGTTTCCATGTAATGCCCTACAGTGATAATGAACTGAAACAGTTCTTCCGTTTCAGTTGCTTACCGGAACACCAGGAATGACTTAAGCATTATGGGAAATAGAAAAGAAATAATATCTTATCTGTTTAAGAAGATTTCTCCAAATCTAAAATTGTATTTTTATTATTTAAGGAACTTTTGTGCAAGAATGGTAATCATAATTTAGAGTTAACATTGTGTAGTTTCTTGGCTGTGACCCCTTATTACCTAGCATTCCTTCCCCATCAGGATCCAAAACCAAGCTGCTGATGGTCACCATTTCCCACCAAACACTCATCCTCCTGACATCAAGAAATTCCTGAGTATGATTTACTGTTTCTGTAATGTGGCATCACAGAACACTTGGTGGGAGAAGGAAGGGGAAGGGAAGAGAACTGTGCTGATCATTCACAGAACTCTCACTTCAAATGAGATTCCAGTGGTCCCGTCCTGGCCATTGTTCATGGTGTCAGTGAGTTGATCACTGACAGAATTCACTTAACAGATAAAACGAAACCCAAATACTCCTCATAAATCAGATTAATATCTAGAAACTTCATTGGCAGGATGATGGATCTTAAGTCCTGACCATTATTTTATGCACAGAAGTGGATACCAGTTAAATTTTTTAACATGGTTGGACCCTCTCTGTTACATACATGTACATGCACATGTATACACACACACCAGTCACCTGGTAGGTGGAAAGAAGGCAGTAAGAAAATAATGAAGATACATCTACCAAATAAGACAAATTCCTAATAAGAAATGAAGTGTAGCAGAAAAACCTTAGGGAGCAAGGGGAAAACAGATGGTGAAAGATGAATGACAACAGTAATGAAAATGACAATGATGTGAATAAAAAAACAATGAAAATAATAATGAACATTTCTTTGTAAGATACATCTCATCTAAGGAACTCACAAGAGGCTTATCCTATGAAAAATGGGTTGCAGATAAACAATTCCTCATGCGGGAAACCTTGTCAATAATGGTAAGAAGCAGCATGGCCTGTTGGACAGGAAGATGAGAAGAAAGAAAGAACTCATTTTTAAAAGGTACGAAACCAACATGGGTTATTAAGTTTGAAGCAAAATCAACATTTATTTATCAGTGCTTAGAAAAAGGAGGAATGGTCCATTAAAACAGTTCAATAGTTTCTACTTCCTGCTGAAAAAAAAATGGAATTTCTTTCCATAAACTGCAACTCAATTGGCAGATAGACATTAGCCATACTCAACTATCTGTGTCTTCTTAAACACATCAAGATCCTTCACGTCTCCATGGCTTTATATTCATGCATGCTCTTCCTCCCAAACTGCAGTTGGTGGAAAAAGCTCTCTCTGGACTACATACAACTTTTCTGTAAAGGGCCAGATAGTAAATATTTTAGGCCTTATAGGCCATGCGATCTCCAACAACTATTCAAATCTGTTGTACCAGGGAGGCAGCTTTCAGAAACAAATAAGCTAATTAGTATGTCTATGTTCCAATAAAACATTATGTGTGAACACCAAAGTTTAAATTTCACAAAATTCTGTATGTCAAGAAAATATTTTTCTTTTTGTTTTCCTAATAATCATTTGGAAAATGTAAAAACACATTCTGAGACAGTAGGCAATACAAAAACAGACTGTAGGCCATATTTGGCCGGTAGACTGTAGTTTGCTGATCTCTGATCTAAACAATTTCATGGCCAAGCACTCCTTTGTTTTCTTTCAGAGTACTTTTTTTATATTATGCCATTGTTTGTATTACTCATCTCTAAATCCACCACTTCTTACAAACCATGAACTCCTTAAAATCATCAACTACTGCAAGCATATAGTGGTTAAGAACATAGAGTGTGGAGCCAGACTTACTAGGTTGGACTTCAAGTTCCAATACTGTAGTATGAGCTTCAAAAGCATTTTTAAGCTCTCTGTGCCTCTGTTATTCATTTGTTAAAAATAAAATGAGAGTAATAATTGTCCATATAACACAAAGTTGTTTTGAAGTATGCTTAAAACATGATGCCAACCTAAATTTGTTTAAGAGTTCTAGCAAATTTGTACTGGGAAGTGAGAACCTTTTGAAAAATTATAGTATGCAAACTTCTATCATCAGTTTATCTACTATAGAAAGTAATACACAATAGGTGTTGAATAAGTACTTTTTGTGTTGAATGATTTTTTTTTTTTAATTTAACTATTTTCTCTTCCTTCTCACAGAGGTTAGCCTATTTGTGTGTGTGTTGGGAAGGGGGAGTAAAAGAGGTAAACACACATATAATTTACATAGTAAAAGTTGAATATTATAAAGTTTTTTTCAATATGTAGATGGTATTTTTATACTCTCACGATTTATTTGCATGAGCAGAGATGTCCGTCTAGAGCACAGAGGTCATTATTTATTTACTCTTTTGGGAAACTTCCATTGAACCTGTATTCTATGCCAGGATGTATTGTTAGAATGAAGAATATGACGTGGTATCAGTCACCAAAAAGTGTGTTGTTTTGTGGTTGAGACAGACTCATAAACTAATGGTATCAATAAAATGCAAAGGTGACTATTAAATGCAGAAGGAAGTGAGCATGTGAGTGATGTACCCAGGAAATCAGGGAACACAGCAAAAAGATGTTTTTTTAATAAATGAGTTGATAATTGAATGAAGTATTGCAGATAAAGAGGATCTGTCACACTGACAGGTGAGTTTTCCAAGAAGAGGAGCAGCTTTCACAGGAACACACAAATGCATTCAGTAGCATGGCTTTTTCAGACAACAACAGAAACAACAAGCAGAGTAAGGGGAAGAGATCAAGTTAAGGTTAGTAACCCATCATGGGATCGAGATAAAGAGATCAAGATAAAGTTAGTATCCCATCATGGAATGTATGATATGGCATAATAAGGACTTTGAGCTTTATTCTGATGGCAAATTGAAATCATAAGGGTTTTCAGAAGGGGAACAGATTTAAGTACCCAAGGAAAACGACTCAGTTTCTAGAATCGCCATCTCTGTGTTTCAATTTTCACGTCACATTGAATGTGTTTAACTCAATCTAGTATCTGAGTTAAATCTAATTTTTATTTCCTTCTATAGAATATAATAGACTATTGTCTAGTTACTGGTATATATGATTTAAATGATATGCTGTAAAATATAATTAATAGTATATTATTCAAATTTTCATTAAGTTGTCTAAATACAAAGCAGTGACATCTTTTCAGAGTGACAGTCGCCTGAAAAACACAAGCTTCATATTCCAGTACTTAAGACAGATGTAGACTCTCACTATTTTAAAGCAAAAATACACTAATGATGAATAATTTGTATTAGAACACTAATTTTGTATCACTTTTTTATTTACATTCTAGTTAGTTAACATATAGTGTAATATTAGTTTCAGGAGTAGAATTTAGTGATTCATCACTTACATAGCCCAGTGCTCATCACAACAAGCACCTTCCTTTTATTAACATTATTTTTCCTAGGGAAATCTTCATGATTGTGGTTTCAACTTAATCAACACATTATTATTCACATAATGGGAATATTTTAATATCTTGGATATATCAGTTTGATTTCATATGATTAACTATACATTTTCTAAAAGTTTTATGAAATGTAAATATTTGTGTGTTTTCACCCATTCTTACTAAAATTAATATAATAACACACATGACTCCTAATATTTCAAAGAACATGATGGACTTATCAACATGCCCTAATTTTTTTTCTGGACCCTAACTTGCACATTTTCTCTTGCAAGTTTTCAAATTTAATACTGACTCATATTTGCCCTCTATGTCCAGTATGAGAACAAAAACAAATAAAGGAAAACAATAAAATCCCTTTGTTCCTGCTCTTGAGTTTCCTATCAAGATTAATGATACTACCATATATCCCGATGGGAGAAGCTAAGCCATATGATCAACATTTCAAACTCTCTGGCTGCCTCCTTCCTTTCACTCGAGGGATAGAGTGCACATTATTCTTAGAAAGGACCAT
Source organism: Panthera uncia (assembly GCF_023721935.1). Classification (NCBI taxonomy): domain Eukaryota; kingdom Metazoa; phylum Chordata; class Mammalia; order Carnivora; family Felidae; genus Panthera; species Panthera uncia. Next base: position 177,373,443 of record NC_064811.1, read on the forward strand.
GCCCTTCCACTACAAACACAAGCACTTCTCAGAGTAGACAAAATGATAAAAATCAAATTACTTCTAATCTTCCTTTATATTGCCAACACTACAATCCATCCCTTCAGCCCCTGAGCAAAGGGGAAATGGCTACACGCACTACACAAAGCTGTCTGATTGACATGGTGCATGGCGGTAAGTCTCCATCAGCAGATTCCCTTAAACAAGAAACACCCTTGAATGCCTCAATTTCTCTAAATATAGGAAAAAGGCAGGAAGGGAATGGAGGAAGGTGAGTTTTAACCTTAATTTTAAATAACTGACAATATGCATTACAACAAGCAACTGAAGGCTGATTTCATGCTGTCTTAGATGACTGCCTGATTGGAGCCAAGGTTAAAACTGCATGGCCCTAGTGAGCCTATAATCTTCACAGCAGTGGTAAGAATATTTCCACCAATTAGTCTGCAGAAAGAATTATATTTTATAGGTTAACATAAAAAGGCAGCTCAACATTTTTACTCAACTGAAATAGTCTTTTGGTAGTTGTTTTTATTTAGTTTTAACTTCAATATATGTTGCACAAATTGTAAGGAAGAAATGATTGGCAATCATTTTTTGTTTTCAGTCAGGGATATAGGATCCTGGCCTAAAATTTTCTTCTACTTCAACAAAATAGTTCCACATTCCATCAAAGTCCAAGATCCGTCTACTGCTATCTCCTTCACATATCTTTTTTCTCTTCCATCCCTCCTTTGCTATTGTTCTCGTTCAGATCTGCACTTCGATTTACTTCAAATATAGACATTGTATCCTAACTTGTCTGTCTGCCTCCCTTTTATCATGCACTTCAACCTCTACCGCTAAGGCAGACAGACATTCTGAGTCAGGCAGGATCATTCCCCTTCCAGAAACCTCACTGTAGTTCACTTTCTTTAGCATTACTTTCACAGACCCTTGTAATTAGGCTGCAAAGGTGGCTTTAGGTCTATTTGCTAATGCATTTCTTTCCAAACTTCCTGCTCTGGTCAGCTCATAACCTATCATCCCACAAATAATTCCTTGACTCTGTACTTTTGTTAATCAGGTGCTATCTCTCAACATAAAATTACTCTGTCCTTCTTGCTAACCCTTTCATCGTCAAAAGGTCACCTGGGACACTACAACCTTCACAAAGCTATCTGTAATCTTGTCCAAAGACAGAACACCTTCATCTCTACCCCCATGTGATGCTTAATATTTTGCGTCAACTTGGCTGGACCATGGTGCCTAGATATGTGTTCAAACATTCTGGATGTGTCTATGAGGGTATTTTTGGATAAGATTAACATAAATAAGTGAACAAAATGCAAACAGGTTGCCTTCCATAATGTGGGTTAATCAGTTGAAGGCCTGAACAAAACAAAATATTGACCTCCCCTGAGCAACAGTGAAAGCTACAGCCTGACAGCCAGCAAACTTGAGCTCCATCACTGGCTTTTCTCTGGGCTTCCAGCCTGTCAGGTCAATCTACAGATTTTTGATTCCCCAGCCTGAGTAATTACATGAGCCAACTTCTTAAAAATAAATATATTTATATACAGAAATATACACACGTCTTACTGTTTTGTTCCTCCCCTCTGGAGAACCAAAAGATACCCCACAAAGTGCTACTGCCATCTACAAGTTAGCTTATACTTCCTTTAGTTAAGAGTGTCTAGGCCTTCCTGGCCCACTTGATGACAAATCAAGTGGCAAAGAAACCACATTTTACTGTCTTTATGGGTACCCCTACAAAACTGTCTGACACATCCTAGGAACTCAGTAAGTATTTAATTAACTGAATCAATCCATATGGACATTGAATACAACTTTAAAAAGGTACCTATATTAAAATGAATATTATATGATTATTTCCCTTTGTCTTAGAAGTCCTCAGAGACTCCATTTGCTTGGGTCACTCTGGGTCTGCCTTTGCACAAAGTACTAAAAAATCACTAGCTTGAAATGTCATTAATTGAGCCAATGATCCTCGTTAGCACAAAGGCAATCTATGTATAAACCAACAGAACAATATTACTATCCTTTCAAAAGGTTCCCTAATCTTGTATTATCCTCACTGTTTTGTTCATTAATTAGTTCTCTAATCAACTGATTATCTGTTAAGCACTCATTTAATTACCTTACGTGTAGGTACTGGTTACACTAAGGGCTTTTGAAGGTTTTACTCTCACAGTCTAAGAAAATTATCATTGTAGTGACTTTGACTCAAACACCACATGAAGAAAAAAATATGCTTATAGGGAAAATATTCAAATATGTCAACATTGACAATTGTAATATATTAAATTGTGAACACAAATGCCCACACAGATGTGCAAAAATGGTAATGAACCTCAGCTTGTTACAACTTTAGTAGGGTACATTGCTCCTGAAACATGACTCTGTATATGAATCACCTGGAGATCTTGTTAAAATGCAGATTCTGACTGAGTTGACTGAGGTTTGAACTCTCTAACAAGCTCCCTGGTGGTGCCTTGAGCTGTTCCCAGACCACATTTTTGAGTATCAAGAGTTGAGACTGTAGAATCCAGAAAAAAAAAAATCATTCAGTATTTCAGCTTTTGCTTCTAAGTAGTAATGTCAAGCAATTGGAGATTTATGGTTCCCCACATTTTTATTAATAGAAAAAATTTCCTACTACTTATCACACAGGTTATTCACTTATCCAATTATTTTCCTATGTCTCTACTCTGTGTATGACCGTTGGCTAGGTAGTAGGTCCGAATGTGTACGTGAGTGTGTCTGTGTGTGTGTGTGCGTGTGTGTGTGTGTGTGTGTGTGTGTGTGTGTGTGTGTGTGTAGCAGAAGGAAGAATAAAGATCATGAGGGAAGGTTTACAATAGATCCTGGCTCTGCTTTCATATCGGGTACAATCAATCTAAAGCGTTACCAAACAACTTAACCATATAATGAAGCAGACAGAAAACCTGAGTACCTAGAGATGCATGAAGTAGAGAAGTATGTGTGGAGTGGGTTAAATTATATGCAAAAGTTAGGGTGAACAAAATTTTAAGTCATTTTTGAAAGACATGGGAGAAGACAGATTTTCAAATAGACAATCAGAAGTTGTTACTAAGTACTAATGGAAGTAAAAATTAGCAGATGTAAAGATCAAAGAATGCAGGTGAGCACAGATTACCTTCATTGTGATGTAGAAGAAAATAAGGGCAAGTATAATTTACACATGTGAAAAAGATAGGATAAGACACTGAGAGAAAGAGGAACATGGACTCTCTTTGATATGGGCTATCCCCAGTTAAATAAATCCATCGTGGAAAAATAGAAACATTATCACGTGTATACAATGATACCATTAAAGAATGCATGTAGAAGAAAAATGGGAGCATTTAAAAGTTGATAAATGGCGGCAGTGGAGGAGAAAGAAAGTGAACTGGGAATTCTTATTGTACAGAATTTTTAATGTGATAGACTAAAGCCTATTTTATGCTTTTTACTTTATTTTTAAAAGAAAATATCTAAAAAGTAAAAATTAGTAAATCTTCATCTTGCTAAAACACAGAAATAAATTATCAAGTTGTAGAGTAACCACAAGATTAACCTCAGAAGAGTTGATAACAATCACTGATGTGTACCCTGGAGAAAAGAAAGAGGAGTGAAATACCATTTTTCACCTTACTAAATGGTACCCAAGTGCTTTGGGAGACAGCCAGATGCAGTCCAACATGTAGTAGCTCCCTGAGGAGGGAGCCAGGAGTCCCAAGTGTGACGACTCTCTGTAGTGAACACACACTATATCAGATTATGTCACTGTGACTATTTAAGCAAATGCTTAAGGGTTTAGCATTTGAAATATATGGAAGTTTATCTAGAATTAATCCATCTTAAAAGAAAATGTAGAGCATTTCACTAAAACTTTCATTACTTAAAACATGAGTTAAAACAGTATTCTAAGAAATAGGACCTAAATTATTTTAGAAGCCGCAATATATAGTAACCTTATAATTAGAGATACGATAAGCTGATAATATCAAGGATGTAGATTTAATTTTTATAAGATAACCAGGGATAACAAAGAATGTGTCATTTTCTACATAGTTCAGGGAGAAAAAAAAAGTACTCTGATTTTAAATGATTAATGCAAACAATTTAACAAATTACCACAGCTTAATTTAAGAATATTAAAATTCTTTTCCTTAATATTTTTAATGTTTTCCCTTCTAGCTGAAGACCTAATCAAAGTTAGTGTACTGAATTTAGTCTTTATGTATCTTTAATCACATATTCTGAAATGCTTCCTTAGCCTTTTAATAATTGCAAAGTGGTACTTCAGATACGCATATCCATATTCACAGAAAATATATACTGAGTTATTTTGAAGGCATGATAACTGAAAATTACTCTCAAGTGGTTCAGGGAAAAAAAAAGTGTATGTGTATATGACAGAGAGAGAGAGAGAGGAGAGAGAGAGAGAGGAGAAAGAGCGGTAGAGATAAAGGACCTAAAGAAATTTTTTACTTGTAACTTCTCATGTTTGAAATTATTTCAAAATAAAAATTTTTAAAAAGAACAAGAACATTACTTATAAATCTTGATAAATCATATTAGATGGTATGGGCTCTTATGAAAGTCAGGAATATAGAGTGGAAGTTGAGAAGATGTCTAGATTCTCAAGCAAGATTTCTCAAGGAAGGATGCTATTTGTTCAGGGCCTGAATAAATCTGAGTCCAGGAACTCCTTAAAATTGTATGCATAAATTTGTGAATGAGTTGTTTTTTTTTTTCCTGGAAGGACAAGCCACCATTTTCCTTGGACGTTCAAAGAAATGTGTGGTCCTCAAAAGCTTGGAAATTACTGCATTAATTTCTGTTCATCAAAAGATACCTTAAATAAGCAGAAAAGCTGGAATACAAACCAGGAGAAGAAATTATAATTGTCATTAACATATGTAAATAACAAAAGACTAAAAGAATATGCAAACAAAAGAATATATAGAACACAGCTGCCAATCAATACTAAATCAAGAATCTAAATCAAAAAATGGGTATAGGACATTAACCTGTATTTCAAAAAAGAGGAAACATGGCAAATACACATTGGAAGATCGGTTTCATCTTCTCATTAGCAATCAGAGAAGTGCAGATCAAGACCACTATGAGGTGTCATCTACACAAATTAGACGGGTGGAAAGGAAAAAAAAAATACACCAACAATACCAAGTACTAAAGAGGATATATGGATTTGCAGTATTCCGTAGAAAGTTGGGAGTATAAAGTTGTATAACTATGTTTGAAAACACATTATCTTATAAAGTTAAAGAATCAAACACTCCATGATCCAGTAATCACATTTCTAGGCATAGATCCAAGAGAAATCTTTATACGCATATATACGGAAACATGTAGAAGATTGTCCATACCAATACTGTCAACAACAACAAAACTAATACAACTCAAATGCCATGTGAAATACCAGAAAATATATGTACTCATCTCTGCTCCCAGTTCCTGGCACAGAGCTCCTAAAATTTGCAATCTCCTAAATGATAAGAGCACTAAGAGCGTCTTTTGGTCTTTGACTCTGGTTCTTACCTCAGAGCTCCTAAATCTCTTGGAATTTGCTGAGTGACAGGACTACCCCTTATTCTAATGAGGCAGCTCTTCTTAGGCTTCTGGAGAGCTTCAGAATGGGGGCTGGCCACCACAGACACCAAGCCACGTTTAAAGCTTGGGACTTTCAACTCCACCCCTCTCTACACCAAGTGGGAAAAAGCCTGGAGATTGAGTTAATTACTGATCATGCCCACGTGATGAGGTCCCCATCAACATCCCACAAGTACGGGATTCTGAGACAGTCTAGGTTGGTGAAGAGATGGAAGTGTTAGGAAAGTGGCAGACTCAGACAGGAAATGGATGCTCTACACTCCTCCCAACATGTTCTGACCCATGCATCTCTGCCATCTAGTTGTACCTGAGTTATATCATTTTATAATGATCTGGCAACCCAGTAAATTTATTTTCCTGACTTCTGTGAGCTATTCTAGCAAATTAATCAAACTTGAGGGTGAGGTTGTAGAATTTTTTATTTACAGTCAATTGGTCAGAAGCACAGATAACCTAGACTTGGAATCGGCATCTGAAGCAGGGGTTTGGAGGGGAGGGTGGGAGTGGGGACTGAGCCGTTAACGTGTGACATGTGGCACCATCTCCAGGTAGACAGTATGAGAACTGAGTTAAATTGTAAGACATTCAGCTGGTGTTGCAGAACTGCTTGATGTGTGGAGAACACACACAGTAGTGTAGATATAGTAGTGTGAGAGTAAAGGAAACATACAGGATGAGTCTAGTTTCCGCCCCCCCCCCAATAAATGACAATATTCAAGAGAAATTATAATATCCAGTTTCTGGGATGGTCCCCATGATCCTTGCTTCCTGGTACTCCCTGCCTTTGAGTAATCCCCTCACATACTGAATCAGTCACCTATATGACCAACAGACTATGAGCGAAGTGATGATACATGACTTCATGGTGAGGACATTAAAGACATTACAACTTTTGCTTGGGTCTCTTAGATAGCTTGCTCTATAAGAAATCATCTGACATGTTGTGAGAGCACTTAAGCCTCTCCATTTAGAGGCCTACATGGACAGGACTCAGTTAGCCAGCACCAACTTATTAAACATGTGACTAAGTCACTCTGGAAGTGGATCATCCAATCCTAAATCAAGACTTCAGAAGATTACAATCCAGCTGAAATCCAACTCTAAATTCATGAGACCTTGACCCCAGCCTTCCAACTGAGCTGGTTTCAAATTCCTGACCCTGGATTTCTACCAGAAATCAGGAGATAAAAGATTTCGGGGCGCCTGGGCAGCTCAGTCGGTTAAGTGGCTGACTTCGGCTCAGGTCATGATCTCGCGGTCTGTGAGTTCGAGCCCTGCGTCGGGCTCTGTGCTGACAGCTCAGAACCTGGAGCCTGTTTCAGATTCTGTGTCTCCCTCTCTCTGACCCTCCCCTGTTCATGCTCTGTCTCTCCCTGTCTCAAAAATAAATAAAACATTAAAAAAAATTAAAAAAAAAAGATTTTGTTTTAATCTACGAAATGTTAAAGTTACTTGAGGGGTGCCTGGGTGGCTCAGTTGGCTAAGTGTCCAACTCTTCATTTCAGCTCAGGTCATGATCTCATAGTTCCTGAGATTGAGCCTGTGTCAAGTGCTGCACTGACAACAGAGAGAATACTTGGGATTCTCTCTCTCCCCCTCTCTCTCTGCCCCACCCCCACACTCACTCGCTTGCTCTCTCTCTCTCAGAATAAATAAATACACTTTAAAGGTACTTGATAAGCATAAATAAATACCTAAGGAAAATTAAATTATGGTAATTTTTAAAAAATTCAAATCCACTAAAACTAAACAAATATTGCTAAATGTACATTCTATAAAACTGTTTTAAAAGCAATGAAAAATCAATGACATCATTTACTTTGTGTGAACAAAGGAAATGGGATTAAGTAGTAGAGGAGTCAATAAGCACATATAAATTATTAGCAATGGTCTAATTGCTAGTGTTTTCATAAATGATCATTAAATTAATAATTGAATTTAATTTTAAAAATCCATGCATGGAACAAAAGTTAGAGTGTTTCCTCATCCAGGGATTATGATCAATTGAATTCAGTGAACTGAAGACCCACTGGGAGTTTCTGAGTGACACAGCAGGAAGAAAAACCATTACTCTGAGCCAGACTTCCTTTCCAACTTCCATAAAATATTAGCCGCTAGAGGTTGGCTGTTAAAAAACATAAAAAATGAACATGGAAAAATATAATACCTTAGTTTTCCCTAGGATAGAAACATATGGAGTTGTGAGAATTTAATATGGCCCATCATTTAAGCACCTACTTTTAACTTTTTCTAATGTTTATTAGATTCTTAACAAAAAAGACAGACACTCTTCCTGATGAGAAAAAGAAGATCCTGCTCCTCCTCTGGGAAGAGGATGGTAGTGAAGGGATGGGCAGAATAATGAGATTTACCTTGTTGACAGAACCTTCTAGACTCAAGATGGTGCCACAACTGCCGGGGTGCCACATCAGCAAATGCAAACTTAGGTAACTTTCATGTCCTTACAAATGCTTTCATGACCAGAAACACAGTATATCCTGTCAGCCAATCCACAAACACCGAGACAACTCTGGGCTTTCTCTCCTCAAACAAGGTTGACTGTGTGGCCTAAGCCAGTCAGGAATATTCCCTTTTGCTGTGTTTGTTCTTTATTCCTTATCCTATAAAGGCTTGATGCCTCCCACCCAATTTTTCAGTGTTCCATTAGAAGACTGTCTACTTCATGAAGTATTCAAGTTTTTCTGCCTCACCTAAAGTGTCTTCTTTAAACACCTTTTTTTGGGGGGGGGGGGCGCCTGGGTGGCTTAGTCGGTTGAGCATCTGACTTTGGCTGAGGTCATGATCTTGTGGTCTGTGGGTTTGAGCCCCGCATCGGGCTCTGTGCTGACAGCTCGGAGCCTGGAACCTGCTTCCAATACTGGGTCTCCCTCTCTCTCTGCCCCTCCCCCTCTCATGCTCTCTCTGTCAAACATAAATCAACATTAAAAAAAATAAAATAAATAAAAACACCTTTTTTTTTTTAACTTTTTCATCATGAGGAATGGGATTGGAAGCCAGGCAGGATGAAATGTGCACAAGTGCCCATTGCGCCCTATGGACTCACTGAGTCTCTCATTTGTACAGAGGGCATGGGTGAGTGACTCAGGTTTGAGCTCTGCCTAAGGGCATTCAGCCATCTGGTCCAAGCAAAGTTTGTTTAAAAAAAAAAAAAAAAAAGTTCCCATAAAGGTTCTGGGTCTTGGAAAGACCCCAGGGTAGTTATAATAGGAAAGAGTTGGGGTACCTGGGTGTCCAGTCAGTTAAGTGTTCATCTCTTGACTTAGGCTGTCATGATCTTCTGGTTTGTGGTATCAGGCCCAACGCCAGTGTCCACACTGACAGTACAGGACCTGCTTAGGATTCTCTCTCTGCCTCTTTCCTGCTTGCATGCATTCCCTCTCCCTCTCCCCTCCTTCTGTCTTTCTAAAAATGAATAAATCAACACAAAAAAATGAAGAGTATGCAACAGGTGGAAACTATTAGGGAACTCACAAAGCCTCAAGGCAACTCCATAGCCTAAAGTGCTGGGAGATTTGGGGATGCCATTAGGGCATCCATCACTATAAAGAAATCTCCTGAAAGGAATCATCTCTTGCTAATGGGAATTTCAGAGGACAAAGTCACAAAATTGGTGGGCACCAGTAAAATACTTAAAAGTAGTTTGACGGCTTACTACCTAAGTCTAAGATGGTCATTCTAGGAAGGATAAGTTGGTCACAAAATGAGGAATATCAATACTAGGTCACTGCCAATCTCAAGAAAATTTTCACGCAACCAAGTACACGGTAAAAAACCACAAAATCCCCAACTTAGTGGCACATTACTTTCAGGTATTAATTTGGTTCCAAGAGACCCCAGGCTTAGCTAAAGAAGTAGAATCCTAGAAGTTTCAAAGAACTGAGTGTGGACCTTTCAGCATATCTTCTTATTTTACGTCTAACAATTGTGGTCCCCAGAAGCTGTAGATATCAACAAAAACAGCAAAATATTACTAAGACAACCTAGAATTACAATGGCCATTATGGAGACTATTCCAATTAGACAAGATTGATCATTAAAGAAGTGCACTTAAAAGCAAGGTTTCCCAAATCAAACATATAGAATGGTATACCCATTTTATTTGGAATGCAGAAGCCTAAAGAAGGCTTCAAGATTTCAAAACATCTTCATTGAAAGATTCTTGGGAAAAGGCTAATGAAAAATGGAAGACACAAAAGGGACCTAAAACAAGACTGTAAGATTGACATGGCTCCTTCTATTCCCTTCTAACCTCCTTTACCTTAGTACTCAGTCTATCAATCCTCTATCTGAACTGTCTTTCCACCCTGGAGACAAGAATGTAAACCTAAGTCAAATCCTTGTGCACCAACTCAAACACCCCCATGTCAACCCCTAAAGGAGGGCCGCCATACAGGCCCCTATCAGAGTTGATGGGATTTTAAGGGATTCTCTGGTAAACTACTACCAGATATTTCCTTAAAGAGCCAAAGGGAAACCAAAATTAAAATCAATGGCCAACCTCTGGTGGATATCGGAGCTATATTCACTATTTAAACTCTACTCACTCAGGCCCCTGCCGATGGGATCCTAGGAAAATTGGCAGGAGCCAGCAAACACTGAGAATTATCACTGTCAGCTCTCCCAGCTCTCTGGAGTATTTGGTCAAGAAAGGAAGGTAAAATTTCTCAGTGTCCCTTCCTTTCAAAATTCGGATTCTTGTTAATTTGGTTTTGGGGTGCCTATTGGTTGTCAACCTTCTCTCTCTCGGGGACAACTATTGCCTTCTTGTCTTGTTTTGGTGTCCTGAGAACTTCCTGCCTGCCTGGGGCACACAGGTTGGCAGGTCTTGCAGATGCAGGCAGCTCAACTGTCAGGTTGGGGCTCAAGAATAAAGTACCACAGGAGCTCAAAGGAATATATGCACCTCAATGTTTACAGCAACATTATTTACAATAGCCAAATTATGGAATCCACACAAGTGGTCATAAATTGACAAATGGATAAAGAAAATGTGATATATGCAAACACACACACACACACACACACACACACACACACACACACACACAATGGAATATCACCCTGCCATAAAAAGGAATGAAATTTTGCCATTTGCAAGGACATGGATGGAGCTAGAGATTATCATGCTAAGTGAAATAAGTCAGTCGGAGAAAAACAAATACTGTATGATTTCACTGATATGTATGATGTAGGAATCAAAACAAATGAGCAAAGGGGAAAAAAGAGAGAGAGGCAAACCAAGAAACCAAGACTTTAACTATATAGAAAACAGATGGTGACCAGAGGGAAGGGGGTAGAGGGATGACAGAAGTAGATGATGAGGACCAGGTGTCGTATAGAAGCACTGAGTCACCATGTTGTACATCTGAAACTACTATTACGCTGTATGTTAACTGAAATTTAAGTAAAAAATTAAAAAAAATTGATGAAGGAAAAGACAACTTTTCCTTTGCTTTCAAAACTTAGCTATTTGACACAAGAGGCCCAGCTTTTGGCATATCTCAGCTTTCCCATGTCTTCTTAATAAGCCTCATCTTTTTTAACTTTCCATTTTAAGTGAGATAGATATATGACTCTTCCTTTCATTTGAATACTTCGAGGCCGCTGTAGGGTTATTAATTGGCCTAATTTCAATACTGCTAATATTTCAGGGAATAGGGAGGTCTGAAGAGAGAGACAGGAACCACCACTTGGTGGAGCACTCAGAACCCACACTTTCATCAATTAAGTTTGCCATCTTACATGGGCACAGTCTGTGGCTCCCCAGAGTAATTACAATAGTAACAGCAAAGATCACCCATCAAAGGTCACCATAACAAATTTAATAATAATGACAAAGTTTGAAATATTGTGAGAATAACCAAAAAGTGACAAAGAGACAAAAAAGTAAGAAAATGCTATTGAAAAAAATGGCACCAACAGATTTGCCTGACACAGGTTTGCCACAACCTTCAATGTGTAAAAAATGTAACATTTGCAAAGTGCGGTAAAGCAAAGTGCAATGAAGCAAAGCACAACAAATCAAGGTAAGCCTGTCTGCCCCTCTTTGGGATCATTTCTTGAACTGTTTGATTCTAGTACGTTTGGGTCTTGGGAACCCTGACTCAAAAGCATGCTCCAAACCATGGGCATTGTTTTGCTGCTAATAATTATTATTATTTCCCTAATATGCTGCATCATCTCAAAAATTTCAAATGCATGTAGGCAACCACTGACCAGCTGAACAGATCATCTCTCTCTGACTATAGTAACAAAAGGGAACAGACGAACTCTAAGAATAGGAGTTCCAGCTCCAAGAAAAGGAGTCTGACATCATCTCTTATGAACAATACACTGAGTCCCAAAGAGGCAATGATAACTGATAGGCACACCAAGACCTATATTTTGATCAAATTGTTTGAATGGTCAAAAGGACGATCAAATAGGTGGACTGTTGAAATAAAGTTCAGGTCCCAAGAAAAAGCACACCTGCCTCAGCTACAAGAAGCTAAACTTTGTGTCCTTGTAAATGATCTGTGTGACCAGAAACAATATATCCAGTCGGTCAATGCCCAAACACCAAGCCAACTCTGACCTTCTTACCCCAAATGAGGTGGACTGTGTAGCCCTAATTAATCAAATATCTTATATTGTTCTCTTCCTTATTCTTTATGCTTTATCCTAAAAATGCTTATCTTCAGACCCATTTTGCAGTTCTCTGCAGTGAAACTTTCCACTCCAGGAAGTGTTAAATAGACTTCTTTTGTATCATCTAAGCTGTCTTCTTTAAACATTTTTTAACGGCCTCTAGAAATAGGCAGAGTAAAAGGTAAGGCTTCCCAGGAGAAAGCTGTTCGTCACAGAAACTCAAGTAAAGGCAATTTATCCTTTTTTTAAAAAAACATACTGCATATAGAACAGGATTAATTTTGTTTTAATATGTGTAACTTGAACTTCACTGTCTTAAATATTTCTTTCTGCTTTATTATTGAAATTAGCAGCATTTTTGTTAGAAATTTATATTCACTGAATTTTTCTTTTCTACTAAAGAATTCTAAAACATAATTGGAAGGAAAACCACCCAGAAAATAGAGCAGTTTCTCAAAGTTAGAGAATGAGTAAGCAGATGTTCTGTTGTCAAAGGGGCAGAGACGGAAACAGATTATCTTGAAACTAAAACTACACAAGTAATGAGTGATTTTTTTTAAAAAAATTATTTGAGAGTGAGCAAGCATGAGTGAGGGGCAGAGGGACAGAGAGGGGAGAGAGAGAAAGAGTAAGGGGGGGGGGGCAGAGAGAGAGAATCTCAAGCAGGTTCCACACTCATGGAGCCCAACATGGGACTCGATCCTTCAACCCCAGGATTGTGACCTGAACTGAAATCAAGAGTCAGATTCTCAACCATCTGAGCCACCCAGGGACCCCTGAAGCCAGGGGTTCAAACCAGAAAAATTTCTTAATCATTCCATAGATATTTATTATGGAACAAAATTAATACATATGCCTAAAGGATGAAACCAGCCCTTTGACAGTGTTACCATTATGCGACTATGTAATTAGGAAGACAACTCATTGGAGTCATTGCCCATCATTTTAGGAAGTTATACTCCAAAAAAGCCTGAAACACAAACAGGAGTCCCTTTTCCTTTAAAATATCATTTTATTTTTAATTCTCTTAAATTTATTTTCTGAGAACTATGCATTATTAATTGTTTGGATTATTCTTATTCATTCCTTTTTAGTAGTATTAACACATATAGTGACTAGTGATATATATCTGACAAGCAGCTGACTTAAATAACATACCTTAACATGGTGGCTCTGACACTGATTTCTTCAGGAGGCAATTTTACCCATCTGGGTCCAATTGCCTTACTAATAAAGTAAAGAAATTGGCTTCGATGTTTGCTGAGGATCCTATCAAATCAAAACTCTATGATCTATAATCTACACTAATACTTACTGAGCATGTCCTTAGTTCAAAGTAATATTCTGGAATTACTGGAATAAAAAAAATTGCCATTTTAATGAAGAAAGCCAGATTTCAGGAAGATGGATTCTATGTATGTGTGGAAAATGCAAATTCCTGCCTCCACTCCTCACTGTGAATGTGCTGAATCATAATGTGAGTCTCTGGAAACTTCTTTACTTGGTGTTTTTGTTTGTGTGTTTGTATGTTTGCTTTTGATCTAGTATCTCTCTAAGGTCTACCTTCTCTTTCCTTCACACTTCAGAACTCAAACTCTGAAAAAATACATCTCACAGAATTGTCACAACATTTTGCAGAAGTAAAGGAATTAACCATCTGGAACCACCTAAACAAGACTCATTCCAACACTGACAATCTGCTATAAACATGAATAAAGAATTCAATTGTGACCCAGGCTGAGAAAAGATAAGGGTTTTTGAATGAATTACTGAGATAGTTATAGAAAGAAATTATTACCAGATGCGCTAACAATGAACAGAAACAAACAGCAAGAAATCTTTCACTACCAAGAGACTACCTATAAATCTTACCCTGTATTTGTTAGTGTTTATTATGGACTTAATAGATGCATTTCTCGGACAAGCGCATTGCAGGTATTCCCATAGTCTATGCTAGTGATCAAATTGTTCCTATGATTCAATAGCCAAATGGTATCTTTTCAGGATTCTCCAGAAGAGAACAAATAGGTCCTCCATAAGGTAAATATATAAGAAAAGGTTTATTGTGAAAATTGGCTCAAACAAATATGGGGTCTCAGATATGCCATGATATGCCTTCTATAAGCTAGAGAACCAGGAAAACTGCTGGGATAATTCAGCCTGAGGATGAAGGCCTGAAAACTTGAGGGGCAGAGCGGGATACTGCTAGTGTAAATGCTGGAGTCCAAAAAGCAGAGAACCAGTAGCTCTGATGTCCAAGGGCAGGAGGGAATTAAAGTCCTAGCTTAAGATGAGAGAATAAAGTAGCCCTCCCTCTGCCTTTCTGATGCAGGTTCTCAACAGAATGGATGACCCCCCCACCTACACTGGTGACAGCATATCTTCTTTACCCAGTGTACTTCTGCAAATGTTAACCTCTTCCAGAAACATTGATGAACACATCTAGAAATTATGGTGTACTGGCACTCTGGGCACCCCTTAGCCCACTCAAGGTGACACGTCAAACTAACCATAACAGTCCAGAAATAAGAGGAGTAGAAATCTTAGTGTTTTTTTTTTTTTTAAATTTGCTATTTAAATGTTTATAATGCAGGCAACAGATTAATATCTTAAATATTCATTCTAATTACATGTAGTCACAGATAAGAGTAAATTTAGAAATGACAGAAAGTAGTAGTACAAGAAAATCAAAATCAAAACCAAAAAGACTTGGCCTTCAAGTATTTTTGAAAATAAAAACAATGAAATGTAAAATTCAAATATGTCTATAATAGAGTGCTATGTTAGTATTTTCCTTTGATACTGACAACAGTAAGTCCCTGCTAATTTCCTTTGGGGGTTAAAAACTATATGATATATGCTAATACATTTTCTCGGGTAAATGACTAAATTTCAGTTCCGGGTTTAGACTTTTTTGCTTTCTAGGATAATAAAGTTCTCAGCCACTTGGAAGTAACTGGCAATCTTAGAGGTTTTTCTTTTTTTAATTTCTATTTTATTCAGTTTCTCAAATTTTATTCAGAAGTCATTTGCTATATAGCGACAAAAATGCAGAACACAGATCATAAAGGAAACATTGGAGCTTATTTTCAAATTTAGGTTGTAATAAATTGGAGTATTTGAAGGATCATTCTTATTAGTTTTTACAGGTGGGGATCCTAAAATAATGATCGCTTATAAATTCTGTATGTATGCATTTAATGAATTAATTTGATCTCAAGTATGTAAAAAAAAAAAAATCTGTCATCTTCGTCAGGATTTTTGTCACACCTAAAAAGTAGTTTTAGATTTGAGTGAAACAGATCTGGAGTCATATATAACTCATGCCAGTCCCTGAATAGATAACTAGAAAAGCTATTTTGAGATTTAATCCAACAAAAGTTTTAGGTAAGTGAGAATAATAAAATGCATTTAATATTCCTTTAGAAGCATAAAACCTGACTTAAAATCATTTCTTTAGAAAGACAGAGGGATTTAATCTAGAAAACTTTCACAAATATAAAGGATTATCAAGATATAGAAGTTTTTAAAAGTATACAAAACCAACTAATAAAAAGGAAATATATAATAAACACTTCTAAGACATTACTTTTATTGTTTGACTCAGAGTGGCATCTCCCTTTAAAAGTTTTTAAATAAAGGGGCGCCTGGGTGGCTCAGTAAGCTAAGCATCCAACTTCAGCTCAGGTCATGGTCTCATGCTCTGTGAGTTCAAGCCCCGTGTCGGCTTCTGTGCTGACAGCTCAGAGCCTGGAGCTTGCTTCAGATTCTGTCTCCCTCTCTCTCTGCCCCTCCCTTGCTCATGCTCTGTCTCTCTCAGTCTCAAAAATAAATAAAAACATAATTTTTTTTGTTAAAAGCTTTTAAATATATTATTATAAATATATTGCAAACACAGTCTAAATATATATGATAAATTTAACAAGAAAAAAACACACACCCTCTCTTCTCAAAAACATTAATAGAATAAATTATGATTTTAGGTAAAACCTATTTTACCATTCATTTATCCCTGAATAAGTATATATCATTTTATCAGAATATTAACTGAATTAGGTAGGAGACTTTTCCTGTGCCTAGAAAAAAATCAAGATTAAGAATATGCTTTATGAAGTTACATTCTAGTAATCTAAAATACTATAAATACTATGTACCACATGTTTATTGCAGCACTGTTTACAATACCCAAGATATGGAAGCAGCCCAAGTGTACACACACACACACACACACACACACACACACACACACACACTGGAATATTATCCAGTCATTAAAAAAGAAATCTTGGCATTTGTAAAAACATGGATGTACCTAGAAGGTATTATGCCAAGTGAAATGAATCAGACAAAGTCAAATACTATATGATTTCAGTTCTATGTGGAATCTAAAAAAAATGAATATACAAACAACAAAAAAGCAGAAACAGACCCATAAATATAGAGAACTCACAGTGCCAAAGAGGAGGAGGTGGAGGAATGGGAAAGATGGACTAAGGGTTGTGGGAAGTATAGGCATCTGGTAATGGAACAAGTAAGTCAAGGAGAGGAAAGGTAGAGCATAGGGGATACAGTTCATGGTACTGTAAAAGCGTTGTGTGGTGACAGATGATAGCTGTACTTGTGGTGAACACAGCATCATGTATAGAACTTGCCGAGTCAACGAGGAACATTGTGTGTCAACGATACAATAAAAAAGGAACTAATCTAGTCTACTAGTAATTAGGGGGAAATTAATGGATTATGTGGTTGTTTTATGTCATTATTTTAAAATGTATTCTATTACTGCAAAGGCAATACAGTTTTTATAGGCAATAACATAGATTATGTATACAAATAGCTAATTCTTAGCACATCACTATTTAACTCGTGCCAAGCATGTGAAGATGGCACAGCTGGGAGGATGGACGAAATATGTACAGTGAGAGGAGAAAGCGACGAGGGGTGCTCAAGAAGTGGTACTCAGGGTTTCAAGTGGAACATTCAAATCAAGAGAAGAATGGATTTACTTCCACATTTCCTTGAATGTAATGTTGCATTGTGATTATACTAGGTAAAGCCTTTAGTTATTTTTGGATTAATTATAAGGCTGTTTTTAAATCAGGAAAAAAACAGTTCTCCATTTGAAAAAAAATCTATAAATGTTTCATAATATTTAATAGTAATTTTATGATGGATTATGTCAACATATGAAATAATAAAACGCCAGTATTATAGAAACATGAAATATAACTTTTACAAACCTTAAATGTGGAATACTATTTTATCAGGACATCAAAAATTGAAAAAAGGCAAGGAAAGATGTATCTACATGAACATCAAAAACTTATACAGAGCAAAGAAACATATGCCAGTGCCTCGCACACCACAAAACACATGAACAAAGGAAACAGAGATATAAATGGCAAATTGAGAAGCAGTGGATATAATACTTATTATAAAATGGGTTAATACTGTTATTTTTTAAATATCTATTACATATAAATGAGAAAAAGAGAAATACTTTAAAAAATAGGCAAAGACGTAAGTAGGCAATTTACAAAAGGAAATATATATGGTCAGTAAAGACGTGAAACAATACTCAGCTACAAAAATAAAAACCGCCAGCTTACAAAAACAGAAAATTGGAATTGTTGCATATAATTTTGGCAGCAAGTGAATAAAATGATAATGCCAGTGCTTTATTTTGACTTGACTGCTTTCTGGAAACATATTTGTAAAGTCCACAAGTATACATTCATTGGTACAATATTTCTACAACTGGAAATTTACCTAAAAAACATTTTTGGACAAGTATTGGAAAAAAGTTAAGATACAGGCATCAGGCTGTTCACTGCAATGCTTCTCACATATGAAAACTTATTATCATGTTGAACATTCCTGAACTAGGAATGCTAGATTATGTTTTACACAAATAATGGGATATGTTAAAGTAAATCAAGTAAGACTGAGCCATTAGACTGTAGTTGCCCTAATGCCTTGATAGCCTACATAAAGAAACCAAAGCCTAAGTCAGAGTTCATAAGCTAGAATCCAAGAAAATGACACTTAAGAATGACTCATTACAATCAGCCAACTGAGTTTTCTCAAATAAGACAAGTGTTCAGGGTATAGCCAAATAACTTCATTGCTTTGCTTCTGTTCTCTTCTCTAAAAACTCTTCCCCTAGTTCCTGTTGGTGGAGTGTCCATAACTTCTTCCAGTTTGGTTACTTACCAATTCGAATCAGTATTTTACTCAAGTAAACTCCTGAAAGTGTTAATGTGCCTTAGGTTACCTTTAGACATATATATAGGTTTCCTTAGCAGGATA
The DNA here is from genome assembly GCF_023721935.1 of Panthera uncia. Taxonomy (NCBI): domain Eukaryota; kingdom Metazoa; phylum Chordata; class Mammalia; order Carnivora; family Felidae; genus Panthera; species Panthera uncia. Next base: position 177,392,043 of record NC_064811.1, read on the forward strand.
AAGCATATATAAATATAAATGTGGGCACAATGTATACACAATTGTATTGATTAGAAATCATCTGTGAGTTCACAAAGTTATTTTCATTTATTTTATATTTTAATTTAACATTAAAAATAGAAATAGTTTGGAATTGTGTATTTACTGTTTTTCCATCCTTGATAGACAATAGCTTAAACAAGAAGAGTCAGGACATGGATGGGAGGTAAGAGTTGTGGCTATAACATATAAAGGTAACACAACACATTTATATATCAGTGGAATGCTTTTTTTTCACTCCTAAAATTAATGATGAGCAATCTCTTCTAAGATATCTGATCTCTCATTTCCACAAACTTACTAAATTCAATTATATTATTTAAAATAATATACTTAACTTTATTATCATGTATCTTTATTACAGTTTGAATTAAATATTTGAATATAATGATTAGCATTGTTACAGGTTCCTATTTAGTATTTTCCCATGAACTTTTTAGCTAAGCTAGGTAGTATATATATTTTTAATTAATTTTAATAATATAGTCAATATTAAATATATATAAGGATGCATAGAAAGCACAAATTTATCATGCAGTGCAAAGATCAACTGATTAGATAATACCACACAGTTCTCTATTTTCAATTATGAGAGTATGAGAGCTTGTTTTGAAGGCCTAGCTGAAGAATTTGAAATTTAAATGTAAAGCACAGATGGGAGCCCCAGGTTGCAAGGAAAGTCTAAAATCTCTAGCTTTAAGTATTTTTTAATTACACACGCACACACACCCTCTCTCTCTCAAAAAATAGATAACAAAATTTAAATTACATGGTATGGAAGTTAAATCAGTCATTTTTGAAAATGCCCAGGTGTCAATGGTTGCTCTTGAAACTTCCATAATATTTCAACGAGATACTTATCAATAGATACTGCTTTGCTGCAGGTTCCTATCTCCTGACCCCCAGCATCTGGACCTTTAATAAAAAGGCCAAAAAACTAAATGTAAGACAGGAAACCACCAAAATCCTAGAGGAGAACACAGGCAGTAACCTTTTTGACATCAGCAACTTCTTACTAGATACATCTCCTGAGGCAAAAATAAACTATTGGGACTTCATCAAGATAAAAAGCTTCTGCACAGCAAAGGAAACTATGACAAATAGTAAAAGGCAAGTGACAGAATGGAAGAAGACATTTACAAATGACATATCTGATAAAAGGTTAGTATCCAAAATCTACAAGAACTTATCAAACTCAACACCCAGAAAACAAATAATCCAGTTAATAATTTGGACCAACACATAAATAGACATTTTTCCAAAGAAGACATCAGATGGCTAAGCACTCAACACCACTCATTATCAGGGAAATAAAGAACACAACTACAATGCAATATCACCTCTCACTTATCAGAATGGCTAAAATTAACAACACAGGAAACAACAGGTGTTGGTGAGGATGCGGAAAAAGGGAAATCTCTTCCACTGTTGGTGGGAATGCAAACTCGTGCAGCCACTCTGGAAAACAGTATGAGGTTCCTCAAAACATTAAAAATAGAACTACCCTGTGAACCATCAATTGCACTACTAGGTATTTACCCAAAGGATACAAAAATACTGATTCAAAGGGGCACATGCACCCCAATGTTTATAAGAGCACTTATAATACAACAATAGCCAAATTACAGAAAGAGCCCAAATGTCCAACGACTGATGAATGGATAAAGGAGATGTGGTATGTATGTATATATGTGTGTGTGTGTGTGTGTGTGTGTGTGTGTGTGTATTTGCAATGATGTAGGTGGAGCTAGAGTGTATTATGCTAGGTATTATGCTAAGTGAAATAAGTCAGTCAGAGAAAGACAAATACCATGATTTCACTCATGTGGAATTTAAGAAACAAAACAGATGAACATAGGGAATGGAAGAAAAAGCAAAGAGAGGGAGGTAAACCATAAAAGAGACTCTTACCTATAGACAGCAAACTGAGGGTTGATGGAGTGGATGGTTTTATAGGGATGGGTTAAATATATGACAGGTATTAAGGAGGGCACTTGTGATAAGCACTGGGTGTTGTATGTAAGTGATGAATGTGATGTATGTAAGTGATGTATGTAAATTCTACATGTGATACTAATATTACACTGTATGTTAACAGGAATTTATTTTTAAATTTTTTTAAGTTTATTTATTCATTTTGAGACAGACAGACAGTAAGCAAGGGAGGGCCAAGAGAGAGGGAGAGAAAGAATCCCAAGCAGTCTCCATACTATCAGCATGGACCCGATGGGGGGCTCAAACTCATGAAACATGAGACCATGACCAGAGACAAAATGAAGAGTCTCACACTTAACCAGCTGAGCAACCCAGGTGCTCCAACTAACTGGAATTTAAACAAAAACTTGAAAAAAAAAGAGGCTAATATAGGTTTCTTCACTATGTGGTATCCTCATTTGTGAGGTTTTTATTTAATCTATTGACAAACCTATTTGATATTTCTTTAGACTTCCACTTACTTATCCCATCCCAAATGAACAGATTTGCAGAGATTCTGAGTTGCTACTTTTTTGGTACATTTCAGTTCACTTCCCAAAAAGGCATGAGACTGTGGTACTTGTATTCATTTTGACTTTCTTGGAGTGTCTTCCTTTCTCCCAAGGCTGATTGCAAAAATTTCTATTCCTGCTGTGTTACTTGTTTTATGTCCTTTTTCTATTCCCAGAATCCAGTTCCCATTTAAAAAAATCATCTCCAAAAAAAGTGACATAATTTGCAGATACTTCATGTGGAAATGAAATTTCTGTTTATAGATACACTTCTACACTTCTAAGAGTTTATTTTTCTAATTTCTGAAATTATCAGATAATTTAGTAGTATAAAAAATAAATGGGATTGCTACTTTAAGTTCTCAAATCTTCTTTATTTAATAGTACCTAACCCTGGGTCCATAGAAATATCAGTTAAATGTTTCTCTCAACTTTACCTTTGATAGCTTTTATCAGACAATGCTCTTTAGTTAGAATTGTTTGTAATATGTTAAACATTTTGAATACAAAGGGGCATTTTCAAACCATAGTTATCATATTGGCAGACATATTTATCTTAAATTTTCCTCTAAATAATTAGTACATTTTGTGAAAGAAGTCCAAAAATATTTGAGTAAAGAAATATCCATAAAAGATGTTTCAGATTTGAAAATATATCATTCAAAACAGAACTGTTTGACCACTGGCCGCCTGGGTGGTTCAGCCAGTTGAGCATCTGACTTCGGCTCAGGTCATGAATTCCTTGTTCGTGAGTTCCAGACCTGTATCAGGCTCTGTGCTGACAGCTCAGAGCCTGGAGCCTATTTTGGATTCTGTGTCTTCCTCTCTCCTGTTCCTCCCCCGCTTGCACTGTCTGTCTCTCCTTCTCTCTCTCTAAAATTAATAAAGATTTAAAAAAAAAAAAAAAAAGAACTGTTTGACCAAAACAACTGTACACATGTACAGCATTCTAGTTGATTAACAATAACTTTCTTGGAAAGTGACATAATCATTTTGTATGTAAATGTTCACGTAACTTCAGAAAATGACCATATTTCATCAGGTTTAATTTTATGTTCCATGATGCAATCTACGTGAAAATGATACTATGAGGCCCAGCAGTTTTCAAATATTAACCAATGATTCGGGTGCTATTTTCTGTTTCCATACAAACCATCATGTTATCTATCTTAAGCTTTCTTAGACCATTCTCTGCCTCAGGAAAGAACTGTGGCACAATAAATAGATAAATAAATAAGTAAGCAAGCATACACAGAGAATATGCTGTGGAATTTTAGCACGGTGTTTTTTGAATTACAATTATCTAAAGGAACTCAGGGAATATTAACACTCTTAAATTAGAACAAGACATTCCAATCCAGAAAAGGAACTAACGATTCCATGTTTCAGGAGAGTGAGAGTTCAAAAGGGTGTAAGAGATGCATAGATTCAAAAGGATTTTAATCAAACAAACAAAGGAATCTCCCTCACACCATGGATGGAGGGGGAGGTGAAGGGAGAAAGGGATGGGGGTAGAAAATAGAAATGCCTGAATCTCTGGTAGATTTGGGGAATTAGAGCAGATGGGAGATTGGAAGTTCCCTAGGGAGTATGTCTGGATGGTGTATCTACATATTCCAACCTTCCTAACCAAGTTCCCTGTAGCCCCGTGTGACTGGGGAGCAGTAGTATGAATTTCTGTGACTGAGAAGGGCATGTAAATAGAATGCATGGATATATATGTAAATAGACTATGACAGTCCACATAATTTTTCTTGGAGCAATGTGACACGGAAACAGCAGAAAGATCATCTTGTGCCCAAGAGCTGAAAGAAAGCTACGGCTCACAAGTCTGTCATCTGCAAGGGTAATATAACAAACCTGAAGAAACCAAGAACTTCTGGGGGATATCAGCATGAGTATAGGACACGGAGATTCAGGTGCATTCTAAAAATATAATAACTTGGAGCTTTATAAACGTCCAGAATTTATACATGATCCTGGAGAAAATGATGAACCATAAATAAACTAAAATCGTCATTTTGTCACTTCACAGAAAAGAAACTCTCAGTAGATATTAAATTGAGAAAATAAGAGATTGTATTTAGAAAACAACTGAATTTGTATCCTGGGATTATTTACTATCATTTTTGCATCAACTCATAAATGCTAATTTTATAATCCGCAAGATAATTATTTAATTAGAATCAGTCTTGTACAGAAAGAGTAGTACTTGAGTTTTAATTTAAGGTCCTTTTAAATAAGAATATATTCCATATAATGGGAAAATGTAGTCAACTATCTCAACATTAAGGATAACTACAGTCGAGGCCTATTTGGGAAATTCTTAATAACCATTTATTAAAAAGATATTCACTATGTCGGAGGAACCTACTTTTACACAACAAGTTGTTGTTCCAGTCAAGCTCTTCACTTTTTATTCAAGAAATATTGATAGATTCTGGACACAAAGGCATCATGTTTACCAAAAGGGAAATCATTTTCAGTGACAAAGCACTTTCTTAATAGCTCTTGCCTACATATTGGATATTTTAGTCAAAACTTCCTCATGCTTTTTCTTCTCCCTGGGGGCAGAGAAAGCATTCCCCCTGTTAAGGTCACTCTCTGGTCTGCAGGGTAAAACACACAGCAGTAACATGGGGCTGTGCTCCATACAAGTCCTATCTCTGCTCCAGGAAGGGGTGACTGAATGAAAGGAGCACCGCAGGGGATATGCTGGCAGTAGGACCTTGGGCAATTACACTCCCTGTGCTTTGGTTTCCTCTCTACTCAACTGGGTGGAAGAATATGTCCCTTATTCAACCTCACAGCAGTGTGTACAAATCAAAAGACATTAAAAAAAAGAGAGAGAGAAGGTACTGTGTTAAGCGTGGAATTTTGTTGTTGCAATTCCTGCTTCTGCTGCTGTTACTGTTGTTGATCTCGGACAGTATCTGTCCTAACATCTTAATTCCTAAGTTTCTTCACTTAAAACATGGGAAATAGGGGTGCCTGGGTAGTTCAGTCGGTTAAGCATCTTACTTGGGCTCAGGTCACGATCTCCCAGTTCAGGAGTTTGAGACCCACATTGGGCTCTGCGCTGACAGCTCAGAGCCTAGAGCCTGCTTCAGATTGTGTCTCCCTCTTTCTCAGCCCCTCCCTCATTGGCACTGTCTCTCTCTCTCAAAAATAAATTAAATAATTAAAAAAAAAAAAAACACATGGGGTATAATAATGATACCAACCTGATATGTTGGTGGGAGGGTTAAAGCATTAATACATGTATAAGGACAATAAATGTTAACTATTTTTATTATTTTTAATAAATATAGTCTCTACTTTTAAGTTTTTATTTAAATTCCAGTTAGCATACAGTGTAATATTATTTCAGGTTTACAGTATAGTGATTCAACACGTCCATCCCACACCAAGTGCCCATCACAAATGCCTTCCTTAATAACCCATCCCCCATTTCACCCGTCCCCCCACTCATCTCCTCTCTGGTAACCATCAGTTTCTTCTCTATAGTTTAGAGTCTGTATCTTGGTTTGCCTCTCTATTTTTTTTTCCCTTTGCTCATTTTTTTTGTTTTCAAATTCCACAAGTAAAATTATATGGTATTTGTCTTTCTCTGATTTATTTCACTAAGCATTATACTCTCTAGCTCCATCCATATTGTTGCAAATGGCAAGATTTCATTCTTTTTGATGGCTGAGTAATATTCCATTAAAAGCAATAGTTATATTCTATAAAGGTGCCATAAATCCTGAATTAGTAAATACTGAATCACTGCTCCAAGGAAGAAATAAAGAGTTAGGTTCTTGTGATCCTCCCATCACATTTTCACCAAGCAATCAACACTTAACTTTGTTGGCTTTTTTTTTAATGTTTGTTTATTTTGACAGAAAGAGAGCATGACTGTGAGCCAGGGAAGGGCACAGAGAGAATCCCAAGCAGACCCCACACTGTCAGCACAAAGCCTGACACGGGGCTCAAACTCATGAACCTTGAGATCATGATCTGAGCCGAAACCAAGAGCCAGATGCTTAACGGACTGGGCTACCCAGGCACCCCAATACTTAATTTTGTTTTATGTGTCTTTCTGTTTAAGGATACCTTATTTAATACCTATTGTTGATCAACACTGAACTCATAGCTAACAATACTATAACTCATGCCTGAACAAAGCTTATCTAACAAACATGTTCTCTGAAAGACACATTGCAACCTCCGTGCTTTAAAATACAGGCAGTACTTAGTACTACACTTGGGGGTCACTGGAAACTGAGAAATCAACCAAAAAAAGCCCAAGAAATGCAAATGATGTGGCACTTAATAAATCATGAAAACTACACTTGAGAATATGAGAGCTGAAATGACAAGATACAGGATCACATGGTTCAACCTCAGCTGGAAATGTGTCTGTGGGCAGTTCAGCAATTTCCCTGCTCTGCATGTGCACTTGTCTGCAAAGGACAGGAAAAGTGCACCAAGTATTTATTGATTCTGAAGTCACAAGTTTTAGCGAGGAGGCTAATTCACAAACACAGGATTCATGAATGACAAAAATCAATTGTATTATTTTTATATGATTTCCAAATGTGTCTATTTCAAAATTCTATCACCTGTAACTTACAAGACCCTTCCTAATCTAGCTTCTTCGTTCTTTCTCCTCCCTGTTCCTCTGCTCGTCTCTCTGTTCCCTGGGTGTCCCACGCTCCTCTCTGACAGGATCAGTGCAGTGCAGCCTGTACTTCCTCAAACACTCATATCCTCTCTCTTCACCAGTTAACTTCTGTCTCCAGCTCTCATCTTACACATCTCTTTTATCTCCCTCACTAGGTTAGTTCATCCAATTATTATTTTGTTAATGTTTATTTATTTTTGAGAGAGAGACAGAGTGCAAGTGGAGGAGGAGCAGAGAAAGGGAGACACAGAATTGGAAGCAGGCTCCAGGTTCTGAGCTGTCAGCACAGAGCCTGACGTGGGGCTCGAACTCACAAACAGCGAGATCACAACCTGAGCTGAAACTGGCCACTTAACCAACCGAGCCACCCAGGTACCCCGCACCCAATTATTTTTAGAGTAAACCTCTCAAACGGGTCTGCTCATAAACCTCTTCTTACAACTTATCACAGGTAAAGTACATTTCTACATATACAGACACCATTAATGTTTCTCTTCCTCAATAAAATGTACATCCATGAAGAAAAAGAACATTTCTGGTTTATCTCACATTTTATCAAATGCTTCATATTCAATAAACATACATCAAGTAAATGTAAATCAATGTAAATTACATGTAAACTATAATAAAAGGGAATCGAATAAATACTTATTCTGCACCCATAATGAAAAACCTTGGAAAAGAAGAGTACTAATTTACTTACATAATCGAAGCAATTTTCTGAGCCTTGAATGCAAATGTTTGTCCATTAAAAATAGGCAATATGTAATATATACTTTCTGAAGGCCAATCCTTTCAACGTGATTTCACAGACTCTGTCCTTAAGGCTTTTATATGGTATATATACCCAAGAGCAATAAGTAATTGTACTAAGAAGCATTCAACCTACTTCCAATCAAATACATGCAAATTCGTAAATACAAATAAACCATTCTTCACTATATAATTAACAATAATAGAAGCAATATTCCTGACTGCTAGTGAAGTTTGGATGAAATAGCATTCCACATCAGACTGACAAAAATGTAAAGTGTATATCACTGTTGGTATATAATTCAGCAATATGTTTCAGAAACATTAAAAATGTTCATAGTATTGATCCAGTATTCTAATTTCTAGGGGAAATATCCTTGTCTTCAAAGAGTATTTACAGAGTTATTTAGAATTCAAAGCGAGAAAACTAAGACAATGTCCACTAATATGAAAATGGCTAAAATCAAAATATATTCCATTTGATAAAGTAGTAAGTATAGTAACACTGGAAAATGACTTTATTGTAGCTGAAAAGAAGTATATAGTGTCAACTACAGTATGATCCTCATTATTGCTATAACAAAAACCATTTTCTGAGTGGTAGGATCGTGGATATGTGTTTCTTTCTAATACTCTGCACTTTCCATAAAGGGCATATAAGGGGCGCATGGGTAGCTCAATCGGTTAAGCATCAGCTCGATTTGGGCTCAGGTCCTGGTTCGTGATCCACGATCCCTACGTCGAGCTCTCTGCTGACAGCACGCAGCCTGCCTGGGATTCTGTATCTGTCTCTCTCTGCCCCTCTCCTGCGCTCTCTCTCTCTCAAAATAAATAAAAATAAACTTAAAAAAAAATAAAGTACACATGTCAATTCTTTAATTGGAACAAATCTCTAGTCTTGTCACATCTTTTAATTCTAACACCACGTTCTTTAAATTCTTATTTCTTTGAGTTTGTCAGAGACTACTTCTCTTCTGAGTTAAGGAATCTGTGATCAAACACTTCACACAATGACCATCACACGTGTCAGGTGTGTAATGCCTACACGGGGACACCCCACTCACCTCACAATGATGTAAGCACTGCCCTGGAATTGCTCTGGGAGGCAGGTGACCAGCTATGAGCCATTTTCTGTAACAAAACTGGTCCATAGGTAAGATGTCACCCTACTTTTGACAACCTGAAATTCCTATCTCCCTGTAGTTAACGGTTTGAAACCATTTAAAAAAAATTTATCACTTATTTATTTTTTTGGGGGGTCAGAGCATAAGTACAGGATGGGCAGAGAGAGAAGGAGACAGAGAATATGAAGCAGGATCCAGGCTCTAGCTGTCAGAACAGAGCCCGACACGGGACTCGAACCCACGAGCCGTGAGATCGTGACCTGAGCCGAAGTCGGACGCTCAACCGACTAAGCCAACCAGGTGCCCCTGTTGGAAACCATTGTTACCTAACATTTGTGCAGTTTGCCAAACCATCACCCACCCTGCCATCCCATCCCATGCTTTGACTTTATAATATAACCAATCTTATGGCTCAAGGCGAATATTCTACGTTTAAATAATCCTGCATGTAAGCAGCAACCTTTGCAGCTCAGAGCAAGCTGGAAGACTATTATGTGCATACCACTTTGTAGTTTCGATCCAACCTTCAATAATCCCCAGTGAAGCAAAAGCAATAGGTTCCAATGAACAGTCCTGAACCGCGAGCAAATTAGATGTCTTCAGGACTTTCTATTTTAAAAATTAGGCAATAAACCCGTGATCTGCTATGCATTACAATGATGTAGAAGGGTTACCAAAATCAATTCTAGCCACACTGTTAAAATGCAAAGTGCAGCTTCAAGCTCATTATTTTGCAAAATAGAAGTGAAATGATAGGATGCAAATAATGATGTAATCCATTTGAAAAAAAAATAATAAGGCAGTCGAGCAGGTGCTCAGGAGTGTAATAAAACACGTTGCCAATAATAGAAAGGAAACTTTATATTGATCCAGGAGTTCATAGATTCTACCTCTTCATCTATTGTCATTAAAAAGCCAACTATGCAGAGAAAAATATAACCAACATATTTCATCTAGTATTTAATGTTACATTTTTGATGTATATGGATATATTTTCTTAAATATTATCAGTTGATTTTTGTATCTCTATACACATACTAATCAACATCTTCAAAAAAATCCACCATTTAATTTCACACGTTGCTCTTGCTGTCAACTCTTTTTCCAGTTCCCTTTTATAAAAAAGACATGTCTGCATTGTCTCTTCTTATAATCACCAATTCCATACTCAACCCTTTCCAGTAAGCTTCTATCCTATTAAGCTGATCAAGGGTGACAATAACTTCCAAGCCGCAAAATCTAGTAATCACTTAGTGGCTTCACTTTACTTAGCCTGTCAGCATCTTTCAACAGAATTGACATCCCCTCCTTCAAGCACTTACACCTTTGGCTTCCTGTTTTGGTTTGGTTTGTTTTTTTGGTTTGTTTTGTTTTTTCCTCTCACTGATCATGTTTTCATTCCCTTCGCTTGCTTTTCATCTCCTTCCTTACCTATAAGGTTCGGAGGTCTAAGATGTTGCTCCTAGATCTTTTATACATTCCATAGTTGATTTCAAGAAGCTTCACAGCTTTCAATAAAACCTTTGTCATGTTCATAACAATCAAATGTGTATTTCCAGTTCTGACCTCTTGGTCTTCAATTCTTGACTGTAATATTCATTTTGCATCACTACTGAATCTCCAACAAACATCATAATAGAAATTATATCCAAAACAGGACTTTTGACCTGTACCCTCACCATGTTCTTACTGTGTTCTCCACCATTTAGAAAAATAATACTCACACAGTTCATTAAAATTAAAAACTCTCAGAATCTCTTTATCTCACTCCCAACATTTGCCAAGAAGTCTGGATGATACCTCCAAAATGTGCTTGAAATTATTCATTTTCCTCTACCTTCACTGCTACCACCTTGTCCAAGGCATTATCCTCTCTAGTACTGACTGCTAAAATAACACTGCAGCTAATATCCTGCTTCCATTCTTATCTCCTTATGATCCAATTTTCACAGTTACCAATGCTAATTTATTAAAATGTAATCCAGGAATTTCTGGATTAAGATGGTTGACCAGATACTTCTACTTTTGCTCTCTTTTTTAAAACTACACAAACTACATCAAATACACTATTTCAAAAATACACAAAACACAAACATGGGATAGCAGGGGAGGAGATAGAGCATTAAATTTTTGGATACCTGAAAGCAGGTAGACAGTATATCTGAGAAAGTTGCTTCCTTAACTGGCAGTGAGGACAGCTGAGGAATAACTCGATTTACATGGAGGATACCTCAAAACATCTGGGAATTGGCAGCTCCAGGAACCTTGGGAACTTGGTTTTAAAGTGGATGCTGGATGACTGACATGGGTGAAAGCTACTGGAGAGGCACTTAGATTACTAAACACCTGCACCCCTCCAACCTACTGGCTAAACTCTATTCACCTTTGAAGTAGTTTGGAGATTTCTCTTCGGAGAAGGTAAAATAGAGGGTCTCTGGACTGAAGGACCTGAGATATCCTATTGAAACATGAAAAAGAAAGGACGTATGCTTAAGGAATGCAAAATCCTAAAATCTTCAGTGTGGCTCTCCTGTTTTGTGTATAGAACAGTGCTGGCCATATGTTATCCTTTAGAAAAAAGACATTAACACTCTTCTTTGGAAAATCTACCATTCCAGGAAAGAAGAATGCAAAAATAAGAGAGACTACATTTCCCTAATAAAAAGCTCACCAAGATTATATTCATAAAAGCTCAAAATCAACATATCAAACTCATGCAATTTCAGTTTTATATTACTTTTTAAGTAATCACTATGCCCAATGTGGGGCACAAATTCATACCCAGAGATCAAGAGTCACATGTTTTATCTACTGAGCCACACAGAGCCCCCCCAATCTTTTTAGCTTTGCATCATTTTTGAGTCTTCTATTCAATCATAACTAGATAACAGCAACATAAAATTATTTAATACCAAAGGGAAGCTGATATGGAAATATCAAGCAGAACCAAAAAAAAAAAAAAAAAAAAAAAAAGAAGAAGAAGAAAAAAACTCCAGAGGCAACAAAGAACATGCAGGAAAAACTAAACATAAAAAAAATTCTGTCATAAATACTGAGACAGAGAGAGAAAAGAAAAGAGAATTGCAGAAAGGTATGAAAAACAAAAGGAGCTATTGGAAGTTAAAAATATACTACCAAACTGAAAACTCAATAGAATTGAAAAAAAATTGAGAAAATTTCCCAGAATTTGCAATATGAAACATGAAATACCACAAAAATATACAAAATTAAAGGAACCAGTCCAGGAGATGCAGATTTCAGATAAAAGTAGTTCCATAAAGAGAAATTTAGAAACTAAAGAGGAAAAGTAAAAGAAAGTATAGAGAATAATGTCATTATTAAAACATTTCATTAAGTTCCCCAGTACTGAAAGATATGAGATCCAGATTGAAAGGTTCCAAAACTTCCCATCACATGTGATGAAAATAGAGTAGCAGAAATTCACATTGTGAGTATTTAGCATGATGAGGATAAGAACATCATACAAGTATAGTATAAAAAAAAAACTGATCACATCCAAAAGATCTGCTAATGAAATGGAATCATTTTTCTGAACAACAACAACGGAAACTGGATAATACTAATGTCTTAAAAATGCTAAGTGTATTTATTTATATTTACTTATGTATGAAGAATTCTGTAACCAGATCAACTATCAGCCAAAATAAGGGGCAAGGTATTATCATTTTCAGAAAAACACTCTTTCAGATATTTCTGGTCAAGAATCTACTGAAGAATTTGGTTTATAAAAATGAGGAAATAAACCGAGAAAGAAGAACTTGACAGAGATGACAAATAGGAGATTCAGCACAGAATAAAGGTAAACAGAAGCCCCCAAAATCAGAATTCATGATTGAAAGGCTGTTTAGAATGGGAAACATGAAAATGATATATCTATTCCTTAAACATTTTCTTGACTTAACACATATACATTTATATTTATTCACACCAAAATTATTTTGATGAATAACTAAGAATATACTTTTAACAGGGGAAAACTGATTGCAAGGCCAGGTAGTACTTCTTACATAAACTACATCACCACTTATAACTTTTGGTTTCATTTTCTTCTAAGAAGAATAATTTCTTTTACCAACTTCATCTGAGAGCTAATGCCTTCTGAGAGAACCAACCACTTGAATACTTTTAGGTTTTCTTTCCCAATATTTTATAGTTGTCTCACAATTTTAGGTATTTGTCTTTAGAGAACTTAATGTTCATAAAAATCTTCTCCACGCATATGTACAAATATTGTATTGTCTTATGACTTAATAGAAATGGCATATGAATGGGTAAATCATTTTGTGAATAATAGAAACCCTTAGTAAACACACAATTCAACTGGACAGGGGTAAGAAAAATAAAACAAGCCATGAATATTTGTTGTTCCAAGGACATTGGTCAAAAATTTTTATTAGAAAGTAGAGACCATACAGGCCATGCGATAATTGGAGACTGGTTAAAAAAACTCATTCTGCAGTGTATCTGTGGAGTGTTAATGAAATTCTGTACCTAAATTTTTAAGCTCAGTGTCCAGTACCTTTTAAACAACAAATAAATGTTATCTCTGCTTTCAAGATGCCCCATAACATGGTTGCTTAGTCATTTTACTTTTAGAAAACTTCCTTTATTATGTAACAAAAATCATTTTAAAACTGCCCATTAAGTTCATTTAAGAACTGAAACAATGAAGAAATGATACAAATCCTTTTCTTACAGATCTCTTTATGGATTGTAAAGCAATAATCCTCGCCCCTAAATTATCACTTCTCTTATTCTTTCATGTCCTTCTGTTCTAAAACTAGTTATAAAATGTGCTTCCCATACGCTTTAATTTTATACATGTTTTCACCTGGAGGTACACTAATTTGACAGTGTTCCCATTACCTGAAATATAATTTACAGAAGTAAAACAAATAATCAATGTATGAAGATGCTTACTAACAATGTTATATCTGAAACAAAAGGGCAAGAGTTTAGAAATAATTTTAACACGTTGGAAATGGTTTAGCATCTTATGTTGTATTAACATGAGTACCATATAGGTGGTAAAATACTCCCTACTACAAAACCATTATTAGGTCTATGTGACAACATTAAAAAGTACTTAAATATTTTAAGTGGAAAAGAAGAGTATAAGATAAAATCTACCCTATGATTCTATTATCTCATATTTATTAGATTATGCAACTTCATTATAAGAAAATGTGTATAAATATCTGTCAGAAAATCCTTTCCAGTATAAAGTAAAAAATGATGTTAATTTTCAAATAACTTTATTATTAAAATCACCTGAAGGGAAGTAAAAATGCTTTTAAATGCATTACATAATTACTAAAAAAAAAAAAAAAAAAGCACTTTTTCCTACACATAACTAACATCTATCCACATACTTTAAATCTTGTGTTATGTATGAGACAACTATCATAGCAGAATAGTGGCTTCTGAGAAATCAAAACAATTACACCATCTTTTGCTCTCAAAGGTACCATTACACAAAATTATCACTGAATATTTTTTTATTTTTTCAAATTTTATTTGAGAGAGAGAGAGAGAGACAGAGACAGAGAGAGAGAGAGAGAGAGAGAGAGGCAGACAGAAAGAGAGAATATTAAGCAGGCTCCATGCTAAATGCAAAGCCTGACACAGGGTCATGACCTGAGCCGAAATAAAGAGTAGGATGCTCAACTGACTGAGCCACCCAGGTGCCCCATCACTGAATATTTTTAAAAACATTTTTTTAGGGAATAACTCTGCCAATAATGGAAGAAGAAAATTCAGCAATTAAGGCATTGATTTTATAAAGATATTTAGAAGTAAGTCAACTTATTTTGCTACATAGAATATAACGTATTCAAAACAAAATGCAAACAAAACAATGTACTTATAGTTTAACAGATATTTATTAAGTACTTCCTGCATGCTATGTCCTATAGCAATACTTTGATATGCTTGGGGATCACACATCGTTTGATGAATGTAAGAATGTAAATCAAATTTACTTGTATCAAGGTAATTTAAAATAGTTATTTGGGGCTTAATGTTGACGATATGACAGTTTAATGATAGTTCCAAACTTCTGATTTTTTGAGTTACATACTCTTCAGCAAAATATTAGATGTTGTTAAAATAAACCCCACAAATCAGGATTGGCTTAAGAAAAACACAGGGCAGGATCACATGGGTGGCTCAGTCCAATAAGCAGATGACTCTTGATTTCGGCTCAGATCATGATCTCACGGTTGGTGAGACTGAGCCCTGCATAGGGTTCTGTGCTGTCAGTGTGGAACCTGCTTGGGATTCTCTCTCACTTTCTCTCTGTCCCTTCCTCCCTCTCTCTTTCTCTCAAAACAAATAAACAAACTTAAAAAAAAATTTAAAAGAAACAGACAAGGCGTAAGAAGTTGCTTTTGAAGAGGTCTCTTATTTTCCTTTCTCTGATAGGAATCTATTTGCTACTTGTGTAGCAAAACTAGAACTACCTCTCATGAAAGAAAGATCCATACTAAACAGTACAACACTAACATGGAAATTTCAAGAAATTAGGGATTCAGCACTGCTGTTC
Organism: Panthera uncia; assembly: GCF_023721935.1. NCBI lineage: Eukaryota > Metazoa > Chordata > Mammalia > Carnivora > Felidae > Panthera > Panthera uncia. The sequence goes on from NC_064811.1 coordinate 177,407,676, forward strand.
TTACACTCCATTTTCCTTAGCATTTGGTTTAATACTCAAGGTCACCTTTTCCCTAAGAAATTAATAAAAAGACCAGCCATAAACTCCACATTGTGGGCAAATTGAGTAAGTAGGAAAGGACAAGAGCGAAAAAATTAACAAATAAAAACGTACAGCTCTTCCATCTAAATCAGTTCCTTGGAAATAACATTCTCTCAAATGTCATACTCTTCTGCTTACATCCCATGAGTGTCGAGTTAGCCGCATGACCACAGCCAGACCCAAGCTGGCAAATACCATCTTTTAGTTGAGCTCATGCTTCTTTTACTAGAGACGAAGCAGAAATGGAGACTGGGTTGCAGCAAGCAGCTTCTGACACATACTGGTTCTTCTTCTCTTCCCAGAATCTTTTCCTAAAAGCACTGCCCATGATCGAAAGAGATCATTGTAGATTTGAGAAATTACATATGAAACTATTCACCTGAGTCATTTTCAAAGCTGCTGTGTTAATTTTCTTACAGATGAAATAGAACCTTGGGGAAAACAATGGATGTTTTAGTAGAACCACAAAGGTAGCTCAGCTTTTAAATGCATTCTATGTAAGTTTTGGGTTTTAAAGTAATTATAACTCTTTTCTCCTGCCATTCATCAAAGTGATCCTAGTGGAAAGCAGTAGCAGAAGCTATAGTCAGATCCATATTCAAATACTAAGGTGGCTTCCCCTTATTTGTTTTTATTCTACTTCACTGCAAGAGGACTTGAGGTGGACAGCCGTTTTGTTTTTTGTTTTTTGTTTTTTTTTCCAGGCTGTACATACCTGGGTTAATGGTTGAATTTCTGTGAGCTGTAGTCCTCATCTGTCCCATGATGGCAATTAACATGCACTACAGGAGCAGTTATGGGGTTAAGAAAGTGGTTACGGGAATAAAAATGAGCCAGGTCTATACACAAAGTCAGTAAATGTTAACTTCTGTTAAACTCAACTGAAACAGTACAAATTTCAAAGGAAATTCACAACATTTTTGGTGAAATCTACTTTTAAAAAACTATTTGTTTGCCACACTGATTAAAATTTAACTTTTAACTCGTGTCTGAAAATGACAGGCTCTGTGCTGATAAGAGCAACAGTAATATAAACAATTGGTGATACATTTAAAATTCAAATGTCTGTGCATTGTTACATAAATCCTGCACTTCCTTCAGACCTTTGAATATATTTACTATTGTGTACTTGTTTGTCAGCAATGTAAAAGGACAACCTGGCTATGACCCAGTGAAATGACTCAGGAGAGCATCTCATTTGAATGTTTAAGGTGCTGAAAGGTGCTAACTTCATTTGAATTCTTCCCAGAATCCAAAACTGAGTAACTTATGTGGATAATGTCAGAACCTAAACGGCTTCCAAATACCATGTAATATATACTCCACAAAACTGTGTAAGCAAGCTGAAACACGACATGATTCATGCATATTGCAATTAATGAAAAACTAAGATGATTGTGGAGACAATAAGATAATTTAAATGACTATTCCACATGCACTCTCCTCTTCTACCTATCTTCTAAGAGATTTGACTTTGCAGTATTTGTATAGCTATGGCTGAGAGTCTCATTTATTTAATGTATGAGCTTCCACAATTATCAGGCATGCTTACTGAACTTTGAAAACAGCACTGCATTTTGCAAACCCTTCGACACTAGCACTCGGAAAACCTCTTTGAGAATATTCCCTAATATCCTTAAGTAATATGTCAGACTTACACAGTTGTGTAACTCAAGCAAAGTCTTCCTAAGGCCCTGAATGCTACGTCTCAGTAAATCTGAAGAGAACATGAAATGTCCTGGTAACTGAGATGCTCAGGGTTCTTAAACTCACAAAATACAAAAGGAGTGAGGTATTTTGCTGGCTGTGGGAAAGTGGTGCATTGCAAATATTGGGAGAGAGCCATAACCAGCTATCTGACATCTCCAAGAATTCAAATGTAACAAAGATTTGTTTTTAATGCATAAAGCCCCTGACATACTGAGGGCTTCTCAGTCATCTGGAAGTTTCCTGTACTAATATACACCGCATTCACTTCAGTGAAATTTCACTGGTGTCTTATATAATCTCTATTTTAAGAATGAGGAAAAGAATTCAGAATCTTCATTCACCCATTCTCAAATGAGAGAGAACTCAGAAAATTCGGGGAAAGAGTCACATGGAAGGCAGAGTGAGCAGGTTAACCTTAATACTCAAAGGCATATATCCTGAAATTTTCAGTTGCACAATGTTTCTTTGCTCATTTGAGAAAAATGTGTATTTTGTTTAATAATAATGCAGTTAAGTAACACTGAGTAAAAGGGAAATCTACCATCATAATAAATGGCTTTGGATTGATAAAGTCCTGCTCTAAAACCCCAGTTCCACAACACAGTGAGGTTAGTCAAGTCCTTTAAATTTTGGGGTCACCATGACCTCCTCCATGAGCTTAGGATAATAATATTGAATACCCACAGGTATTAAAAAGGATGAGTAGGTACTCCCTGCAAGGCCCCTACCACAGTTTTCAGTACTTACTAGAAATGTCTTCTATGAGGAATACATTAAGTAACCTGACACACTATTATAGACAAAATACAGAAGAGAATTTCATTTGAGACTGGAATAGTTAAGAACATACAGAGAGAATTAAGAAAGAAATTACTGGTGCGAACATCTCCTATCTCAGAAAAAAGAAGCTACCATTTGTTTTTCTGTTTTAAGGCTTAGTGGACCAGACTGCCCTCCATCTCCACAAATGATAAACCTAAAGGGAAGAGAGTAGGAGAGATTCAAGCTGTAGAACAAGGGGCCATGTTTGAGTTTATCCTGAGCCTGGGGAGCAGGCAGAAGAGGGAAAGGCAGAGATTCCAAGGGCTACACTCCCACTTGCAGAGAGCTGGAGGGGGTAAGAACAAATGAGACTATATGGTCTGTAGTAAGTGAAACAGACCACTCCATAGGCCCTCTTAGAGGTCTCCAGAAGTGTCACAGAATTGAAGGCAACAACTAGATCTGGAGAGGGACATCTTGTAACCAAAGAAGTAATTGACCTGATATGTATCCCATTATCTGGCCCTACCAAATACAAGATTCTTGTGAAAGTCCAGAGAACAGAGGCACAAGTTAGCATTGCATTTCTTGCCATCGCAGCAATTGGGTAATTTTATATATTTTTGATTTCCCCTTTTGTCCACTAATATTCATGGTCACTGCACAATGGTAGCGCAACGTAGGGGGTATTCAGGAGGCAAGACAAAGACACTACTTCCTAAGAATGAAGAATAGAGGCTCCCAAGGAAAAAAAAAAATAGGAGAAATACTGAAAAGGAGGTCTGGTGGCTCTTATCGAACAACACCTGATCTCACCACTTTGCAGAATCTAAACCTATCAACCTGTGTCTATCAAAGTAGCCACATCCTTACATAGGTCAGTTAGGATTTAATTTGCTTTTTATTTGAGCAAAGTATTACTACTTCAAAAACAGTGTTCTCTTACTAAAACCTAGTAACTGTATACAGATAGTAATTTCTAAGTTTAATACACTAGAAATATTTATAATCTTAATACATAAACTATTTTATTCTAATGTTTATTGTTTTTGCAATAGGTTACTGCAAAAAAAAACAAAACAAAACAAAAACACTATTGTTCTTAACTTGGTCACTTCCTCCTCCTCCCCTTTTCTTGTTTCTGATATGTTTGATTCTAAGACTGAGATTCTCTGATATGTAAAGATACATGACATCTGAAGTGTGATACTTTATTTATTGGGGCAATTTGCCCCAACATGACTTCCTGTCAAAAGTCATTTCTGTTTATGCTTCAATTATTCAATGTACTTTGGGAAGAAAGTGCTCAATATCTAGAAGATTACTCAGATTCTTCTGTAGAATCATTCACTTGTAGTTATATCCAAGTTTTCATTTTTTTAGACTTTTTTAAATTATACAAGCAAATAAAAGAAAAATTGGAAATCAAAAATCCATTTAATAACCCTTGTCTTTAATGAAAAATCATAAAAATAAAAGTTGCCAATCCAAGCAACTTGTACATTTTTTGTATATGGTTCACAACTACCTACCTTAAATTTGAAAGATAGGACTTTTTTATTTTTAATGTTTATTCATTTTTGGAGAGAGACACAGAGCATTAACAGGGGCAGGGCAGAGAGAGAGGGAGACACAGAATCCAAAGCAGGCTCCAGGCTACCAGCTGTCAGCACAAAGCCCAATGCGGGGCTTGAATTCACAAACCATGAGATCACGACCTGAGCCGAAATTGGACACTTAACCAACTAAGCCACCACCCAGACGCCCCAAGAAAGATAGGACTTTTTTTATTCAGAAATGGAGCACAAGGCCTTTATGAAGTATATATCCTTCTGGCAGTTTATCTCACAGGAATGAATGGCTCTGGATTCTTCAGATATGATTGCATCTGTGCCAGCATTCATGTTTAAATGTCATAGTAACATTAGAATCCGGTAAGGCATTTCCTTTACTACCTCTACTACCTGGGCAACAATTACTGTTAGCACCCCAGCAGGTTAAGTCTGGAGGTTTGAGATACCTCTTCCTCTCCAAGCCTTCAAGCTATTGTATCAGTAATAGTGCAAACAATTCCATTTCAGCATTAGAGAGGGGGAAAAGAAAGAGTGAATAAGCCCTTACAATTGAGAGTGATCTAGGATTCTGCAGGATACTATGGAAACTTAGATGTGATATTATGGGAGGAAATTGGTACTGTGAGTGACAGTATGGAAGAGATTCTTGAGACTTCACTTGGAGTAGTCACATGCATAAGATATTCCTGTCAAAAGAAAGAACACTATCCCATCTTACCTATTTGGCTTTTGTTCACCCTCTCTAGTAGCACTGTCAAAGAAATATGTAATATAAGCCACATATGTAATTTTAAATTTGCTAGTGGTCGTATTTAAAACATGATACAAAGCTGGTAAAAATGAATTTTAATAATATATTTCATTTAATGAAATATGTCCAACATATCTCAATAATTTCAATATGTAATCAGTATTTTTAAAATTATTGAGATACTTTACATTCTTTTCTCTCCATATTAAGTCTTCAAAAGCTAGTGTTAATTTTATATTTTTAACTACCTCCATTCAGTCTAGCCACATTTCAAATACTCAGTATCTATACATGACTCATGGCTATTGGATAGGTCAGTACAATTCTGTAATACCTCTTTGAACATCTTTCCACTTGTTCCTGTGTTCCCATGAGGTTGGGTAACACATTATCAGACATTTTTTAAATACTCTGAAAATTAGTTAAAAATGTGTGTTATGAGCACTTCAGGCTACTGATAAGTCAAACAGTTTAATGTTATAATCACTGCCTTCAGTTTGTCAATTTTCTTACATGTGTAGCCTATCTTTTGTGAATATATAGGTTCACCCATATGTGAAACCTAATTTTTTGTCTATTGACATAATTACATTCGTGAATAATATATAATGAAAAGCATACAATGGAATGAATTTGAATGAACAAACTTTTCAAGACTTACTAATTTCTTAGTCAAACCAAATTACTTTACTCCAGTTCATGGCTGTTAGACCATGATGTGAACATAAGAAATACACACGGGTAAGGGGAAAGGGGGGGGAAGGGAAGGGAAGGGAAGGGAAGGGAAGGGAAGGGAAGGGAAGG
>NC_064811.1:177413367-177447644 GCF_023721935.1 Panthera uncia
GGGAAGGGAAGGGAAGGGAAGGGAAGGGAAGGGAAGGGAAGGGAAGGGAAGGAAAGGAAAATAAGAGCGGGGGAGGGAAGGGGGTGAAAGGGGAGAGGAAAGGAAAGAGAGAGGGAGGGAAGGAGGAAGAAAGGACGAAAGAGGGACAAGAAATAAATTGTACCATTATTTACAATACTCAAGACATGGAAGCAACCTAAGTGTCCATGTATGTATGGATGGATGGATGCATGGACCGATGGATGGATGGATAAAGATGTGGTATGTATATACAATAGCATTTTATATTCAGCCATAAAAATGAAGGCAATCTTTTCATTTGTAACAATATGGATGGACTTTGAGGGCATTATGCTAAGTGAAAAAAGTCGGAGAGAGACAAATACCCTAAGATCTCACTTATACATGAAGTCTAAGAAAAAAACAAAAACAAAAATCAAACTCAAAGATACAGGAAACAGATTAGTGTTTGCCAGAGGTTGGGATGGGTGGAGGGGATCAAAAGGTTCAAACTTCTAGTTATAAAATAAGTGAGTCATGGGGATGTAATGCACAGCATGGTGACTACAGTTAACAATACTGTACTGTATTTGAAAGTTGCTAAGAGAGTAGATCTTAGAAGTTCTCATCACAAGAAAAAAAATTGTAATGATGGATGTTAACTAGACTTACTGCAGTGATTTCACAATACATACAAATACTGAATCATTATGTTGTATACCTGAAACAAATATAATGTTATATGTTAATTATATCTCAATTGTAAAAAAAAGTACCATAATAAGTAAACCACATGAAAATCAGAGGAAAGTTTAACAATAGTTCATCCACCAAAGGAGAGAGACTACTGATCAAAGAATTGTAGACTCCATATAGCCTCCCTTACATATTTTTTATCAACTCATTTAATTAGCAAAATGTATTACTTAAAAAGTAAATTCATCTACCCACAGGACAAAGAGGAAAGTTTATATTTCCTCACATCAACATTTATTAATTTCGGCCCTAACACCAAGATACATATACCCCAATTGTTTTCTGATATGACCATGTCTAAACTCTTATTTGACACCAGGAATTCACCTAGAATCTGAAGGTCAGATGGCACCATCATTCCTCAAATCTACATTTAAAAACTCTGTTCATTTCCGGGCTGGAAGTGCTTGCCCCTCCCACACTTGATAGGACCCCGAATTTCCTCTCCTCTTCCCAGTGATCGCACCAACACATCAGCAAGCATCACATACTGTCTCATCACGGAATTCTCCTGCACCCTCTTGCCTAAAGGAGACTGCCTGATGCTGCATACATCGCTCCCCTGTCCTTGCTCATCTGTTCATCTATTCATTATTTTCATCTCCTGAGTTATTTGTATTTCCTAACAATCATTGAAATGTGTGGTTCCTGGGTTACAGTGCTTTGCTTTCTTAGGTTCTGTAATCTTCTTAGGTGACTTCAAAATTACTGTAGATGATCTATTTAACACCTATCAACTCCTAAGATTCTAATTTTCTTAAATGCAAGGAACATCATGTCTACTCACCTATTCCAAAATCCAAACAATACAGGTGGTCATTACTTGAAACTTCTATATCATAAATCTTAAAATCCAATATCTTATTCTGTTTTTTTAATTTTAATGTTTATTTATTTTGAGACAGAGAGAGACAGAGCATGAACGGGGGAGGGTCAGAGAGAGGGAGACACAGAATCTGAAACAGGCTCCAGGCTCTGAGCTGTCAGCACAGAGCCCAACGTGGGGCTCGAATTCACGGACCGCGAGATCATGACCTGAGCCGAAGTTGGACGCTCAACCGACTGAGCCACCCAGGCGCCCCTCTTATTCTTAATATAATCTATCTTTCATGCTCCAACTAGCACTATTTTTTATAACAATCCTTCAGAATATCAACTCAGTTTTACGTGTTCTATGCACTTTACATGTATTATTTAATTTTTACAACAATCCTTCAGAATATAAACTCAGTTTTGTATGACAGGAAACTGAGACATAAGATGCCATATAACTTGTCTATGTTCATAATTAGAGGAAACAGGATTTAGCAGGCCATCTGTCCCTGCAAAAAAACCATACCTAATTTCTTTACTACAGTGCTTTACCACTTAAATTTTGTCCTCAATTTATAACCTGCTATTAAGATAAAAATATATACACAAATAAAATACATATCCTATAAGAACAATTTAAGACTATGCAATGTTTAAAATTTCCAGGGTTAGTAATTTTGAGCTTACTAATATACTCTGGAACTGGATGAGTTCCTACTGACCACTGTGCAGAGTCGTCTGATAAATACCAGAAAACCCTCAAAATGTTCATCTTAAAGGAAAAATAAATACTTCTATTTTTGTAAGTACCTATTAAGATAAAACCACTACCAACTTGAACAACTTTATGAAGTCTCATTGGGAAATGCTGAGTCGGCAATGGAAAAAATGCACGTATTTCTTTTTTACAAAACAGGCTGCTGTACATGTGTGTTTGTTTGTTCAAGCTATTTCCTCTCCCCTGAAGGCCTATATTGTACCCCTTCTTTGCCTTATTAATGTTTATCAATCTTTTAAGAATATGTTTCTTCCTCATAGTCTTAACCAAACCTCCAGGCTAAGCCCCAGTATCAGGTTTCATCATTTACTATATTTACTAAAAATATTAGTTTCATGACCTTACCCTGTTTATCCTTACCACATTTTACTGAAATTATCTATTTCCTTAACTATTCTAGATAATAAGTTTCTTTAATGTATCAATTGGCAAGCTATGGCTATTGAGCAAAACCTAGCCCATTCCTATTATTATAAAGTTTTATTAAACAGTCATCTCTCATTATATTATATATATACATACACACACACACACACACACACACTTATTACTTTTATTACTGACAACACCTTTTCACATGGTCCCCCAATATTGTAAAGAGCTGAAAAATATAAGGAAGCAAAAAAGAGTATTTGCATATCATATCTTCCTTGATCAAGTGGAAAGTACACAGAACTAGGTGGTCGAAAGACCTGGATTCTGACTTATCGCCCCCAGTTACAACACACAGAAGCTTGGACAAGCCATTTTGTCCCCCCCGGGGCCCACAACTGGATCACCTGCAAAAGAAGGTTCTCCCCTCCCTGTTTTCATAACAGCACCATCAGAGGAACTACAATAATGTAACAGATAAAAATAATTATCTTCCTTAACTCATCCCCCACCCCTTCCAACTGCCCTTGGAGACTTCAGAGGCAACTCTGCAGATGACTCTGAAGCAAGTGTTTGAAAACATAAAGTTACAAGATTCAAAATGTTGCCCTTTCCTCCTAAATAGTTGTGTTGCCATGTCAGATCAAATAAATAAGGTTGCTAAGAGATTTGCCAAAAATTGACTTTTCTTAGAGCACTCCAATATTTCTTTGAATGTGTTGCCAGACTGAGGAGACCACAGGGCACCCAGGTGGCTCAGTCAGTTGAGTGTCTCTGACTCTTGATTTCGACTCCTGATGATCCAGCAACTAGATATAGCCTATGGTAACTAAAGTCTGTCATTTCCTGACTAAACTGACCCCTTTTACACTAGGGTTACAAATAAATTCTATTATTTCTTTGTGGTTTATGTAAAAATGGTGGAAGGTATTAATCCAAATGATGACACTTCATATATTTTGTTAGTCGTTATAAAAATCTAATTAAATATAGCTCCAAAATACGTAACTGTTTTCTCCCCCATTCACTTGAAATAAGACTGTGTTTTGGAATTCAAGATGTTTGCAGGTTACTGCATTCCCCTCTGCTTTTTACAGCATCTCTCCAAGCTTGACATACTGCTTACCTGCTTTTCCAGATCATTAATGTGATTGTTAAATAAGGCTGGGCTCAGTACCAATCCTAGAGGCCTCCTGCTGGACAACTGCTCTAATTTGATATCCTACCATTTATCATTACTTATGTTTGCTGTGCTTCAGCCAATCTGTGCTTGGCCTCACAACAGAATCTCTATGATTCTTGGTAAAGCTGACTGTGTGCACGTATTCACATTGCTAAGGCCAGAGGCCATGGATTCATGGTCCAGTGGTGGATAATTTTTATCTGTACATTGCTGGAAAATGCTTTTTTAATAAAAATATTCATCTCAAAATCTTAAAAATGAGAATTTGTAAAAGTAAGTATTGCAGAATAAAAGCTGCTAACCAATCCTCATCTGTAAATTAAGAGTTAAAACCAAATTTTCAATGATTTGCTATCTATCGACACCAAGTAAATTACCTAACACTTAAGACACAAAGCAAAGCAGCTAAAACCACCCCACCTCCCTTGGTAAATCGATTCTCCATATGCCTTCTATCTTGATGAATGTCAAGTGCCATTCACTCATCATCCTATCCTTTTCACTACCTCCCCCCTCACTCTTCTCCTTTAACCCCACCATCAATTAACACTGGTAAGGAAGTCCTCTTAACCTAGGAAGGGTCTATCGCCCCGTTTACTATGATAACCTAAAAACAAAAATTCAATTGTAGGCGTACAAATTATTTGAGCCAATTATTAACTCTATAATCTCATGGAAGTTGCAAGTTACTTATCTTCTGAAATGTGTTATTCTCATCTGTAAAATAATGGGAAATAACACCTATGACAGAGACTATTGTGAGACCATTTTAAGATAGGGATCATTATTAAATCCTCAGTACTCTGAAACATTTAGGTGTTACATTACATTTTGCTTTCCTTTTCCATACAAATCCCAGGTCTTCCTCCTTCTAGTCTCCCCTCTCTCCCTCTCACTCACAATTGTCTTTCTTTTTATTTTATTTTAATTTGTACTCTTAGAGAGAGAGAGAGAGAGAGAGAGAGCGAGAGAGAGCGAGAGCAAGCATGCAAGTTGGGGAGAACAGAGGGAGAGAGAAAATCATAAGCAGCCTCCACACTCAGCACGGAGCCCCATTCGGTGCTCGATCTCAGGACCCTGGGATCACAACCTGAACCAAAATCAAGAGTTGGGCTCAACTGACTGAGCCACCCAGGCACCCTGTTATCTTTCTTAATAATAAATGAAACTGTCATTTTCTGCTCAAAAATATTTTATTACTACTTATTTTACTTATTACTAGTTATTTTACTAGTTTCATGGAAAATATTATCTACAGTCCAGAAAGGCATCTTCTCTGAACCCACTTCCTGAGAATAGAATATCCTTTCCCACTTCTGGCTATATCAACCCTTACATATTTACTCAAAAAATTGACACTTCCTTTCTTGTTCAGAAATAATCTTTACTTTCTAAATTTCCAAAGCCTTAAATTAATTATGTTTAGCTCCTAGAATTTACCAGACACTGTTTATAGAAATGAGGATACAGCAAACCAAAATAATCTTGATGAAGACAACAGCATTTATTTCTTATATCTATCAATTCATCTATCTTATTTACTTACATCCAGCCACTTGGTAAGGGTTGAAAAAGATGAACATGTGTGAATCATTAGTGGCTAGATAGGTCAAGAGGATGGGATTCTTAGAGTACAGTTTCTAATGACCATTTATAGCTCCAATGTAAGTAGTTCCCTATAGGCCATAAAAGGTTAGCTACAGACATAGTCCTAGAATAAGGTGATATTAATAAAAGCTTTGACTTGGGGTGGCACAAATGTATTCACTTAAATGAATAACAAGGTACTAGCAATGCTTTATTTTGCTATGTCAGTCTCCTCTCATTCCATTCTCCAATGCTGGAGTGATCAATCTTACCATCTCTCCTCAAAGCTGAGAGTATGGAAAAGGAACAGCCATTGCTAACCACTTGAGCTGAAGAAACTAATCCATCTTTGTCATTATTCCTAATAAAGCATAAAATACATAACTGAAAAATGCTGATGCATGTTAAGATTATACAGTACAACAAATTAGAATATACCTTACAATATAAACATAGAAAATAAACATCATTCCTGCTGTTTCACAATGGCTCTTGTAATCATGCCAATATTAAACCTGCATCATGAAGGATTCAGCACTCTTACATACTGTCCTTCTTCACTGAAGCCACCCCCTTCAGTCAAGTTGGTAATATTCTCATCTATTTATTACAGTTTCATCTGTTACATCAATGTCCATTTCATAATTCACAACTTGCATTAAAAAAACCACAGGAATCCTACTATCCCTATTTCTCTGCTTCTCACAATGTTGTCTGACAACCTCAAAGACTTCCCAGCTAAGTTTTCAAATTAACCACTATCCACCTTTTCTGACTTGTCCATCTTATATTTGCTTGTCACCATGTCACTGACAGCTGTCCTGCATATCTGCTGTCTCTTCCAACCAATCGTAGAACGACCTCAAACATCAGAATATGTTTAAAAATCCCTTTTCCATCTATGGCTTGTGTCATGAATACTCTAAATACCTATTTGTCTTATTCTTATCCCAGAGCTCAAGGCTGCTAACCCACAAAGGAGCCCTGATTACCTCAGTGAGGAATAAGATAAAGCCCCAAGTTAGTGCTCAAGGGAAGGAGCTTCTTCCTTTATTCCACTGATTCTCACTGAATCACTGCCAAGCAATCTTCCATAGGCCAGAGAGAGCTCCCAAAGCAAAGGGTGTGATAGGATTCCTTGGATTTTTCATATCTAAAAACTTATGTTCTTTGCACTGCACGAGTAGTGCAGAGGAACCAAGTAATATACATAGGCTTGCAGTTGTAAAGATAGGAATTCATGAAATACATCATCACAAACAGGTGAGCCTTAGGCAAAGCCAACGTCCCATAAAAGACTGTTGATATAATCTGAACATAATTACCAGCTTGAAAGTGAAGGAAAGATTATTTGTGCTTAAAGAGTTTTGAACACAAGAGAACGGAGTATTGATCAGAAGATAAGGAAAGTCTTCTTGCCAAGTATATGTTTTAAGGAAAAGGTATTTGAGCAATATTACAATTCAAAAAGGAAACATTTATTCACATGAAAGGTTAAAGACCTTATTGCATTTGAATTAATGTTTCAGTGGTAAGAATAAAACAGTTTGAAGGAAAATAACATCAATGTTGTTACAGCCAGTAAAAACCATGATACACAGTACTTCATCACATTCTAGAAAATATTATTTCTGATTTGCCCATTAAAAGTCTGTATGCAAGTAATTGGGGCTAATGGAGAAGATAATCAGAATCAATGTCAAAGGAACCCAGTCTCATTCCTCTAAAATGAGCTTGTCTCCTGCTCTGGGAACTATCTTCAGGCCACTTACAAGTAGAGCATGACACGTAAATTGAGGAGACCTAAATCGTATTGTCTTGTCAGGATCTATCTTCTATAAGCCATTTAATCTTCACAGAACTGGGCTTGATTTATAAAAGGAAAGGATTTGATTATAAAGCATTTTAAATTTAGTCTTAAGAGACTTTTAAAATGCAAAATTTGTTGACGTGTTGCTTCTGTGTGTTTACTTTTGCTTGCAAGACATCAATTCCTGAAATAATAATTGTGGGGCATCTACTGTATTTTAGGTATTATATTGAGAATGATATCTTAATCTTTCCAACATCTCTATGAAGTTACTCTTAATATTTCCATCTTATAGATGAGGGAGACAGCTCTAGAATTTTCCTAATTAGATTTTATCTTCCATTCAGGGAGATGTCATGAAGAGAGAGTCTGTAATCATGGAATTCACAGAACTAAAATTGTAATCTTTCTGAAAATCCTACTCTCCACATAAGTACATGATTGGTCAGTAGGAAGACCGGTTTCAGCTGGTGGAACAGGAAACTTAATAGCTTAGGTGAACTGCAAACAGCAAGTTTTCAAAAAAATAAGTTTTATATTAGATATAAGTAATTTGGGGGCACCTGGGTGGCTCAGTCATTTAAGTATTCAACTCTTGATTTCAGCTGAGGTTACAATCTCAAGGTTTATGAGATTGAGCCCCATGTCAGGCTCTGTACTGATGGCATAGGGCTGCTTAAGATTTTCCCTCTCCCCCCTCCTCTGCCCTTCCCCCCTTGCACACAAACTCTCTCAAAATAAATTAAGAAAAATCTATTATAGATAATAATAAGTAATTTAGCTTTAGGCTAAGAAATTATTGCAATTTCAAATCACTAATGGCTAAGACTTCCTTTGTACATGCTATAAAGAGACAAACTCATGTAAAATGGAATTACTGTCAGAAAACACAAATAATCAATTTTAAATTGCCATAAAATTATAGACTATTAAAGGATTTCAGAAATCATTTTATCCAATGTTCTCACCTTATAAGTGAGCAACTTGAGGCCTGCTTGGGATTCCCTCTCCCTCTTTCTCTGCCTCTCTCTCTCTCTCAAAATAAATAAACTTAAAAAAAAAAAAAAAGAAAGAAAGAAAGAAAAGGAAGGAAAAAACAGAGTCTACTTAGCAGGGACACACAAGACAGAGGGTAGAGTTATTTAAGAGGAGATGGAAGGTCAGGCATAAGGTGCAAACCACAGCATTTAGAAGCCTATTGTGGTGATTAATTTTATATGTCAAGTTGACTGGGCCATGGAGTGCCAGGATATTTGGTGTCCTAATATGTGCTTTAATATTATTAGGGGTATGTCTGTGAGGGTGTTTCCGAATGAGATTAACATCTTAATGGTAGACTGAGTAAAGCAGATTGCCCTCATATGGGTTAGTCTCATCCAATCAACTGAAGAAACTGAAGAAAAAATTTGCTCATTCTACCTGACTGTCCATGAGTTAGGACAGCAATCTTGTCCCGCCTTCAGACTTGACTAGAACTTGAATTTCCACTGTCAGCTCTCCTGTTTCTTGGACTCAGACTCTGATGGGAATGTGCATTGTCAGATTCCCTGGTTCTGGACTTCTCAACTTCTATAACCCCAGGACACAATGTCTTATAATAAATTTCTTTATTCATGCATGTGTGTGGGCGCACACACTCTGGAGAACCCTAATCCACCTATTTAAGAATTTTTTTGTTTTTATCTTTATGGAAAGAAAGAGGAGATAAGAAATTTTTGAAATGTTTAAGCATTAGAAGTAACATACTCAAATCTGCATTTTGAAAAGATTGTTATGCTTGCAATTCATACAGCCAGTTTGAAAATGCCCAGGCAGGATAAATGATGACCCTTTAGGCATTCATGTTAGTGGTAACGGCAGTTTGGAAGAGAAAGGTTCCCAGGGAGACACTGAGATCCATCTGAGGCCATGCATTTTTGTCATCCAACAGTGACAGTTCATTCATTTCTTGCAAGTTATCAGAATACTGATATCCTATTTGTATAGGTATTTGCAACAAGAAACACAGTAGGCCTTTTTACTTATTCAGAGGGTTTAAAACATGAACCACAAGTACATCCTCAAACTACTGTTTGATTGTTTCTAACTTACTGTCTTATAAATGGTGAAACAAGACAGACTGATTAGAATTCTATGTATCTCTTATGTGAAAATGACTTAATATCTACAAATGTATTCTATAGAGTGTCAGCCACATGGTTTAGTGCTTACTAAATGCACTTTCACCATTGTCTATCCTTTCATTCATGGTAAAAACACTAAATTAAATATTCTGTTTCTTCTAGAGTAGATTAAAAAATTATTTCAGTTAGAATAGAAAAATATATATGTTATATATATATATATGTATATATGTATATATATATATATATATATATATGTATGTAATACATATGTCTTTGCATAGAGATAAAGTCACTTGATCTCCTTCTCTCTCACACAAACATCCAAAATGCAAGGCATGAATTTGAAAAAGGAACACTGAAAATCAAGTATTACAAAGAGATGAGTGATAGGTTAAACTCTTCTAAGAATTTCAGAAATATTCATAAATAGTACACTTAGTTTATTATTCTCACATTGCTTTAAGACTAATCAAAATCAACATTACCTGTATTTCTATTCTAACCTTAATTCTAGTCAAGAGAAGGCTGCCCAAATACCACGTTTCCCCATTAACATTTGTATTATGCCCAAAATAAGACAAAAGAAAATTTTATAGGGGCACCGGGGTGGCTCAGTCAGTTGACTGTCAGACTCTTGATTGTGGCTCAGGTCATCTCACGGTTCATGGGTTCAAGCTCCACACTGGACTCTGCGCTGACAGTGGGGAGTCTGCTTGGAATTCCCTCTCTCCCTCTCTCTGCCCCTCCCTAGCTCAGGCGCTCTCTCTCTCTCAGAATGAATGAATGAATGAATGAATGAATGAATAAACTTAAAGAAAAAGTTTCATATAACTGGAGGGCTTTGTTTTGTTTGTATCTCAGGGGAATATGTATTATTTACAATTTTACAAATATATATTATTTACAAGTATATGTTATTCATGTAATTTATATTTTGTAAGTTATTTTTATATATTATGCATAATATATATAATCTAAAAATACTTTGGGACAAAAATATCATCAATAATAAATAATAAAATATGTAAATAATATATAAATGAAATAATCATAAATAATAAAATTATTTTTTGTAGTAATATGACTAAATATGCGTCCAGTACTTATTCTGTGCTAGACACTAAGTAGTTTGAATATATTAACCCCCATACTATCCACATCAACTCCCTGACACAGATATTATTATCCCTTTACGTAGATAAGGAAACAGCCTCAGGGAAGTTAAATTACATGCTTAAGTTTTCCCAGTTGCTAAATAAAGAATAAAGGAGAAAACTAAAGACTTAAACTCAAATCTGGCTCCCGAGTCAGTCTTGCTAGACTGCTGCTCTAGGTCAAGACCGCAGTGTAGATTTAACCAACAATTCTGATTTTAATCTACATGTTCTTGGAATGTTTGATGAGTTTTTAATTTAACATATATATAATCTCTTTGTTCAGATAATTTTAAACACATTTCTACTGAAGAGACAAGTAAGTGTGAAATAAAAACTATTTGATGCTGTTTCCATTGTTTAAAATGCTATACAGAAAAAATCCTGTTATTGTTTGTAACACTTCCATATTTTAGAGGGTGAATACACGAGCAGCATAGATTCTATTACTGCCCTTAACTATTCGCTTTTCCTTTCCCTATACAAAAATGATGTATCCTTTCTTATTCCATGTGATGTTTAATGCCCCTGTTGAAGTACTCTCTCTCTACTGGGATTCGTTTTTCCAATGGGATATAATACATATGACTCCAAAAATAACTAGCTTCAAATGCCATAGTTTTATTGATCTAGTTGGCTTAGATTTTCCTTCTACCATAAAAATTGTTTGTCCTATTGACTCCTTTCATGCAGATATTGGAATGAAAAATACACCTACAGCAGAGACCCTCAGCTCATGTGGAACATGACTGAGAAATAAATTCTTCTAAGATAGGAAGATTTGGTGCCTGTGCCATGATGAAGGGAGAGAAAACCCAAAGCCCAGTAGCCTTCCTAAGTTGAAGACATGGTGCTGAGAGTCTGGGGTGAAAACAGTAGCTAGACTTTGAGTTTGAAAGAGGAGAGAGCTTCAGAGAGAGTTCTGAAAAACTGCAGAGTTCCTATCTCAGTGTGTCAACTAGTCACTGCAAGAAACTACCCAAGACCAGGGAAGGAACACCCAGAAGAGTAGATGTCAGTGCCCAGCACTCACACTGGACAGGGAATACCGCCTATTCTCACCAGCCAGAGTACAAACCCACAGTGTCTGAAAAGTAATAAAAAATTACTCAGCTTGCAAAAAGGCAGGAATGTACAGCTTATGATAAGGAGAAAAATCAATCAGCAGAAACTCGTCTATAACTGAAAAAGAATTAACAAAAAAGGACATTAAAACAGTCATTTTAACTGTATTCCATATGTTCTAAAATCTATATGGAAACATGGAAGGTATAAAAAAATACTCATATAGATTCTTAAGAATAAAAACTATAGCATTTGAGATGAAAAAGTTACTACATAAAATTAATGATAGATTAGATACTGAGGAGAAAAAAAGATTAACAAACTTAAATACGGAACAATAGAAGCTATCCAAAATAAAACACAAAAGAATTTGTCATGTTAGATAAAAATTAAAAAAAAAAAAAAGTTAGGTATAACTAACTATGTGCTTCCTACAAATAATTCACTTTAAATAGAAAAGTGTAGTGGTAAAGGACGGGAAAAAGACACCACAAGTTAACATAAAGAAGAAAGCAGGAGGGGCGCCTGGGTGGCTCAGTCGGTTAAGCGTCCGACTTCGGCTCAGGTCATGATGTCACGGTTCGTGAGTTCGAGCCCCACGTCGGGCTCTGTGCTGTCAGTCCAGAGCCTGGAGCCTGCTTCAGATTCTGTGTCTCCCTCTCTCTCTGCCCCTCTCCCCCACTCACACTCTGTCTCTATCAAAAAAAAAAAAATGAATAAACGTTAAAAAAAATTAAAAAAAAAAAAAGAAGAAAGCAGGAATGGCTATATCAATATCAAACAATGTAAACTTAAGAACAAAGTATATTACCAAAGGAAAAAAAAAAAAAAAAAAAGACTATGTACCTAGTCACAGATATTCAAAATGCATGCAGCAAAAATTGATGGTACTGCAAAAAGAAATAGAAAAATCCACAAGTATAGTCAAAGATTCCAATACTGCATTCTCAATAAGTGACTAAACAAGGCAGAAAGCCGCTATGTAGCAGACTAGAACAATATTATCAACCCACCTGCTTAATTTATATTTAAGGAATTCTTTTTCCATTAAATACCTAAGTTGGAAAAGACGAAAAATTTTAAATCAGTTATCCTAGCCTTCACCTCAAGATACAAAAAGCAAACAACAAAGAACTAATTAAATCTAAAATACACAGAAAAAGACATATAATAAAGATCAAAACGGGGCGCCTGGGTGGCTCAGTCGGTTGAGCGGCGGACTTCGGCTCAGGTCATGATCTCACGGTCCGTGAGTTCAAGCCCCGCGTCGGGCTCTGTGCTGACAGCTCAGAGGCTGGAGCCTGTTTCAGATTCTATGTCTCCCTCTCTCTGACCCTCCCCCATTCATGCTCTGTCTCTCTCTGTCTCAAAAATAAATAAACGTTAAAAAAAAAAAAATTTTTTTTAAAGATCAAAATGAAAGTCAATGAAATAGAAAATATAGAATTTTTTTTAAAAAGCTACATCTCTCAGGAGATTAATAAATTAATATACTCCAGCCAGACTGATCAAGAAAAAATGAATGAAGACGTAAGCTATTAATGTTAGGAATATGATAGATCACATCACTACCAAGTCTACAGATCTTAAAAGGAAAATAAAGAATATTAACAATGTTAAACCAATAAATCTGACAACCTAGAAGAAATGGGTAAGTTTCCTAAAAAACACAAATTGCTAAAATTCACCCAAGAAGAAATAAAAAACCTGAATAGCCCTGTATCTATTTCAAAAATCAAATCTGTAAGTAAAAATCCTTCCACAGGAAAAAATAAAAATAAAATAAATTAAAAAAAAAACAAAACAAAACAAAAAAAAAAACCTTCAGGCCCCTGTGGCTTCACTGGTCAAATCTACCAAACATTAAGGAAAAAGACAAACAAAACAACATAGTACAAGACCTAAGTCCTCCAGTTCCCAAACTTGGTAAAGGCATTCAAATAAGATTGCAGACCAGTATCTTCATGAACACAGATACAAAAACTCTAAATTATTTTAGCATATCAAATCTATCCATTGATACATAAAAAGGATAATACAATATGACGAAGTTGGGTTCATCACAAGAATGCAAGTTTGATTTAAAATTCTGAAGTGAATCTATGTAATCTACTAGATTAACAATGCTAAAGATAGGAAAAACATGTGATCATCTCAGTAGATACAAAAGAAGCATTTAATAAAATCCAGCATTAATTCCTGATAAAAATTCTCAACTAGAAATAGAAAATAAATTCCTTGATCTGCTAAAAGGAGTTTATAAAACAAACAAAACAAAAAACCCTGGAGCTAATATCATACTCAATGGTAAAAACAACTGAATACTTTCTCCCTAAAATCAGAATAAGTCCAGGATGCCTGCTCTTAACATTTTTTGAGATATAACTGACATATAACACTATTTTAATTTCAAGTATACAACATAATGACTCAATATCTGTATATATTGCTAAGTGATAGCCACAATAAGTCTAGTTAACATCCATCTCCAAGCATATACATTTTTTCTTGTGATGAGAACTTTTAAGATTTTCTTAGCAACTTTCAAATATGCAATAAAGTATTATTAACTATGGTCACCAGACTGTAATTACATACCCGTGACACTTATTTCATAACTGGAAGTTTGTACCTTTGACCACCTTATTTTGCCCAACCTCTAGCCCCTGCCTCAGGCAACTACCAATCACTTCTCTGTTTCTATGAATTTGAATTTTATGCTTACACCATTTCTATTCAACTTTGTACTCAAGTCACTAGGCAGTGATTTTAGGCAACACAAACATAAGAGTCATCCAGATTGGGGAAAATAGTAAAAATGTCTTTGTTTATAGACAACATGATCATCCACCTAGAATATTAGATGGTATCAACAAAGAAGTTACTAGAACTAAGTGAGTTTAGCAAGATTGTAGGATAAAAAATGGATATAAAATCATAAGTTTCCATAAACTGGCAACAAACACTTGAAAAATAAAATTCTAAGAATCCCATGTAATATACCCTAAAAGTTATAAAACTATTAGGAATAAATATGGTGGAAAATGTTAAAAACACTATAAACTATAAAACATTTTTCAGAAAAATTGAAGAGGATAAAAATAAATGGAGACAGAGCCTGTACTCATGGGTAGGAATTGCCAATACTGTTAAGATATCACTTTCCCCAAATGGGTCTATAGTTTCAGTACAATGTCAATTAATATCCCAGCAGGCTTTTCTACAGAAATTAACAAAATCACTTAAAACTCATGTTTAAGTACAAAAAGCCTAAAATAACTGTAACAACATTAATAAGGAGAACCAAACTGGAGGACTAATCCTATCTGATTTCAAAGCATATCATAAAGTTATGATAACCAAAGCATATCATAAAGTTATGATAACCAAGATGATAGGTTTTAGAGCACATTGGTCAATGGAACAGAATAGAGAGACCAGAAATAAAACCACCTATATATGGACATTATTTGAAAAGATACAAAAGCATTGTATCTTTGTGGAAGCAGGATTATCTTTTAAACAAATGGTTTTGGAACAAGTAGGAAGCTGTATGCAAGAAAATGAACTATGATCTATCTTTTCCCATTATATACAACTTACTATGGCTTTCAGACCTAAAATGTAAACACTAAAACTATAAAAATTCTAAAAGAAAGCATAACCTAAAATTTTGGATGAGGCAAAGATTTCTTAGGTACAATTCCAAAATGATCTTCAAATAATAATATTGATAAAAATGGACACTGGCAAAATTATAAACTTATCCTATTAGAAAGACACTTAAGAAAATGCAGACAAGCCAGAGAGTGGGGAAAAATTATTATATCACATAAAAGATCTATATCAGAATATATAAGGACCCTCAAAAATTAATAATAGAAAACCAGCAATCCACTTAAAACTTTCATAAAATTTTGGAAGAGATGGTTCACCAAGGAAGAGAGATGGATGGTAAATAGGCAAAAAGAAATATGCTTAAAATCATTGGTTATTAAAGAAATGCAATTTAAAACCACAATTAGATACCACTACATACATACTAGAATACCTCAACTAAAAAGATTGATCCTAGAAATCAGTAGTGAATATGTAGAAAAACTAGACCTCTCATACATTCCTGGAAGGAATGTAAAATAATAAATCCAATTTGAAACGGTTTGTTAGGTTCTTAAAAAGTAAATATCTACCAAATGATCTAGCCATTCTGCCCCAGGATATTTATCCAAGAGAAAAAATATATGTCAACAAAAATATCTTTACACTAATTTTTACAATAGATTTGTAACAGTCAAAACCTAGAAACAGCAGATGAATGAATCAACAGCTGTGGTATATATACACAATGAAATACCACTCATCAATGAATAGAAACTACTGACACACATTAAAACATGGATTGATCTCAAAATAATTATCCTAAGTGAGAGAAGCCAGACAAGTAGTATACACCGTATGATTCCTATTGTATGAATTTTTTAAAAAGGTAAACTAATCTATCATGAGAGTCTTAGTCACTGCCTAAGATACAGGTCGGGGAGAGGCAGGGCACAAGGAATCTTTGTGGGTGATAAATAGGTTCACTATTTTTTTTTAGTTTTTCAACGTTTATTCATTTTTTGAGAGACAGACAGAGAGCAGAAGTGGGGGAGGGGCAGAGAGAGAGGTAAACACACAATGTGAAGCAGGCTCCAGGCTCTAAGCTGTCAACACAGAGCCCAACATGGGGCTCGAAAACACGAATCACAAGATCAAGACCTGAGCTGAAGTCAGATGCTTAACTGACTGAGCCACCCAGGTGCCCCTAAATAGGTTCACTGTTTTGAAAGTGGTGATTATTTAATGGATATATACTTGGGTCAAACTTATTAATTTTTACATTTTAAATATGTGCAATTATGTTCCTATAAAGTTGTTAAATGGGAAAACAAAGCAAGATTAGAATTAGAAATTACACAGCTTCCCGCACTATTTAGAATAGAAACACTTACATTAAGCATATTAAAAACCACAAAGTGTCTCTTTTATCATTTTCAAATCACCTTAACACAAAAGGTTAAAGGTGTTTTGACTTCTTTTCATACAGGCACCAAGAAGGGTATATTCTCAAGAGTCCATTTTATTTTTAAATTTTTTAATGTTTAACTTTTAAAGAGATTCAGAGAGAGCGAGCGTGAGCAGGAGAGAGGCAGAGACAGACAGAGAGAGAGAGAGAGAGAGAGAGAGAGAGAGAGAGAGAGAGAGACACAGAGACAGAAACAGAGACGGAGACACAAAATCTGAAGCAGGCTCTAGACTCCACATTGTCAACACAGAGCCCCATGTGGGGCTTGAACTCATGAGCCAAAAGATCATGACCTGAGCCAAAGCTGGTCGCAACCGACTAAGCCATTCAGGCGCCCCTCAACAGTCCATTTTAGATTTTGCAAAGTGATACACCCATTTGCTCTCTGGGGCATATACCCTAAAATACATCTCCCTTTGTGTTCAGACACAGAATCTGTTTGCACCACCCTTAATAAACTAGGTATCTGATGTTTGCTTTACTTCAAATACTTTCATATTACCTCACTGCTAAATTCCATTATATAATATGCATGTAAGTTTTTATTTCAAATATTCATTCAATAACCATTTCCTGAGCAGCCAAAATAGGCAGGCACTGTTTTGGGTCCTACCTTGGTAATAACAAAGAAAATGATATGGTCCTTGTTTTCAGGGAATTAGAGTCTTTTAAAGGATGAATTCATGTAAATAAATACCTAGTGCCCTGTACCATGCATATGCTGAAGAATTATCAAGACAGAACTGTGAGAAACCAAAGAAATGTTCAGCCTGGTTCAAACCAAAGGTTTGATCAGGAGCTATCCGTGTGTGGGCAATGCAAAAATATGTTTTGTGGACTAAGTACCAAATAGGCTGTTTTAAAGACGAAGAGTTGGTGAGGCTGACAGATGAGGAAAAGATATTATATACAAGGCATATGGATGTCTCAGAGAACTGAAACCAAAACTAAGTATCATCAGTAAGAATTTGATGAGAATGGTTAATGTGTAATGTGCCATTGCTACAGTCTGACCTTTATCCTGAAAGTAGAGGAAACCTTTTAAAGAATTTATGTAAGATACTGATATTATCACACCAATGCAGAGAAGGAATTTACACATTGATATTTAACCTTGGGTTCTTAAAAACATAACAGAACTGTTACCAAAAAAGAGTATCAGTGGTTTACCCAAATCTTTTAAAGTATTGATTTACTGATGGCTTGAAAACCTAAATGCTTTCATATTATTGTCCTGTCAATACCCATTATCAAATAAAGAGATGGCCATAACATTTTACATAAGAATTCTTTTTTTAATACTTTTTGCATCTTTGAAGTAATCCATACATAGAATACTGTTTTCCACTCCTATCTGTCCTCTATGTCATCATAATCTTAGTCTATTGCCTGGACAGTTCTGGGCTTTAGAGGAAACACTTTCCTGGAAACCTAAGTTGATTGAGAAAAAAAAATTGTGCCCATCATCTCTAATTTCATGACTTTTATCACAAGAATAAAAGCAGAATTATGCACAGGATAACCAGTTTTATTAAAGGAAAAGGATGAAACCTGAGATCCTTGAAAATACACAGAAGAAAAGCATTTGACATAGCAAAGTTTATTAGACTCATCTTTGACATTTATTCTCCCAAAGAAATAAACTTCAGCCATTTACTTGTTCCCTTGGGTTAAAGGTTCCTTCCTCTTACTTGTTTTAGTTAATAGTATTGTTGATCCCTAAACTTCCACGATCAAATTCTTGAAAGAGCTCAAACCTTAAAACTTCTCTGGTCAAGTCATTTCAAAAAACAGAAGCACAAAAACTCAAGTGCAATATTCCTTAAGGTGGTACACATTAATATCATCAAATATTTGGAGCATGCACAGCATAGACATAGCTTCAAGTTCTAAGAACAAGGAAACATTGGATCAACACTGCATATATAAAAAGTCTTGATACTTTGCAAATAATTGATAGAATATAAAATATTCAAAGATATTTCCAGTCAATATATGCCTATAGAAGATCCTGTTTTTTCTAAATATTAGAAAAATATTAAGAAACGAAGCTCTGATTTTTTATATATGATTGAGTAAAACTCAGTCAAAATAAAAAGTTAATTCAAGAAGAGTTACTATTGGGCACACATAGTCCACAGGAAACACCTTGCCAATAATTACCTGAAAACATTTGTAGAATTAGCTATTTTCCATATCAATTGAATATTTATTGACTTTCTTTCTTATCACCAGATGCCTATAATCTTCCCTACAAACATCTTGTCTTTTCCATTTTTGTTCATATTTAGTTTTTGGCAACTGCAGCTTGTTTAATTATGTCGGAGCAAAACCAAATTTAGGAAAAACTGTAGATTACAAAAATTTTTCTTTGGCTTACCTCCCACCTGTAGTGTTTCATGGAATAACAAACAGCATTTCTCTCCATCAATGTCTTTCCTGGATTCCTGGAGTATTGTTCCCACATTCTCTTTGACTAAACTCTACTGAGGTGTTAACTCCTAAAAACACATGTGAATATTTCTATGGGGTTTTTGCTTTCTTGATAATAGGTTCCACTGTGAAAAAGACAGATATGCAGTGCTCATGATGGCAGCCACATTCATTATCAAAAAGTCAACTCTGCTTTTGAGGGTACATAGAAAGTGTCTTCCAACAATAACTTGATCATTCATGAATTAAACCAGCATTCATGTTTAAAGAAAGTAAAATGAAAGCATGCATATTAAATTTGTGCTATTTTCAGTTAAAAACATTTTGCCCATAAATTTCTAACTCTTGCATGTAATCTCCAGTTATGTTCTCGTTATAGTATAAAATGTATAAAGGATGGGTAAAAGGGAGTAACAGTAAAAGTTCTTATGTGCATAAGGATTAGGTACTTTATGAGAAAGAGAGGCTTCTGAACACAGGTCACCCATTGTACTTCGCATCTCACCTGAGGCATGCTGGCCACTCCGGTCCACCAAATGCAGTTCCCTTGGGACCTACGCTGAATGGACACTCAAGGTCTCATGAGGTAAAAGGCTAGGACACTTGCTCTTTCTGACCAGGCAGTGCTGTGGCTGATTAATATCCACCCAAAGCCACAATCACCTTCTGATCTGAGGAGCAGGTGACGTAGAGATTCTGAAGTGTCTTGATAAATTATGCAGGCATATCAAACAATACACATAACATATTAAAAAAATTTCGTTCACTAAAGTGGTTTGCTTTGTCCTTTTAAGAACTGAATCTAGATAGCTCATCGTCAATTACTGACAACTCCCAGCATGACAATGCTGAAAAATTAGTATGACATGAGTACCACAGAAGAGCTGTTTGCTTTCGCAGTGAAGTATTTGGGAAAGGAGAGAGGAAGGGAGAAATATAAAAAAGGTCATTTTAATAGTCTTTGAAATTTTTCTTTTTCCATTCTTTCTTCTAGAAGCACAAGACCAATTTATTCACAATATTCAATGCCTTTCCAACACTACATCTTATCCTAAGCCTTCCTTCCTCCTTGCCAATACAAATTATACCCATCTTTCAATCATCTTTTAAGACCCACATAAAAGGCCAAAATGATACCTGTTCCATAGTCCCATTTTGTAACCATCCAATCACCATGTGATTCCTCTGACAATTATACATATGCTATCTGCACTTAGAATATCTTTCCTGCTAGTCTCAAAATATAATTGAAATACATAATTGTTATTTTGCTTTTTGTGTTTACCTCATCACCTTAACTGTTTAGTAATTCTCAAGTACAAGAACTTTTCCCATCCATTGGCCTTTTAACAAATATTTTGTGTTTAAAAAAATTATAGGGAAAATGATTCACCGCACCACTCTGCTCAAAATTCACAATGTTAACTTGCATTACATAATACATGGGGATTTTCAAAAAAGTTACTTATAGTTTGTTAGACCACATATTGTTCCATAAAGAATTTAAAGCAATGAAAAAAAAAAAAAAAAACATTAAGCATGTATACATTTATCTTACCAATGTATACTAATAATATATTAGCAATTAAAACTAAGATGCTTCTAAAACCAATATATTAAATTCAACACTCTTTAATTTTGTCCTCATCAGAGGAAAACAGCTGTTTCATGGGTTGTCAATGGTCTTTCTAAATTTCATTATTATGACAAATGTAAAATATCTTTAACATATATATACGGGGTTGTATGTTACCTAGGTGAAAAGGGAAGGATGCACTGGGCCTATGAATCATCTCAAGAACATAAGCAAGAATTTGGTTAGCCTTTATAACTTTTTCTTTTTAAATAAGAAAGTAGAAAGAGAGTAAGTCAGCTGACATCTGATTCCTTGGCTGGACACATAAGCCCTTCCAAATGTGGCCCTGTTCAGTCTCCCTCCCCTACTCAAGCCATCAAAGGCCCACCACCATTCTTCCACACAGAGACATAGCAAGTTCAAAAAAATCTGAGCCATCCGACTGTGGGCCTTTCTGGGGAAATAAAGTAAACTTTATTTGGCTAACCCCCTCTTCCTCCAGGATCCAGCTTTGATGTAACTTCCTAGGGGTCTCCACTCTTACTTTGCCCAATTGGGGTATCAAATGACCATACTTTGTGTTCTCATTATACCTAGCCCCATCCTAGTTTAGACTGGACATTCCCATGTAAAAACAATACCCATTTTATTCTCATTTTACTCTCAATAGTGTCTAGGCTGATGGCAGATTAGAGTCACAGGGTTCAACTTAAAATCAGCCTTCATCAGGAAGGTCAATTCTTGGCTCTCACTTCAAGGCACCCCTACCAGCTACCAAGCGGGTTTTATCAACACTAACTAACTGAAGCCAACTCGGAAAAGTTATCAAAAATACTGAAAGGAAACATATGGTCAAATAGTGGCTGTATTATTGCAAAGGCCCACAGAGGCAAGAGCTTTAGGAAATTTTCCCAGAAATATTCCCCTTTTGATTTTCATGAGCTTGAAGACAGAACATGCCCAGTAACATAATAGTAATGTCAAATTCCAAAGGCAGCCCCGTGATGGCTTTGCCAGCATATAATTCACTTGATAGAATTCTAAGGCTTTCAATTCTCATGACTCACACTTTGGTGATTTGAGATTAGGCCACAAAAGGAACAGACCCAACTTTCACTAAGGGTTTGCCTGAATTTTGCAAGACATTTTCCAGTGATAACAAACAATGCTATAATATAGTTATCGACAATTCAGTTCCTATTTGAAGCACGTAATTTCTCCAATATTTTTACTTGAAATGTTTAAATCTATGACTAGTGCTTTGAGTTAATCAAAATAAAACATATTGCTAAATATTTAAGTAGAAGGCAGGGCTAAGGATGGTGCCTGGGGTGAAGATATAAACTCAATTCTTAACATGCCTCTTTCAGTGTCTAAAATTTAGCAAAGAAATGATGTTACGCTGCTAGGTTCAGGGCCAATGAAAACAAAGGGAAGAATTGCCATACTGGCACATCAGTAATGCATACTGCCTTGAAACCTCTAACTGGCAGGAGCTCCAGGGGAAGATTTTGATAAGGTAATACTAATACTGTTTAACATCAACCTTTAAAAGTTCAGGTTTGAGGTGAAGAGGCCATTCAAAAAGAAAAAAAATTCAAATGGATAACAAGTACAAAACATATTAAACCCTTTCTAGTACTCAAACAATTATAAACTTACATAGGCAACATTTTTCTACTATCAACTTGGTAAAGTTTTTGAAAAGAAGAAATATCCACTGACACTGATGAGATTCTTGGCACTCTGATGCTCCACTAATGGAAATGTAAAAGAATAGAGCTATTCTGTAGAGCAATTTGATAATATTAAAGACCTCTCCAAAATAAACAAAGGCTTTAGAGCCTTTGACTCCACAGTTTTGGTTGATTGTTCCAATAGAAAAAAATTCAAAAATGAAATCAGAGGGCACCTGGGTGGCTCAGTAGGTTAAGCCTCCAACTCTTGATTACAGTCCAGGTCATGATCTCACGGTTTCATGAGATGGAGCCGTACATCAGGCTCTGTGCTGATGGCAAGGAACCTGCTTGGGATTCTCTCTCCCTCTCTTTCTGCTCCTCCCAGGCTCTCGCTCTCAAAATAAATAAACATGGGGAAAAAAAACCAAAAAACATGAAATCAGAATTTCTAGACAGGAGGCACATGCAGTATTTTTAATTCCTGCCCTCCCCCGGCCCCACAAAGGTAATTCTGAAATAGC
Source organism: Panthera uncia (assembly GCF_023721935.1). Classification (NCBI taxonomy): domain Eukaryota; kingdom Metazoa; phylum Chordata; class Mammalia; order Carnivora; family Felidae; genus Panthera; species Panthera uncia. Next base: position 177,436,286 of record NC_064811.1, read on the forward strand.
CCGGTTTAGGAATCACATGTTTACGAAGACTGTTAATGTCAAGAAAAATGTTCATTAAATGTTGTTAAGTGATCAAAAGCAAAGTACACCTTATTGTTTTATTTTTAAAAAACACAGAAACACACAAATCCAAAGCTGAAACTATAGTCAGATGTTAATAATAGATACTTAACTTCTAAATAATGAGATCCTGGAAAAGGGATTTATATGTGATTATTATTTTAGTTAATTTGGATTTTCAAAATGTTAGATATGCATTGTTTATGAATTAATAAGTTATTTTACAAGATTAATATTTAAATATCTATTATTTCATAATCTAGAATTACCTCAAGTGTGTTTTACAAATGGTAGATCCTTAGGGCGCCTTGGTGGCTTAGTCGGTTAAGCGTCCGACTTTGGCTCAGGTCATGATGTCACGGTTCATGAGTTCAAGCCCCATGTCCAACTCTGCGCTGACAGCTCAGAGCCTGGAACCTGCTTCAGATTCTGTGTCTCCCTCGCTCTCTTCCCACCCCCCCAGTCACACTCTGTCTCTGTGTCTCTCTCAATAATAAACATTAAAAAAAGCTTTTTTAATGGTAGATTCATTTTCTCTACTCAAGATTAACAGTCCTGAATGCCTCAGGAGGGGTGAGCCCCCAAATTATTTATTTTCAGATGCAGAAAATAGTTTGAGAATACTGTAGCCTGCAACAGAAATTTTGTATTTATCATAATCCCTGTTACATATGTGATAAAATTATTAACTGACTTTTGTAGCATATCTCAGTGGTTCTCAAACTTTTTGATCTGAGGAACGCTCTACATTCTTAAAATTACTGAAGACCCCAAAAGTTCTTGCTTATGCATGTCATTTATACTGACCATAGACTAAATTAGAAATTATTTAAATATTAACTTAGTAATTTGCTTAAACCCAATAACTCATGAATGTTAGCACAAATAACATTTCATAAAAAAATATTTTTCAAAACAAAACAATTAGTAAGACAAATGGCATTGTTTTACATTTTTGCAAATTACTACTTACTAGAAGACAGCTATAGTATCGTATCTACTTCTGTTTTCAATCTGTTGAAATGTGTTGTTTTTGTTAAAATCTGAAAACAATCTGGACTCACACAGAGGTAAGTTGGATGCAAATGGATGAGGGAAGACTATTTGGAACTTTTCAGCCTATTTTGGATATGCTTCTTTGATATTATGACAAAACTCAACAAGTGGTAGTTTCCTAAAGGTTAGTTGCAACATGGAATCTGAAACCTACTGATAAGCTTTCCTACTCTGTTCCATGAAAACCCTTGGTTTACCTTGCATTTTCAGTGAATTTTTACCCATGCCTGAATTTGTAACATGATACCTTCGTCATGTGGAAAATACTAGTTGTCTGACTTATGCCAATTTTGTATGGTTACACACTTCATTACACAGTATTAAAGCATCAATATGAGGCAGCTAAGAAGCTCATGATAGTTAATGTAGGTTTCTGAAAAATTACAATTTTCATATGAAAGCTCACAGTTTATCTCTGATAACAAATACTATGAGTTGTCCTTGAAGTGACAGATTTCCTTCATTCACTTTTGAGAAAATGGCCTAATAGCCATGTCTGAGTAACTTTTCTGTCAATATTCTTTTAAGTAAAACGGTATTCCATGAAAAAACCAGAAAGCTCAGCTCACAGGCCATACAATCCCTAAGCTCTTTCCCTAATGACGGCCACTCTACTCTGGCACGCAGCGCAAGGGCTGTATGTGGATTTTTCATTTCATCACACAGAGCATTAAGCACTTTTAGTAAAAATTAACCATTGGAACTACTTAATCAAAGATATTGTTAAGTGAGAGTGTGTAGTGTAAACAATATAAGGACCACTAGTACATGTCGGTGCTGTTCCCTTGATTCATGTCAACAAGCTAACAGCTTTACCTTACTTTTGCATCATCAGTGAATGTGGTAGCAAAGTGAAAATGGCAAATAATACCTTATCACTATTATAAAAATAATTTTAAGCCTGAAGACCCATGAAGGAGTCTCAGGGACACACTGGGGTCTGCGGACTACATTTCCCATCTCTGATCCACTAACAAGATGAATAGGCAGAAGCTCTCCTTCCACCCATGAAAACAATGCCCATAGGCTCCACATGATGAACTTTCACGACTAATACCCTCTTAACACTTCTGCTCCCAATAGTTCAATTCTATACCCAGCAGTGTCCCCTGGGTAAACTCCCTCATATATGTTGCATGTGGTCTACCTATTGTCATTATTCTACAAATTAATGACATATTGTGTAAGCCAGTGAAATACAAGTGCAAAAGAAAAAGAATTGAAATCGCAATCTAAATTCCACAAATGGAGAGATTTTTATCATTGAATTTACTACTGTATCCCCAGCCCCTCGAGCAATGCCTGACACATAGGAGACATGTACTAAATGTTTAAGGAATAACTGATTTGTTGTTTCTTTGAAAATAAGGGGAATCTCTTGAATGCCTTTTTTTTAAGGCAAATAATGTGCTGGAAAAACAAGAGTAAAAGAAAGAAGTGAGAAAAATCTAAGAGTCTGTAATCTCACTGTTTTATGGTCTTGCTCTAAGGATATGGAAATTAGAAATCAAAGATACCCTAAACATGATTTATCCATAAAAGTTGAGAAATTACTCCCATTGATTAAAAGAAAAAAAATTCTATCAAAAGTCTTTTTATTTATTTCTCATTTACATTCTGAGGATCCCCTTCATCATCAAGTATTCATCAAATTCTGCCAGTATTTCCAGGAGCCCTTAAATTTGTAAAAACCAAGGGCAAATTGATGCCAGCGACATTTCACCTTGCTGATGCACCACCACCATCTAGTGTCAATAACTGGTAACTGCAAGTTTTAGTCCACAGACCTTTGACCTTGGCTTCATTTAAAATGTTTCAAGGAAGGAAGGAAGGAAGGAAGGAAGGGAGGGAAAAGAAAGAAAAGAAGGAAAAGAAAGAGAGAAAGAGAGAAAGAGAGAAAGAGAGAAAGAAAGAAAGAAAGAAAGAAAGAGGAAAGAAGATGTACTGAGATGCAAAATCAATGTTTCTTGAACTCCCTTCTACAGGTTTTGAATCACCTTGATGGGAGTTTCAAATTTCATATACAAATTATATTTTGAGACTTAATACTGTGTTTAGGGTATCCATGTTATCATTCTAAAAGTTTTTATTCTGGGACACCTGGGTGGCTCAGTCGGCTAAACATCAGACTCTTGATTTCAACTCAGGTCATGATCTCATGGTTCATGAGATCGAAACCCATGTCAGGCTCCATGTTGAACATGGAGCCTACTTCAGATTCATTCATTCATTCATTCATTCACTCTCTTTCCCTACCCCTACCCTCTCCCCAACTCACACACTCTAAAATAAAAAAAATAAAAAATAATAATAAAAAAAAAAGTTTTGTCCCATCTCCTTCTACTATTTATCTTTTCGGAGTGAAGATTCACTTTGTGACCATTCTCTATGTATTTGCTCTTGAGTAATAAGAAAAAGGGGTGAATGACAAGGTTGACCTAACTTGTACATTTTAGCTAACACTGTTGAGTATAAAAGCATAAAGTATACAATAGGAATATGATAACTTCAGTACTGTGGGGTAATAAGTGACATAAATATCAGAGGTTATACACAGTTGATCTATTAGCAAAGAGAATGCAAAGATACCAAATGATACCTGCTGGGCCTGGTGCCTCCAAGATGGGAAATGCAAATTGTCACTTTTCTTCTCATTTCATGAAATTTAAAGGAACCCCAACAATACTTTTCTTACTGAAAGTACCTTCCCTAGAAGTCTCTCTCAGAATTGTGAAATTCTACCATTAGAAGTAATTTTATGTATGGAAATGTTGAATCACTATATTGCACACCTAGGACTGATATTACACTGTATGTTAACTAACTGGAATTGAAATAAAAACTTAAAAAAAAAAGAAACAATTTTACATTTATAATGGCAATTTCTGCTAGAACGTATATTCCTAAGGAAGAAACTTGTCAGATATTTTAAGCCCTTAACAACCTCTTGATACAGTTAGTTAGCTGAAAGTTAGTCTAATCCATTCACACTGTAACAGGGAAGCAGGCCACAGGTCTGGAAAGCTGGAGGTCAGCAGGCAGATGGGAAGCAGCAAGGAGATCCAAGGGAAGACTGGGGAAAGGAGGGCAGAATGTAGGAGCATGTGTTTTCTCAGCACTCCTGAGAATATCTGATTTTGCAGCCTGGATACTTCCAAGAAGATTTTATATGGCAACATTAAATCCTTTTGAAAACCACACTATTCCTAAGTTGATTAGCTCTATAGGCTTTACGTTAAAAGTAGGACAATTTTTAAACTGATTATTAAGCAGCAGTTTGAATCTAGGCTCAAATGCTAATGTGAAATGCAAGGGTGTGATTAAAGATTCACATGGGCAGCACATCCCCTCAGTGTCTGGCTGCATTTGCTAAGGACATGTTTACCCAGTTAGTCCTGCAATTGTCTCAGACCTGTGGCCCTATCCCAGGGGAAGCCTGAGGGAAGAGGACAAACATTAGGAGTCATCACTCTTTCTGTACCAGGGATAGCTTCATGGGCATATGAGCAATGTAATTGTACAGGGCCTCATGCTTGGAAGGGTACAGCCCTTGGTTTAATGCTCAGCTGTTTCCACACTAAAATTCTTCTAAGCCTGAATTTTTTTAAGTGAAATCCAATGGTATAATAGACATGCACTTATGCAGATGAGCTACTCACACTATGCATGTCTGCCAGCTCTTGACTTCCCATTCAAAAATAGTGTATCCAATGCCCCTTGAGCACAGAATTCCAGCAGGCCCATGATGCCTGGGAGTTCAGAAACACTCAAAGTGAATCCAAAATATAGATATTACATCTACGATGGACTACCTTTCCATTACAACTAAAAATTAATTCCAATGAAGAAAACTCGTTTGTAAGAAACTTTAATGGCCAAGAAACCCTATCATGTCCACTCTTACACTTTTCCCTTATATTAGCCATCCACAAATGTTGAAAGTGATGACAAAGGACAATGTGGGAAGGGGGCGCCTGGGTGGCTCAGTCAGTTAAGCATCCAACTTTGGCTCAGGTCATGATCTTGCTGTTTAGAGTTCAAACCCCACATCAGGCTCTGTGCTGACAGCTCACAGACTGGAGCCTGTTTCAGATTCTATTTCTGTCTGTCTGTCTGTCTGTCTCTCTCTCTCTCTCTCTCTCTCTCTCTCTCTCTGTCCCTCCCTCACTTTCACTCTCTCTCTCAAAAATAAACATTAAAAAAAAGTCGTGTTTTTTTTTTTTTTTTAAAGAAGGATGTGGGAAGAGGAAAAACCACAGTCCCTTTTTCTTTGGGTTTTTCCTTACTCATCAATAAGTTGAAGGTAAAAGAGTGTTGGTAGTCTGTAGATATATTAGCTATATTCACTATGTGAAATAAAAACAGTAGAGATTGTTTTATGTGGCATTTTCATTTTTCTGGTAAGAATGAAATACACATGCCCATATAAGCTACAAAATGCAAATTATACATTTTAGTGATGTGCATAGTTGGCAAATGTTCTTATTTTTATATTTAAAACAGGCACTGCACAACATAAACAGTAAAAATCATTCTAATAATTTATTTTTTCTTTATATATAATGACATTAACAAATAAAATCACCTTGATAAGTTGAAAGCCCATGGAAGAAAACCATGTGTATTTTGGAACCTTCCACATTTTCCTTGCCTTTTGAACAAAGCCCCTTTCATTTGCACTTTGCACTGGGCCCCACAAATTATGTTCTTTACACTTAGTAGTGTTCTTAACTCTCTCAGACCAGTTATGATATTCCTTGGGGAAAAGTCAGCTGTCAAAATATCATTTCTTTTTGGTGAAGGCTATAATCCTTTGTCCTCTGAGAGCATGCTCTTCCTCTCCAAATAGGATAAAAGATGTATTACATAAAAATTAAAATGTTTACTTTTGTTTATTCATATTCAGAAAATCTGTATTCTTCCTGTAAAGACACATTTAGAGAAAAAACAAGAGACTTCTTTGTTTCTAATTTTGGAAATAGAAATTTAGTCTTTACTAGAGTAAAACAACAATGAAGACACATTTTTCCTGTAGCAAAATATTCTATCATATCCAGTGTACTCTCTGTTAAGATATTTGAAGAGACATTCATAGTTTGAGACCAAGACCATTTAAATGCTTTCCCTTCATTCACATTGGAAACCAAAGCTGAGAATATGTGACTTCCTTGGTGCTCACCTCCTCTGAGGACATCTCCCCACCATTTCCTCCACACTCTGTGCAGAGCCTGATGCAGGGCTCAGGCTCACCACTGTGACATCATGACTTAAGCTCTAATCAAGAGTCAGACACTCGACCAAATGAGTCACCCAGGTGCCCCTGAATGTGCATAGTCTTAATGCACCGATTTTTTGAGGATGTTGGCAAGATGAAATAAATTTAAAAGTATGTCAAGAAATAAGGCCAAATCTCAGAGTCAATTCATTCTGTGAAACAAAAACCACACACACACAAAAAAAGCAATCATATTGCCTTTTTAAATAAGTGGTATGAGGGGCGCCTGGGTGGCGCAGTCGGTTAAGCGTCCGACTTCAGCCAGGTCACGATCTCGCGGTCCGTGAGTTCGAGCCCCGTGTCAGGCTCTGGGCTGATGGCTCGGAGCTTGGAGCCGGTTTCCGATTCTGTGTCTCCCTCTCTCTCTGCCCCTCCCCCGTTCATGCTCTGTCTCTCTCTGTCCCAAAAATAAATAAAAAACGTTGAAAAAAATAATAATAAGTGGTATGAGTACAACTTTAAAAACACTTCTCAAACATACTTTTGTTTGGCCTCAATACAAAACGACTATTGCAGAAACAGTGTAATTAGGTGAAATAGTGTAATGATTATACTCAAGAACAAAGTCACCTTTTTTTTCCCTTTGTATACTGATGACTGCAGGAAATGTATGAACACAGAGAAACTTGCTTTACTCTCTAAGTATTATTCTCTCCTCCGGAGTGGAGCCACTGAGGACAACAGTCCATCAACCCATGAAGCCACCCTAAGGAAATAATACTTTCACCTTCAAAGTAAGTACAGCTTCTGCTTTCAGAAGCAGCTCACTCTGTCTGCTATAGAGCAGATATGCATCAAAGTTGACTTTCAACTTGTGTCTCCCCAAGTCAAAGGGAAGTTAAAGGGAAATAAAAGTAACTGATTTTTGAAAATTACAGTGATCACTGACATTACTGAAAAGTTACAGGATGAATTCATCACAGGGTTCCTTACTCAGACATTTAAAAGATCAGAACACTGACTGGCCCAATGTTACACAGCTAGGAACGGGCAGAATCAGATCTTCCAGCCTGGCCTTACTCCAGTCTTTACCCATTTCGTTCCTCTATGGAGCTGCTCCTATAGATCAACTTGGTGCCCTGCAAGGGCACTATGATTCTCATGGGTAAACGTTTATGTAAGCCTCTGTAATCTAAATAGTAAGGTTTCTATTTGCTTAATTCCAAACAAGTGATTGAGTTATACAGAATGAAATAAAATTAATACTGATTATTCTTTTCAATTGTTAACATTTTTACTGCTTTAGTCACCAATACAGTATTAAACACTTCAAAGTTGCTAAGAGACTAGATTTTAAGTGTTCTCACCACAGAAACAAATAATTATGTGGTATTCTAGAGGTGTTAGCTGACAGTATGGTGGTAATCATATTGCAATATATAACGCAATATATAAATGCATCAAATGAACACCTTGCACACTTTAAACTTACAATGTTATGTGTCAATTCCATGTCATTTAAACAGAGAGGAGAGAGAGAGAAAAAAAGCAAATATATCAGACCAGGGCAATCAATACTCTTTAAGAAGAGGTTTTTCTCTATTAAGTGAAGTCTAAGCCCGTATGTTATTATTTTCTAGGATTATAAAGGGCTTCTCCTGATAAAATGATGAACTATTCAAGAATAGAGACGCTGCCCACCTTTCTAATGTGGCTAGATAGATTAAATTAACCATATGCTGTGAAGACTTATTTATAAATACTGGAAATACAACAATGTACTCAGGGGCAAATAGTGCCTTATACTGGGAGGGGGACAAGATTTCTTTTTTTTCTGTGTGAACATTTACCGCTTTATAGGGTGAAAGAAAAGGGTGACAGTTTGTTCAGTATAAGATACTTCCAAATATATTCGAGAAATTGCAAACTATTTATAGAAAGGCTTTGACAGGTTTGAGGGAGAACTCGACCTTCTCTTTGACCTCACCAATTCCCACATCAATATATTTCCCTATGGCACAAAGGTACTAAATTATCATTTCAATATATTCTTCAACTAAAAGAACATCTAGAAAGTAAGGACAAAAACACTGAATCTTCAACAATGTCCACCATACATTCTAATGTAGTAATACCTGAATGTCCATTATTACTTCCTAGCATTTATCTTTACTGTATTTTTTCCTATTTTGCCCTATGCCCATTTTCATAAAAAATATGCCATTCAGCCTCACATTTTGTCACTTGTTCAAAAACTTTAAACTATAAGATAGAATGACTAAATGTGAGCATCAACTTTTTAAGATGTAGATGTTTATGTCTTTGAAAATCTTTCCTAAGTTTAGTCAGATGTAATTATAAGTTTACTCACATACCTTTTAGTATATAGCATACAATCTTTCATCTTAAAAATAACAGATCAATGGCCTGTTCCACTAGAATCTAGGGTCTAGGGTCTAGATGACTTCTGCTGATAACATTAACATGTAGTAAGACTTAGGTTTGCATTTTCTTTGTTAAAGTCAGTGAAGTGATGAGAGCAGGTGACAGGCAAAAAAGAGAAATTTTACAATGATCAGGAAGACTTTTCCAACTCCAAAATTCAATTAAATTAATAGAACCAGATGACTGACTTTTGTAATACAGTATTTACCTCCCAGGGGGAAGAGAAACCTTGAGTACATAGTCAAGACCAGAGAGGAGTAAGTGAAATTACTTGTAGATCATGATTTGTTTTAGATTTTTTTAGTACGTCAAAAACAAAATTCATTTTGTGAAACAAAAAGTGCATAAAAATGCATCTGTATTGCATTTTTGTAGAAATGGTATTAGGTACAGCTTTAAAAACATTTCTCAAACATACTTTTCTGTTTGGTCTCAATACAAAATGACTACTGCAAAAACACTATAATTACACTAAATAGTGAATTTATACTTGAATTCATACTTAAATTTTTTAAAATTCCCAATTTTTAACAAAATATCTCTACCATTTTCCTTAGAATTATCACAATGTAACATAGAAGGAATAGATCAACAAATGGCCAGAAACACAAAACTTTTTGCTAAACACAGAAAAAATTAAATTCTCCTCCTGCTCTAGTCCGTTTTCTGGCTTATGGTATTGCCAGTCACCCTGTGGTGAGGACTGGAAGACACAAGCGTCTCTTCCCTCTCATTCACAATCTCTATCTAGTTGTTCTGCAAATTCTGGAACTGTCCTCCCCATACAACATTTCAGTCTGTTCCTTCTCTTCCCTTTCCAAAGCTGCTAGCACAGTTCAAGTCTTTATGGTCTTTCAGATGGACTTTTATGAAACTTTCTGTCTGGTCTCCCTGGTTTTGCTTCTCTCTGTCCTCAAATCCCTCCTACACTCTGTTGCAAGTTTTGGTCAGAAAAACAATATAGTCACAATATTCAGTTATTGAAAAAGTTTAATGGTTTTCACTCCCTATAAAGCAAAATGCAGTCTCCTTAGCAGTACATTCAAGGTCCTTTCTCATTGGACCCCAAGCCACATCATTATTCCTTTACCTTCCTCATCTAATCACATAGTGTCACTCGTAAGGCTCTTCTGCCCCTTAGTCCAGTTAAACTCTGTTCTGTCAGAGAACACCCCATGATTCATAATGATCCTGACATTTTCCCCCATGCATTTCTTTTTAGAAAACTGCATACCCCATCTCTTTATGATGTCTACCATTAAAACTAAAGATTTCTCCTCTGAGTTAACTGCCTCTTCCTCTGCCAACAGAAATGGTGTACAATAAACACCTATGAATTCCTCAATCTCTGCATTATTCTGTTGCCAAAGAGCTGGCCGAGGCCTCCTGAAAGGGGGATGGTGGTAGTGGTGTCCCTGTTTGTTCTCTGACTGCACATACAGGCCTCACTCTTCCTTGTGCACTCCACGATGTAACCCAGAGCGTAGCATAACGTTCTGGGGGTCTTTATGCACTTGAATTCGGTAATGGATCAGGCCAAGAGATCTGCATAAAGACAATGCTTAATCCAAAAGAGTTAAAGACAGAAACAGGATAATCTACAAGGAGCTCTGGGACTTAAAACCTTACTCTCTCTCCCTATTTTACACGCACTTAGGGAGCTAGCTAATTAAAGAAATCCTCTGGAGAATTTCTTGTGAAGGGAAGAATTCTTTCACAAAGCAAATAATCAACCCTTAATTTATAAAGTACTTATGGAGTTAGGTGCCTACAGTATCATCAAATGGCATTTGAGGGACCCCTTATCATTGTCTATGTAAGCAAGTAACTGTAAAGGATTCTTTAAGATTCTCAAGAAAATTGGGGAGTAAGTGATTTAAGCTCTTAATTTTGATCTTCTATAAAAGAGTATAATAAGGCTTTATTTGCTTTCCTATTTAAGCTTTAAAACATAGAGTACATCAAAGAATCTCCACAAGTAACACTGTATTATTACATTTATTTTATTTCAGGCAAAAGGCAATAAAAAGTTGTCTATGATTAAAATAAAGGGTCTATTGTGTTATTTATAGATCTTTAATTTGGGAGCAAAATTTTGACACTTCTTTCTCAATCTAAGTAGTGATAATTTTTTTTGAAAAAACTCTACTGTGAAATTTGTTGTTGCTTTTTTTAAATGATTCTCCAACCAGGGGCAGATGAACTGAATTTTTACTATGAATTAAGATTTAAAGTTTTACTTTTGAGTATTTTGTCACCAACATTCCTAAGATTTTGAAAACTAGCATGTCTATTATTTTGGTACTACATATATAAGAAAGAAAAGAACACATACACACACACACACACACTGTACTAGTTTACTGGCCCTATATTTCAATAGGGCAGCTCCAGATTTTCCACATAGAACTGATTTTGGGGGTGCCAATTTTCCTGAGGCAAGATAAAACCGAAGCAGCATTAGGATACTGCCCCAAAGATGGAGTTTCGTGGTAAGTACAGTTTTTTTGTTGTTGTTCTTTTGTTTGTTTACCTAGGATACATATGTATGTGTACCGGGGGGGGGGGGGGGGGGGGGGGGGG